>NC_064245.1:91101920-91430134 GCF_003254725.2 Canis lupus dingo
TTAAAAAAAAAAAAGACTTATTCCTCACCCCTTAGCTATCTACATGAAGGGATGTCCTCTAGAAAGTGACATTCCTTATTCTTGCTCTGCCCCTTATACAGTCCTTCACCTGATTGCTGGGTGACATGCATTACTTCACATTCCTTGATTGGAATTGATGGATTGAGTTAATCCATCATAAAGCCTATAAGCCCTGGAAGTTCACACATTTCCTCTTTCTGCATTCTGAACTGGTATGAGACAGCAATTCTGGGTGTGTGTGTACTACCCAAAAATATCCATAGGTGTGATCCAACTGGAGATGGGGATAAGCTAGAGAAAACAAGAAGCATCAGCAAACTTATCTGGCACTTGGTTGCATAGTTTGGCCTTCTCCTCCAACATAGCTGTTGTATCAGTGGTAAAACTCACTTTTTGACTTTTACTTTTTTTTAATTGGCATATAATTCACATGCTGTAACAGTCACTCCTTTAAACTTACTCTTCATTCATATTTTTGTATATCCACAAATTTGTACAACCATACTATCTAATTCCAGAACATGTTCATCATGCCAGAAACAAACATTGTATCCATTAGCAGTCACACCCAACCCTACCCCACTCCCAGCCCCTGGAAACCACTAATCTACTTTCTATCTCTGTGGATTTGTCTATTCTGGTCATTTCATATAAATGGAACTGTATAATATATGGCTTTTTGGTCTGGATTCTTCCATTTAATAAAGCTCATTTGTACATTCTCTGTGTCTTCAGAAAACCTCATAACTTTTGACTTCTTAGTTTCAGTAACTATAGTTTTAATTCCCAAGAGTTATTTATAAAGCCATTTATTTTTATTTCTGTCTAGTTTATTTTCCCATTTTTTTCAAAAAAAAGGTTTATTTATTTATTTATGTATTTGAGAGAGAAAGAGAGCACGGTGGGGAGGCGCAGAGGGAGAGAATCTCAAGCAGACTCTGCTGATCATGGAGCCTAACACGGAGCTTCATCTCACAACCTGAGATCATGAACTGAGCCAAAATCAAGAGTTGGATGCTCAACCAACTGAGCCACCCAGGTGCCCCTATTTTCCCTTTTTAAAATAAACTCTGTATTTAATTACACAGATACAGAAAAAAGTATAAATAAGCATATATAACTTAATGAATTATTACAACCTAGTAAACAAATAGTCATCCCAGAAGTCCTTCATGCTCCCTTATAATCTTTTTCTTCTCCTTCTTTATAATACAAAATAACACTATCCTTATCCTAACTTCTAAAACCACATGGGCTTTACCAGTTTTTAAATTTTATGAGATAGAAATCATATGGTATAGTATTTTGTGTGTGTTGTGTTGACTATAATACTTGCCTGTAGTATTTCCATTTTTAATAGAATGTATCTCTGTTTTTTTTATCGCTTTGATGTCTTAAACACATTTACACAAAAATCTTTGTCAGACTGCTTCCTAAAATAATTTCATCTGGAGTGAATTCGTGTTCTGATTTTTAAATTTTTTTCACTGTCCTTTTCAAAAGCATTACTTTTTCATGTGTTTTAAATTCTGTTTATAAGCTTGTTTGATGTACTTTTTAAATTCATTGGTTTTCATGCTATCTTTGTGTGTGATTTCTTAGTATATCACACTCACATCCTTCTTGTGTAGAAGTTTTGTAATTACCTCCACCCAACAGCCTGGTATCCTAAGTCCAAATGCAGGTCTGTACCCTCAAAGTGTGACTGTCACAGATCCAGGCACAAAGCCAGGGGGCAATGGAAGCCAGTTCCTACTCAGGATGCTGTGTTTCATCCCTCCTGAATCCCTGTTCCCACCCCCTAAACTCTTCCTCACTCCACAGCTCACGGCTTTTTAAAGGCAGTCACCAATTACACATCATGAAGCATTTTTTCTTATAGCAGTCTCTTTCCTTAAGTGGTAGAAACTGTGTAGTTTTAATCAATGACATGCTTGCTCCCCAACCTCATGAGGAGCACGTCTGCAGAAAGCAAGCTCCCTGCTTCAACACGGAACCCCAGAAGGTCTGTACTGCAGCTGTCACCAACATTGTGGTTTTTATTGGCCGTGAACTTAGAACCTTCCACGAAGTCTTTTATTACCTTTTTCACTTGTTAAAATCTATTATTGTACAGTTGGGACGAAGACGAAAAAGATATTTACACAGCATGAACGCACTGCCCCATCTTGAGCACATGTCTCAACCCTTTTCTGAAGCCCTTACCAGCTGATGACAACCATGCTCTACAGAAAGGGTTCCCTTAAATGATCATCTAGCTACTTCACCTAAGAGACACTGGCTTTCCTCAACCCCTACCCTTGTTCATCTTCTTGGCACATGTCATACTAGCACATTCCCAGGCTGAGATGCTCCCATCTCCTTTCTTGTCTCTTAACCTTGTATTTTCCTGATCATCGCCCTCTGTAACTGTTTCTTCTCTAGTTTATGCTCACTCTTTGAACTCTCACTCTCCTTAATGTATGAATTTCCCCAAATAAATCTTTGGCTTTGTCCCTCTCTCCCTCCTCTCTACACTCTTTCCTTTACTTTCCTGTACTTTTATGGCATCAAATATCATTTCTATTTCCAAATCTCTGCTTATTCTACTGGTGCTTTTCCCCATGTTTCCCATTGTTTTCTGGACATCTCCAGTGTGATAAGCTGTGGCTTCTGATGTACACTCATCTCAGCTCCCACTGTTACCGCCACCACATCTGCTTGTCCTCCTCAGCGTCACCACTTCCCCAGGTACTTGGATAAAAACTGCTAAGGTAACTTCTGTGTCTTTCTTTCTTTTGCCGTGTCTTTCTTTCAATCCCACAGGTTAAACCCTTTTCCCCTTCTCATGGTTACTCTAGCTACTTCTCTAGTTAAAGCTCTAATTACATCTTAACTGAACCATGACTAGTTTCCAGCTCATTTCATTGACTCTAGTCTCTTTGTTCCCCCTGACATTTGGCCCTGACAGTCATCTTCCAATAGTACAGTTTGATTGCATCACCTCCCTGCTTCAAAACGGCCAGTGCTTCCCTCAGGCCCTGCAGAGAAGCACACTACATACTGTGGCTGCCTTTCTAAAGACCTAGTGACCTGGGGGCACCTGGGTGGCTCAGTTGGTTGAATGTCCAACTCTTGGTTTTGACTCAGGTCATGATCTCAGGATCAGAGACTGAACCCTTCATCTGGCTCCCCCTTCAGCAAGGGGTCTGCCTGAGATTCTCTCATAAATAAATCTTTTAAAAGAAAAAAGTCTCAGTGACCTACAGAAGCCTGTTTCCCCTTATGTGTCCCTCTAACTATGCTTCCAACCAGTTACCCTGCTAAGCTATGACACACCTAACTCTCCATGTCCGCTTTATAAAATTCTTTCATTGTCTCATATTATCCTTCTAACTGGGATTTCTTCCTCTCCCATCCCTGTGAGTTCAAACCTTTACCCTTCTTTATGCCTCAGCTGAAAAGCCACTTCCTCCAATACTTTTTATTCCTTCAGGCAAAATTAGTCTCCTCTGTCCTGAAATTCCTCTAGCATTCTATCTCCACCTTTATTAAGCCACCTGTCCCTCCTGCCCATCAGCTACTATATGTAGAAACATGAAGCATAATTGCTGTGAGACTGTAATCCCCTGAGGACAGAGCATAGTTTACTAATCTCTGAGTCTTTCACAAAACCTGGCACAATCACTGGCTCAGTGTAGGCATTTAATAGGTGTTTCCCTGCTGACTTAATGCATTAAAGACACAACAGAAGGGATTTGTGCCTTGACTTGGAAACTGAATGAGTGAAGTACAATTTTTCTCCTCCCAGATTCCATAATTCTCTGATTCTCAAAGTTATGACAAGTCAAAATATATCACCATAGAAACTTGTGGAGTTTTCATTCATAATAGACAAAATTAATAACGTGGCCAGCAACGTCTTGGGAATGTTCAGGCATAGTTCATATCTAACCCTCTGCGACAGTCTTCCATAATCTCAAGATTCTGAAGGGAAGACGTGCACCTGAAAACTACCTCAACTGAACTCTGCATCTGGCCACACTGTGGCTGGGGAGGCGAAGATCCCACATGGCAGGCGTAGCTCAGACTTCACACTTCCATGAGCAGTGATCAGACTCCCTCTAGGACAGCCCTGGGAGGGTCACTCCGGCCCCGTATGAGGAACACTTTTGGTGGTGAGGCTAGAATATTTAATGCTAGACTGAAATGTTCACATTTTTATCTTACAAGCAACAGTAAAGGAACTTTTCAGAGGTGAACTCAGTGGAAAAAACTTGAACCTTTAGTAGAAAACTTGATCTGGTATCCCGGGAGGGTAGAAGGACTGCAACCGTCCCTCGTAGTCTAATATGTCCAAGGGCCGGGTCAAGAATTCGAGCTGTGCCCCTCCAACCCAATTTACAGTTAATGTCTTGGCACTGTTTTCAGAGCATAATGACACATTTTCAGAAAAAAAAAAATCTGAGCAAAATTATGAATTTGCCTCCAGGCATGTAGATGTTATTGCATAATTAACTGAGACATGGATTAATGCGACTAAATTCACAAAAACAATCTCAATAAGGGAGCTGTGTCTTGAGAGGTGAGTTTTGTTTTTGTTTTTGTCTTTAACCCAAGCACCCACAGGATTTACTGTCTCAGCTCTGTTGTGATTTCCAAGCTTTCCTCTCCAGTTAAATGCTCGAGGTTTCAAAAAACCTACGGGCCTGAATGAAGAAGGAGCTTGAGGCACTTTAAGGGATGCTTAAATAGCACATTGCCAAGCTTCCTGCCAACTCTGAGGAACATTTCTAACTGTGCTCCCAACGGGATGCTTACCTATCTCTGGGGAAGATGTTTTTTCTGTAGAATCTCTGATCACTCTGATAGCATTTAAAGTAAAACTGACTGCACACATTCAGAAATCACTACATCCTTGTGGGGTGTCATAAAGGTAGATACGGGACTTTTCCTACTACCAGTATCAGCACTTCAACCTCCCAGGCCTAGACGAATTCCTATTACAGTAAAACGAGAGGCATTTCCAATTTTTTATTATGTTTTGCCTTTGTATTATCTACACATGAATCCTACATATTACTCTACATTCTTAAATTTCTTTCCTTCATAGACCTGTTTCAAGTGCTATTTAGTTATACTTAGCAAAAGACAAACATACCTATTTAGTTACGCACATCACACATAACACCTAAGAAAGTGCTCTCAGGCATTATTTTTCATTTTCTCATCAATTCAGTACTTATCCCAGACAGATAATGTCAGTGCCTACTGAATCTTTTCTTCTAGATCTGTTCTCTGGGAGAATAAAAATCTATTGAACTATTCACACAATGGTACCAGGAAACTTCTCTAAGAAAATTCTATGAACAAGTGATGGTCGGAACAGAATCCATGAAGGACCATTACACACCGCAACCTATACAAAGTCTCATTTTGTACTATTCCAAATACCAACTCTCTTAATATAATTCTTAAACTCTTCAAAAATAATTTTAGTTCAAGGACAGTTCTTCAAAGTCCAAAAAATTTACTTTTGCCTTATTCCTAAAGTAATTGATGGCTAATGAATGTTATGTCTATTAGTGACACTATTACTAGTAGTAGTAGTAGTCCTTTTCATTCGATGTTTTTGAAACAAACCCAGTTCAAGCTTACCATAAGCAATCAAATTGAAAGAAAATTTACTGACTTCTATGACTAAGAGGAATATTTTTCAGTAACTCATAGGGTTAAGGAAAGAGCTATAAAAAGGAAGGCCTCACTAAGTCAATGCTGCCAGGACTCTCTTGGTCTCTTTTCTCTGCACTTGTCTCTGCTTTTTGGCCTCATTCTCTCCCACAACTGGATTTCTACCAAGTGACTAAGGAATATGGTCCTTGGCATCTCTGCTTACAGCACAGCAGTTGAGCAAGACAAGTAAAGAAGAATAGACTAATTTCCCCAGCATCCAAATATCGATCCCTAGAAGGAGCCTAATTAGGCCTACGTAGGTCCAATACCGGCCACCTGGATGGAAAACTATGATCAGTCAGACCTGGGCCAAGGAGAAAGGTATGTTACAGGAAGCAAGGAGGTGGGCAAGCTCACAGGAAAGGCTAAAAGAACAACAGCTTTCAACGTCCATTACAAATAACAATAAATGGTGTCTGTGTAATTAAAGGTCATACAAGGAGGCCCACAAATGAACATATGTGTTTTGATTAGCTTTTAAAAGTGAAATTAGTATCAATCTTTTTAAAATCCTGAGATTCCTCTCCAAAAATCCTTATTTCCAAGTTTTCTTGAAAAATCAAGAGGTCTGATCACATCCCCCAAACGTTAACAAGTGCAGTAAGTTGAGGATGCCCCTCTTCATTGGGACATGTCCTTTCCCATTCACAATGGCCTATTGCATTCATTTCTGTCACTCACCTGGCCCTAGAGGCACTTGAGAGTATGACCCTTGGCTGATACACCCTTTCAAATTTATAGCCATTATTTCTTTCCATCTTCTCAGCAAAGCTTTGCCATTGGTATTATTGTACCCTTGAGGAAGCTGAATTCAGAGTTTTCATGACATGCCCAAGGTCACATGGCTAATAAGTGGAGGACCTAACACTTAAAATGCACATCTCAAATTTAGGGTTTTAAAGGTGCAGCTTTTGACTTTATTTTTAAGCACTTCCTGTCAAATGAAATCTTGAGTGGATCACTCATATATCAATTAATGGAAGCTGAGCTCTATAGATGAAGTGAGAGTACAGGGCTGGGAACTCAGATTGGAGTCCCACCAGGCTGGGAGCTCCGCTACCTCACTTGGACTCTATCACCATTCCTACTCCCACCCTACCCTGCACGGGCTCCTAAGGCATTTTTACAGAACATAGTGATAGACCCTCTTGTCATAATGTAATTTTTTTCCTGGCAGCTCCAATCACTGAGCAATTTGCTTTATTTTTTTTTTAATTTAAATTCAGTTTGCCAACATATAGTAGTACCTCATGAGTTTCAGATGTAGTTTTCAATAATTCATCAGTCACATATAACACCCAGTGCTCATCCCATCACGTGCCCTCCTTAATGTCTGTTCACCCAGTTACCACATCCCCCCACCCACCTCTCCTTCAGCGACCTTCAGTTTGTTACCCAGAGTTAAGAGTCTCCTGTGACTCATCTTCCTCTCTGATTTTACCCCATTCAGCTTCCCCTCCTTCCTTTATGGTCCCTTGTACTATTTCCTATATTCCACATATGAGTGAAACCATACAATAATTGTCTTTCTACGACTGACTTATTTCACTCAGCATAATACCCTCCAGTACCATCCACATTGATGTAAATGGTAACTATCCATCCTTTCTGATGGCTCAGTAATATTCCAGTGTGTGTGTGTGTGTGTGTGTGTGTGTGTGTGTAGACCACATCTTCTTTATTCATTCATCTGTTGAAAAACATCTTAGTTCCTTCTACAGTTTGGCTATTGTGGACTTGCTGCTGTGAACACTGGGTGCAGGTGCCCTTTTGTTCCACTAGATCTGTATTTTGGTGGTAAATGTCCAGTAGTGCAATTGCTGGGTCGTAGGGCAGTTCTATTTTTAATTTCTTTTTTTTTAAAACATTTATTTATTCATGAGAGACGCAGAGAGAGGGAGAGGCAGAGACATAGCAGAGGGAGAAACAGGCTCCATGCAGGGAGCCCAATGTGGGACTCGATCCCAGGACCCTGGGATCATGCCCTGAGCCAAAGGCAGCCACCCAACCTCTGAGCCACCCAGGCATCCCTATTTTTAACTTCTTAAGGAACCTCCACACAGTTTTCCAGAGTGGCTGCACCAGGTCACATTCCCACCAACAGTGCAGGAGGGTTCCCCTTTCTCCACATCCTCTCCAACATTTGTGGTTTCCTGTCTTGTTCATTTTCCCCATTCTCACTGGTGTGAGGTGGGATCTCAAGGTGGTTTTGATTTGTATTTCCCTGATGGCAAGTGATGTGCAGCATTTTTTAATGTGTCTGTTGGCCAAGTGTATGTCTTTGGAGAAATGTCTGTTCATGTTTTCTGCCCATTTCTTGACTGGATTGTTTGTTTCTTGGGTGTTGACTTTGAAAAGTTCTTTATAGATCTTGTATACTAGCCCTTTATCTGATATGTCATTTGGAAATATGTCTTCTCCCATTCTTTGGGTTCTTTTAGTTTTGTTGATTGTTTCCTTTGTTGTGCAGAAACTTTTTATCTTGATGAAGTCCCAATAGTTCATTTTTGCTTTTGTTTCCCTTGCCTTTGGAGACGTGTCTAGCAAGAAGTTGCTGTGGCTGACATTAAAGAGGTTGCTGCCTGTGTTCTCCTCTAGGATTTTGATGGATTCCTGTCTCATATTTACGTCTTTCACCCATTTTAAGTTTATCGTTGTGTATGGGGTAAGAGGATGGTCTAGTTTCATTCTTCTGCACATGGTTGCCCAATTTTCCCAGCACCATTTATTAAAGAGACTGTCTTTTTTCCAGTGGATATTCTTTCCTGCTTTGTCGAAGATTAGTTGACCATAGAGTTGGGAGTCCATTTCTGGGTTCTCTGTTCTGTTCCATTGATCTATGTGCCAGTACCATGCTGTCTTGAATATCACAGCTTTGTAATATAGCTTGAAGTTAGGCATTGTGATGCCCTCAGCTTTGATGTTTTTTCCAACATTCCTCTGGCTATTTGGGGTCTTTTCTGGTTCCATACACATCTTAGGATTATTTGTTCCAACTCTGTGAAAAAGATCAATGGTAACTGATAGGGATTGCATTGAATGTATAAATTGCTCTGGGTAGTATAGACATTTTTACAATATTTATTCTTCTAATCCATGATCATGGAATGTTTTTCCATCTCTTTGTGTCCTCCACAATTTCTTTCATAAATGTTCTGTAGTTTTTAGAATATAAAGCCTTTACCTGTTTGGTTAGGTTTTTTCCTAGGTATCTTACAGTTTTTGTTCCAATCGTAAATGGGATCGATTCCTTAATTTCTTTTTCTTCTCTTTGTTAGTATATAGAAATGCAACTGATATCTGTGCATTGATTTTGTCATAATGTAATTAAAGTGAGAGGTGTATTCTCTAGTACTCTGGGAAATCAATGCTTCAGAGGGGCAAAAGAAATACATGTAGAATAGTCTTTAAAACATAATATAAATTGTAATATATACTTATATAAATGTAATTATACCATATATTTTAATATTCACATATGTAATTTCAAAGGGTATTTGCAATGTAAAATAGCGTACCTGCTTGGCCATATAAACAGTATTCTATCAAAAGAACCTCCAAAATTTTTATAGCCAAATAATTCAGGTAAGAGGGAATAGATCAGTCAACCGGTTCACTCAGGAAAAGAGAAGCCAGGGGTTCCCTGGGTGGCTCAGCTGTTTGGCGCCTGCCTTTGGCCCAGGGCGTGATCCTGGAGTCCCGGGATCGAGTCCCACGTCAGGCTCCCAGAATGGAGCCTGCTTCTCCCTCCTCTTGTGTCTCTGCCTCTTTCTCTCTCTCTGTCTATCATAAATAAAAATAAATAAATACATCTTCAAAAAAAAAAAAGACTTCTGGTCAATAGTAGCCTAAAAAGGAAAAAAAAAAAAAGGAAAAGAGAAGCCATTCTATTATTTCATTAGGAAGCATTTAATATAGGAATTAGGATCATACACAGCCACTGGAAGATCTAAGGGGAAGTGGAGCTGCCTGTGAAATCAGAGGCGGCTTGGTCAGCAGCTTGAGCTCCGCTTGAAACATCAAAGAGTTTAAGGCACAAAACTCTCTAGGAAGCAACTCCCTGTCTGCAATGGGCTCCAGAGAACACTGGTTTCTTCCACTCTTTGCCTTGCAAATCATAGGCAAATTCCTCTCATTAGCAAATTTAAGAGTGGCGCAACATAGGGATGAGAACACGGAAAAGTGTATCTCCTGACTTCTCTTCTGTAAAGAGAAAAATCTTAGAGACGGGCCACAGGGATGCAAAGTTTTACAACAAATAATCCAAACCCTTTGGAAACAAGTAAATGTGGGCGATGGAAATTATATATTCCTCTTCTAGACGGATATCAACTGAGGTGTATCTGTTCAAACACATCTGAGGCTTCTGCCTTCAGCCTGGGCAGTACCTCCTAGTTCTCCTCTCCCTTGTTGAGATGGAGGACTGACGGTTAAGGATGAAATTCAAGCAAGAATTGTCCAATTCAGGACAAGCAGATGTGCATCAAGGCACAGAGTGTAGGTTATGCATAAACTGAAAGTGACATTTAAATACCAGAGGACAAAGAGACACTAGTAGGACTTGGTAGGATGGAACTTTTGGCAAATATGAACTAATGGAAGCAAAGTCTTCCAAAACACAGATGTATTACAGTGAAGGCTGGAGTCACATACCATAGCAGAGGCTGCTGTTTTCCTACTCTCACAAGTCTCTGCTTTAAAGCAAAACAAAACAAAACAAAAACAAAAATAGAAACAATCCCCACACACATTTTTTTTAGCCTCTTAGAATAAAAGTCTATAGTCCCCACCCCTTGGTAGCCTTGTGACCAAATGTTTGCCAATGATTATAAACAGACGCATTATATAGAACTCTGAGAAATAATGCATTCTTACCCACTTCTTCCTTCCGACTGCCTGAAATGGGGATGTGATGGTAGGAGCTCCAACAGCCATGCACACCAGGTAATCTTGAGAATGGAAGCCATAGGGACAAGGATGGAAGCGGAAACAAGTAGAAGTCTTTGTCCCCGATAAAACTGTGCAAGCTACCTGCAGTCTTCTTCTACATGAGAGAGAAATAAGCCTCTGTCTTATTGAAGCCACTATTGAGAGAAGGGTCCTTGTTATAAACAGCCAAATGCAATTCCTAATTAATAGTGGATTGAAGTTGTCCGATGATGCTTGGAGTGCAGACCTAAGACACTGAAAATGCAACATCTTCCACCTTCAGGGGCTAGGCAGGTAACTGGAATCATAACTGACATAAAAGGAAAGGCATCGGGAAGACCAAATCACAGTCAGAAAGCAGATAACGCTAGCTGGCCTAACACAGAACATTGGAGATCAATTATTAAATATTATAATATCTTTATTAAATATCAATCATTAAATATCAGACTCTCATCCTCAATAAACTGGTTTCTAGGTCGCAAAAACACATATCTCCACCCTTCTTCACTGGCTTAGGATAAAATTCAACCTTCTTAACCATGGCCCGCAAGCTAGTAACTTCTCGTACCTGCCTATCGCTCCAGCCTTGCCTCTGCCTTCTTTTTCTATCCTCCCTGCACCTCAGCCATCTGCAGACGTGGAGTCCCGTCCTGATCCATCTGGAAAGTCCTCTCTGTCTCCTGCTCTCCACTTTGCCGTCCCAGTATAAACCCCCTGGTCACTACTTTCCCAGAGGAATCCCAAATCCAGCCTTCTGTGTGAAGTCTTCTCTGAAGTCTTCTATGAATGTTCAAAGAATGGAGATGTTGCTTTCAGGCCAGGAATTAGAAAAATAATAGTTGTAGAGGTGCCACTTCAGGTGGGGCTTGAGTGATGAGCAAACTTTTGAGAGGCTAAGAGGGTGCCACCTGGGTGGCTCAGTGGTTGAGCACCTGCCTTTGGCCCAGGGCGTGATCCTGGAGTCCCAGAATCGAGTCCTGCATCGGGCTCCCTGCGTGGAGCCTGTGTCTCTGCCTCTGTCTCTCTCTCTCTGTCTCTCATGAATAAATAAAGTCTTAAAAAAAAAAAAAAAAGAAAGGCTAAGGTACAGGAAGGAAAAAGTATATATCAGAAACAGAAACGTCATGAACAAAGGTCCAGAGGTGAGGAACATGCCATTAGTTTAGGGCACAGCAAGTGGTATGGCTTGGCTATAACTCTGGGTAGACACATGAGGCAACCTTCCTAGGGAGAGCTCAAAATCCTTCACAAATGATGTGCAGCTAAAACAACACTTAGCAAGAATCTTCCACATGCAGAGCCTTATGCTTGGTTCAGTAATTGTAAAGTCAAAGACATAACCTCCACCCTCAAGGAATTCAAGTCCACTAGGAGAAACAGACATGTAATAGGTCATCTAGATATGTTTTGGGTAAATATTATAATATAGATACACACAGTGTGCTCTGCAAGCTCATGCCAGGGATTCTGCTCTTATTTTCTAGATGTCTAATACACGATGCACTTCATACACATTATTTTACTTAAGATTCATAGCAGCCCTTGAAGGTGGATATTTTTATCTCCAAATTAATGATGAGAAAACTGTGATTCAGAGAATTTAAGCAACCCTGTCCAAGGTCACACATAAATTAGTAGCATTCTTTCCACTACATCATACGAAAAGGAGTTTACTTAACTTGGTAGACAATGAGGTGTCGTTGAAGGCTTTTGAGCAGAGAAATAAAATACTCAGAGCAATGCCTTAAGAGGATTAATGTGATAGTGATGTAAAAAAAAAAAAAAAACAAAAAAAAAAAAAAAAAAGAAAGAAAGAAAGAAAAAAAGAAAGGACAACAGAGAGACCAATTAGAAAGCTATGGCAAGTCCAGGCTTGAAATGATGATCTTCAGACCTGGCTGTTTTTAAAAAAACAAAAAACAAAAAACCAAAGCTGTAATTATGCTTGAGCGTGGCGGTCATTAGTGCCCTTCACCGCATATGTTCACCAAATATTCTGCTTCTGCCCCTTCAGGGTGTTTGACAAGATTGCACTTCCTCGTCCCCATAGGGTTAGGAACAGTCACGTGGCATGCTTTGGCCAGGGGACTGTGAGGAGAAATGAGAGGCTTCACCACGCTGCCTGTGGCCCCTCATGTCGCAGCAATGACCAAGGATCCAGACGGCTCTGGCCCGACAGCCTGGAACCTGGAGGAAGAACGATGTGGAACAGAGCCCCCTCCGGCCCGCCGTGGACAAGCGGCGTCCGTGAGAAGCAAAACTTGCTTATTTTAAGCCGATGGATTCGGGGCGTGCTTGTTACCGCAGCGTAACCCGGCTTGCTCTGACTGATAGCACATCTTTTCCGGAGATTTGCTCATTCGCAGCACTGCTTCTCAGACTTTACTGCGCTCTAATACCCGGAGATATGGTTAAAGTGCAGGCTCTGGTTCCGTAGGTCGAGGGTGAGGAGGAAGATGCTGCATTTCTGACAGCCTCCAGCGCCGGGGCCGTGGCTGCCGCAGGTTCACGCTGGCAGTGCTGTGGGGTCTGACACCGCCCGCCCGGGGGATGCAAAGGGCGGCCCGTGGCCCTTCCACGCCACCGGCCCGGGGCGTCCACCGGTGTTTTGTGTTCCCCTTGTAACTAAGAGGGAAAGCTTCGGAGTCTAGAGCTCTTGAAGTCCTGCAGACGAAGGAGGAGATGTCCTCAAGCTCCTGGCAGCAGCCATCCACTTAGGCGGCACCAACCTCGACTTCCAAATGGACCAGGGCGTCTGCAGAAGGACCGGACACTACCTACACCATAAATCTGAAAAGACCCGTGGAGAAGCTTCTGCGGGATTCGGGCCGTTCCTGCCACGGGAAACCCAGCTGATGTGTCATCGCCCAGGAATCCAGCCCGGGTGTGCTCCAGTTCGCTGCCCCTGGAGCCTTCCCTCACCGGATCCGGGCCTCCGACGGCCGAGACCTCTGGTGGTTGTGGATCCCGGGGCTGCCCACCAGCCCCTCGCGGGGACCCGTTAGCCCGCCACCCTTGCCCTGGGCAACGCACACACCACCCCTTGCGACAAGCGGGTCACCCGGGGGTCCCACGTGGGGGCTGCTGGACGGAGGGGGCTGCAGCCCTGCTTGTGAACGCCCAGGGGCACCCGGAAGAGGCTGGAGGGGAAGAGCAGCCGCCGGACAGCCTGTGCCCAGGACGGGGTCAGGCTGAGGGGCCCGCTCCCGCCCCTGAACTCCCCGCTGCGCGGCCTGGAGGCCCAGGCGGGCCTGAAGGCGGCGGGTGCCTCTGTGCCCGGTCAGCGGCCCCCACCCGCCGGGCCACGCTGCTCAGGGCGCTGGATGGGAAGGGACACCCCCGGGGCCCTCGGGCTGCTCTTCCTCAGAGGCAAACAAAATGGGGATGAGAGTGATGGACAATAAACAGCTTCTAGAAGGAAGGGAAGGGAAGGAAAGGGAAAGGGAAAGGAAAGGAGAAAGCAAGCTACATATGGGGGCCCCTGGGGGGCTCAGCGGTTGAGCACCTGCCTTCAGCCCAGGGCGTGACCTCGGGGTCCCGGGATCGAGTGCCACATCAGGTCCCTGCGTGGAGCCTGCTTCTCCCTCCACCTGTGTCATGTCCCTGCCTCTCTCTGGGTCTCTCATGAATAAATAAATAAAATATTTTTAGAAAGCTTCAAGTGGCTCCTTCAATTTAAATGAACTAAAACTAAGCACTCTGTTCGCGGCCCTATCAGCCACCTTACACGTGTCAAAAGCTGCCTGAGGCCAGGGGGCTGCGTGTTTGACAGCACCGCGGACCTGTCACGGCAGCCCTGGTCCGGGGCCACACCCAGACGCCTGGTGACAATCGGCCCCTGGGGGACGGGAAGGGCCAAGACACGGGCGGGCACAGTTGCGGGGACCAAACAGCGAAAGCCCGTGGGAAGCGGCGTGGCCCGAGTCGCAGGACGTGAGGCTGAGACAGAAGCAGGGGACCCAGGCTCTGAGCAGGGGAAATCCCCGCCCGGCCTGGTCCCCCCGCCCAGAGGAACGAAGGATCAGCGTAGACACGGAGAAGACAGGCCAGGACTGAGACCGCTTGCAACACAACCACACTCTGTTATGTGCATCTGGAAAGGGCTGGGATCGTGGTAGAGGCACGCAGAATAGCCAGGGAATCAGCACAATCGGTCACGCTCCTCACTGAGTGCAAGTCTGGAGAGTCCGTGGTGGGGCGAAGCCAGTACCTGCACCGCAGGTTAGCATGGCCTAGCTTTCTGGGTATTGATAGTACTTGAAGATCTATGATAGAAATCATGATTGATTGATTGATTTTAAAGATTTTGTTTATTTTTTCATTTATTCATGAGACACAGATAGAGAGAGAGTGAGACAGAGGCAGAGACACAGGCAGAGGGAGAAGCAGGCTCCATGCAGGGAGCCCGACGTGGGACTCGATCCCGGGACCCCAGGACCACGCCCTGAGCTGAAGGCAGAAGCTCAACCACTGAGCCCCCAGGCATCCCTGGAGTCTACTTTATGGTACCAATGCCCAGGTGCCCTATGATTTTTACCTTTACACAAGCACGACTAGATTATAGAGTAAAAACTCAGAACGCTTCAAGATGGAGCACAGATTTCAAAGAACTTGACCCGCTTCTGGTGGTCACTGGGGTCTGCCCCAGGTCCCTGCAGCGAGGGAGGGGCATCAGGGATAAATTCATTTTGTCCTGTAGTTAGAAGCCTTTGGGGTGAGATTGTCAGGGAAGGACTGAAGTACTGTTTCCGCCGGTCCTGAAGGTGGGCATTCTTATTTTTAAAAATATTTTATCGCTAAGTAATCTGCACGCCCAACATGGGGCTTGAGCCACAGCCTAAGACCAAGAGCGACGCTCCCCACGACTGCGCTGGCCGGGCCCCCGCTGGCACACAAAGGGCGGGGGGGCAGGGGAGAGGCGGGGACGGGCCGCGGAAGGACGCGGCCGCTCTGGCCCTACTTGGAGACGCGGCCCATCTTTCGTCGGGGTCTGCAGGCGGTGGTGTGGGCCCGTAGTCAGTCTAGAAGTCTACTGGAAGCACAAAATAGGCCCTGGAGTAAGCCTCTGGTACACTCGGGGTGGGTCGATCAAAGAACTCCATAGCCCTCCAGTACAGGGCTCGGCAAACTTTTTCCGTAAAGGCAAGATCCAAATACCTCAGGCCTTGCCAACCGCGCCTAGTCTTTGCCACAACTCATCAACTCTGCTCTTGCGGCAGGAAGGTGGCCCTAACCAAGCCCTCAACAAATGAGCATGGTTGTGTTGCAATAAAACTTTACTAATTTAGGACACTATAATTTCACTTTCAGCTCATTTCCCCCTTTCTAGAAATACCATTCTTCTTTGGCTTTTTATATATATATATATATATATATATATATATATATATATATAACCATTTGAAAATGTAAAAACTCTTAACTTGAGGGCTCATAGGAAAGCAGGCAGCATTTGCCCACCCTGGTGTATTAGTAAAGCCACTGCTCTCCATCACATGGGGGCGAGCTGGTTTTAAGAAAACCCTGCCATCGTGTGAGTCAGACACGAGTCCACACGGAGCCAATGGCCGTGATGACTGAAAACTCATTGAGGATATGGAGATGAACTTGCATGTACAAAATATCCCCTTCTATTCTGAGCAATCTTTTTAAATTGTTGGATAGATATTGCAAGGAGTCTGGTTCCAGCAGGTAGAAAATGTTCATATTTCTATTGTTTGCAGCAAAGTAAGAGGAGAAGGAACTGAGGGTCTTCCTCCACCAAGAGCAGAGCACCGCAGCCTCCTCTCAACAACAAGACAAAGGACAGTGGCAGAGGAGGCAGGGCCCCAGGCAGGCACTTGGGAGGAGCACACAGCCTCCTGCCAGGCCGCCCACCACCTCGCCTGCCAGGGTTAGCGGGAACCACAGGCCACGTTGCGCCACTGGGGTTGCATCCCTGGAACAAGACAAGGTCCCTGAGCTGTACACGCAGCAGATACACATCAGTGCCAGGAAATGTTATCGCCAAATGCTGCCTGCGTCATGAGCCATGAGCAAGGCCAGCTGCTCATGAGTGGAATTTTCTAGCTATCAGAGAGTTCTCGACAACGCAAAGTACTGCTAAGCTCCTTGGAGACCCAAATTGGATTTCTCTTGTTTTCTTTTGTTTCCAACGTCAGAGATCAACTTGGGGTAGCAACTCGGGTATTCTGTTCGAGGACGTTGGAAGTGAACTGATGAGCTTTCTGCAAACCCTCTTCCTGCCTCCGTGCCTACTGCCTCATACACGTAACCGGTCTTTGGAGATTCAACTCTATCCCATTCACTAAACCAACTCAGTCACTGGAGGTAAGGCAGTAAACCAGACAGCTTTGGTTTGGACTAGTTGGTTAGCAGAGAAAACAGACACTTAACTACTAATTCAAGTAGGACACGTGTCACCGTAAGAGACACATCAAGTGCTATAAATGCAGCCAGGAAGGGAATCTAGCCTCCTTGGGAAGGACCCAAAGTTGGTGCCTTGGTAAAGAAGAGGAGGAGATTTCCAGCAGAGGAAATAATGTGTGTGAGGGACGCAGAGTAGAGCCTCATGTGCCATCACAGATTAAAGTCAGAAGTCTGGAAAGGAGGGACAAGGGCAGGGACTGCGTCCTTGTCCGACTCTGCTCCTCACACAGGGCCTCTCCCAGCTGTTCGGTGAGCATCAGCAGCGATACAAAGAGCTCAGTGACCCCGTTTGCTCCTCCCTCTGTATACAGCTTCCTGACAGGGCAGCTTGCATGTGGGTCAATTACTTGTTTACAGTTCATTTCCCCGTTTAAACCAAAAGGTGGCTTTTGTTTCGTATTCCTCAAGCCGAGCAGAATGTAAGGCCTCAACAGTGAAAGAAGCTAGAGGACAAGAATGAAGGAACAAAGAACAGAAGATAAAGGCAAAGAAAAAATAGAAAGAAAAACTCCAAGACCTTAAAATAATCCTTATTGTGGTGGATTAACCTCCTCCCTTGGCAACCAGAAGGTGACACAATATGGCGTCCTGGGTGCACGAGGAGGAGGAGTCGATGTCCTCTCTGCCTTTCGTCTCCTGTATCTCCTTCATGTCACTTTTTAGGTGCCAGCTAGTATTCGTCAGCTATGGCTGCAGTTATGCTGTGTGACAACCATCCCCAAACTTAATGAGCTTGATTTCTTGTTCACAGACCTGAGTCCAGCTGCACACTGGCTGGGCCAAGCTCAACTCAGGGGATGCAGGCTCCAGTCTGAGGGCTGGAGTCGGGTGCTCTCCACACTATTGGCTCAGCTCGGTGTGTGGCTCTGGCATTCCCGGGAGCCCCGTGGGAGCTCTACCCTTTGTGGCTGGTACCACCTTCATACCTAATCAGATCCAGGCCCGTCTCACAGCTAACTCTAGTATTTCACGTGTCTTGGGTTGCTTCCATCATCCTGTGGCAAGACACACAGAATTGGTTTTTCAGGGTAGAAGGTATCTGTATCTTATTCTATGCCGAAGGGAAACAGCCAATAGAGAGGGGGCAGTTAATGAGTCAGGAAAGAAACTGAGTAGTTGACAGAGCAAGGGCCTGAAAAAGCAAGAAGGGAGAGGATCAGGGCATAGGAGAGGAAGTAGCCTTCACAGGAAAGAGGGGAAGAGGCAAAGAGTCACTTCCTTTCAAAGCCTGAGGATGAGAGTTGCTAGAGGTAAAGGAGGCAGGGAGGTGAGGAAGCTGTCGTAAGGCCTCCATTCTCTCTGGGCAGCTAATCACCAGAGAGCAGGGGGTGAGGTGGCGAGGAAGAGGCCCTGGGGAAGGAGCTGTAGAGTTGGAAGAGCTTCCCTATGAATAGAAGAAACACTGATGAATTCTCCGAAGAGAAGTGTGTCCAAGCGGAGTCAGAGCGCTGCTGAAGAGAGAGGTCAGGAATCTGGAGGCACCCTCGTCTCGGCCATTCTGCGATTTTTCTCCAACGTGCTCAGCCGCCAGGGTGGAAGAGCCAGAAAAACCTGGTGGTTGACTACATCCAAGACTGGACGTGGGCCTTGTAAGTCAAGGAGCCAAAGGAGCAGAGAGTGGCCAAACCCACGGGTCCTGGGAGGTAGGCTAAGTGGAGACGGAGTGAGATGTGCACGCAACACAGGACAAGTCAAATCATCTAGGAACACGAGCCAAGTCTCAAAGCCAATTCATCACTTATTTACAGAAATCAATAAATCAACACAGTGTATGTTTCTCAAGTGTGTTTCAGAGAACACAAATAACACTTTTTTCTCCCCCTCAAGGAGCTTACAGCCTAGCTGGTGAAACAAGATTAATGTATAAATCAATGTATGTCACACACACACAAATAACTATATTTCAAATAATAATTATTCCCCTGGCTCGCCTATCCCCCTACCTGACAGAGCCAGAGGTGGCTGCCTGACTTCTTCCACTGAGAAAGGAACTCTTTAAAAAAAAAAAAAAAAGATTTATTTATCTTAGAGAAAGAGAGAGTAGGAGCTGAGGGAGAAGGAGAAAAAAGAATCTCCAACAGATTTCCTGCTAAGCACCGAGCCCGACACGGGGCTCAATGCTGGGCTCCATCTCACCACCCTGAGATCATGAGCTGAGTGGAAATCAAGAGTCAGATGCTAACTGACTGAGCCCCCCAGTTGTCCCTGAGGACGGAACGCCTCTCACCCAGACCTACCACCAAATGACAAGATTCCCGCCGGCAGATTGGACAGGCCACCAGCCTTTATGTCCTGGGTGTCAGGCGCAGACACACGGGGACTCAATAAGTGGTTAAACGAACGAATGCGTCTCTAGAAACCCTGAGACCCAGGGAACAAGCTCGGTTGACTAAAGAAAGTGTCAAATGGACACGTCAGGGTGTGGCCAGGTGATCCCGTGACACTGGAACTGCTTTTACCACCTGCTTCCTAATATGAGTGGGTGAGTTAGCTCCATTTAAAGGGCCAGGAGTGGAAAGCAGCGCATCACCGCAGTGTGACATCATGGTACAGCTGACCGTGTCCACTGCAGTTAGGATTACACAAAAATTAAATTAAGTTGTGTGTGTGTGTAAACATTAGCTAGAGAAGATGATGGTTGTTCTGGAGCTGATCTTAGCTGCATCCACACGGTATACACTTCTTCCTCCATCAAATTCAGCTAAAGAGCTTTCTCCAAATTCATAACCTGGCATCACTAGAGAGTCTATTCAGTAAACCAGTCATAGAACAAAATAACCTCTTTTATTAAAAGATTTTATTTATTTTATTTGAGAGAGAGAGAGCATACAACGGTGGGGGCGGGGTACAGAGGTAGAGGGAGAACCAGGCCCCCCGATGAGCAGGGAGCCCAAGGAGGGACTCATCCCAGGACTCTGGGATCATGACCTGAGCCGAAGGCAGACACTTCACCAACTGAGTCACACACGCACCCACGAAATAACCTCCTTATCTTAAAATTTTCCAAAAGTGATTTAGGTGTCCATCAAATGGGGAGAACCACTTATTTAAACAACTCGAAAACGGAGAGATCAGCAATGAATAAAGAGAAGCTAACTTTTACATCCAGATGATGTAAATTCAACTGACTTAAAATAGAATGGTAAAGCAAATTATGGAAAAAAAAAAGCAGTATCAAACAACAAGAAGTATGAAAATTTACATAAGTGAAAAAAGAGACCTGGAAACTCTATTAACAATAACTATGTAAAAAATAAAATGCATTGATATGAATCCAAGGAGAATATAAGGTCTACAAAGTTATAAAGTCTACAATTAAGATTTTAACTATAAAATATTTTCTTTAAGATTTTATGTATATATTCATAAGAGACAGAGGCAGAGACACAGGCAGAGGGAGAAGCAGGCTCCACGCAGGGAGCCCAACGTGGGACTCAATCCCAGGACCCCGGGGTCACGCCCTGGGCTGAAGGCAGATGCTCAACCCCTGAGCCACCCAGATGTCCCAACTATTAAAAATTTTTAAATAAAATGTAAGACTTGTGTTAGGACTCTGCCATTTAGTATATAAATGAAGTAGTAGGGTTATTTTGGCTTAAAGGAGTGTTTTATACAATTTTACCACAACTTAAGTAAGGAGTTGCATTAGGAATGTTCACTGCACATTTCAGTGAAATAGCAGGGATATGGCGATGATAATAGCTTTTTCTGATGAATGTAATCGTGGCAGCAGGGGAAAGATCCATGAAGATATATTAATTTGTATTTAGGTAAGACTCAGTCACCCAGAGAAAGGATTTAGCTCCTGTAACTATATTTACATGGACAAAACAGTCTCTATTATTATCCCAATGGAACAGACAAACATTACTGAATCTTAGTAGTGGAAGGTGAAAGGTAGGAAAGAGGAAGGTAAGCCAAAAACTACCTTGCTGTGTGAAAGCAACAAAATAATTAAATCCACGTATGCACTGAGAAATTATAAAGCTCTTCTAGATACAACGAGTCTTCAAAAATATTTCTTGTTGTCTTACTTAACCTTTACAACAATCCTTAGGCATAGTCCTTATTCTTACTCTCATTTTATAGAAGAATCACTAAAAACTCATATTTATATGGAAACTTTCCAGTTTCCAACGTGATTTCACAAATACAGTTTAATTTTTTAAATGTTTAGTAGAGAAGAAAACTAATCCCAGAAAGTTGAATGACTTGCCAAAGTTCTCATGCTTCATATGTTTCGTATCCCGGATTTAAACCCGTCTTTTCAAAAACTGTATGGTCTCATTCATTTGGGGAATATAAAAAACAGTGAAAGGGAATAAAGGGGAAAGGAGAAAGAATGGGTGGGAAATATCAGAGAGGGAGACAGAACATGAGAGACTCCTAACTCTGGGAAACGAACTAGGGGTGTTGGAAGGGGAGGAGGGCAGGGGGTGGGGGTGACTGAGTGGCGGGCACTGAGGGGGGCACTTGACGGGATGAGCACTGGGTGTTATTCTGTATGTTGGCAAATTGAACACCAATAAAAAATAAATTTATTTTCAAAAAACCCATCTTTTCTAACACGCGGGTGGTTGTTGGGATCTGTGTCGCTCGACCCACCGAGGGCCGGTCAGCATCACCGCTAGAAGCTCACGTACGGTTTCCCATGTTTCCACCCCACCGAACACTCACCCCACAAGAACCACTTTCCCGGCTCAGAGGAGAGATTTCAAATGTGTTGTGAACAGGCCCCCTGTGGGCCAGGAGCAGAGATCTCAGGCTACTACCACCTCATAAAGTGTCCAAACTCCCTACCTGCCCATCTAGAAAAGGTCTCCAGGGTGCCGGGGGGAAGGCAGGGCGTGTCCACACCGTGGCCCAGACGGGCTCAGGGGGTCTCAGGTCTCAGGGGACGGAGGCCGGCTGCAGCCTGAGCCTCTGGGGCTGGTGGCTGGTGGCTGGTCCTGAGCAGGCTCCTTCCCTGGCTCGGCCCGCCCCCAGCTCCAGGTGCCGGCAAAGGACAAAGGACGGAACAGCCTCTGGCACTTCCCGCCTTCCCCCTCAGAGCTGCTAAGCCCCGAGGGTCTTTTCTTATCATATTCCCCTCCCGCCCCTGTAGCACAATTAACCTAGCCGGCCAGAAGGAAACCTGGCTCATCCAACACCGGGATTCTACACCTGGTCACCTAACGTCGCCCCCTAAGCGTAGAGTCATTTCAACATTTGTTCCTCAGTCAGCGACTCTTGGAAAGATAAAACCATTATATATGTACGTGTATATAGACAGAGTGTGCACACACACACACACACACACACACACACACACACGGCGATGTAGTGGGGGAAGAGAAGGACGCAGCCTAATGTCTTAACAGATCACACAACTGTATTATTTTGCATCATTCGGACTTTTCCGTCTATACCGCTTCTCTCTCCAGCAGCAGCAGAGATATCTGGTACCATACTGAGCGTGTAATAAGTTTAAAGCAAATACTAATTTTATTAAACTCAGCTACCACTGGCTTCAGCGACCTTCCACCGAGGCAAACACGCCCAGTCGTCAGCTCCAAGCCAGCTCCCTTGGGACTCACGGCTGCCCGCACGTCCTCCTGGGTGAGGGTTTGCAAGCCGCTCGAGCAAGCTCACATCAGACCCAGAAGCGGAAGGTTTAAAGTCATGAGGTCCCCAGAAGGTCGGACAGGACAACACGCTCCTCATTCTAATTCTGTCCAGGAAGTTATTTGGCACCGGATGGAAGGCTTCCTCCTTTTGCCTCTTCCCTCGCCGGGATTCCAGGATTAGGAGATGATAATTCCAGAAGGAGGAAGAGAGACTATGTCAGAGATGCTCTCCTCTTCCTTGCCCTCCTCCTTCTCCCCACCGGGAAGCTGCATCGAGGAAACCCCCTACGGAAGAGCTCGGTGGGGCTTGCAGCATCACCTGCTCGGGAGGGGCTTCCACTCTGAAGATGGAACAGAAAGGTGCGGGGACGCCTGGGGGGCTCCGCGGTTGAGCGCCTGCCTTTGGCCCAGGGCGTGACCCCGGGGTCCCGGGATCGAGTCCCACGTCGGGCTCCCCGCAGGGAGCTGCTTCTCCCTCTGCCTGTGTCTCTGCCTCTCTCTCTCTGTCTCTCATGAATAAATAAATAAAATCTTAAAAAAAAAATAAAAGGAACAGAAAGGTCCAGAGAAGAAGACGCAAAACCACAGAACCCTGCCTCATAACCAGAGCCCAGCTCTTCTTGCTCCGGGACGTGCTCTGGCGCCTGTAGCTCTATCCCTGCCTCGGGCTCCTCTGCATTGGCAGCGTCTCAGCAAAGCCCCAGTGGTCAGAACAAGAGCTGTGGCTTTCAGCTCTGGTTCCACAGGGCGGACAACCAGAGCTCACCTGGGGGGTATTGAAGGAACCGGGACATGGTTGTGACCAGAGGCAGCCACGATGCAGCCCTTGGAGGAGCTGAGCAGCTCCCTAGGGAGACCTTCTCCCAGCAGTGCCGCCAAGCATGACCTCCGCTCTAAGGGGACGTGGCGGTTCTGGCCGCACCCTGGTTCTAGCCAGCAGGAAGCCAGCCACAGCCACGAATTAGAAATGCCCAGTCGTTACGGACTCCTCTGAGCACCACGTTCTCCTCCTCCATCCGAAGGGCCCTTCAGGCACACCTGGGGGCTCAGCCGTTGAGCGTCTGCCTTTGGCTCAGGGCGTGAGCCTGGGGTCCCGGGATCCAGTCGGGCTTCCTACAGGGAGCCTACTTCTCCCTCTGCCTCCCTCTGTGTGTCTCATGAATAAATAAATAAAATCTTGAAAAAAAAAAAAAAAAAGAAGGACCCTTCATTTTTTACCTTCTTCCTGCACTTGCTCCTTTCCCTAATATGTCCCAAACTACAGCATGTTTAATAAACAGGAAACAACAGACACAACGAAGCAAAGAGGTGATGGTTTTCTGGACTAGAGACTACTAGTGAGACAGACTGTAGAACAGTCCTCACTGATGGACGGACTTGGCAGGGCCATGAAAGGAAGAGCAAAGTCAAAGATAAATTCTCGGTTTCAGTAAGTACATTTCCTCCTACACTCGATTTATCAAATACTTACTGAGGACCGATCACGGGAAAGGCGTTGTTCTGGGATCTGCAGCGAACCTCTCTGACCCCATGGAGTGTATATCCTTCTTGTAGAACACGGAAGAAAAAATAAAGCAAAAAGAACAGCAGCTAATATCTGACATGTGCTAAGCCCTTTAACTGTTTTTACATATACTGGCTATTTAATACTATCATTATCCTCATTTTATAGACCTGTATCCTGAGGTTTGGGTCCATAGAGCAAGAAAAACTATATAATTTGCCCAGAGAATGGTTAATAAAGTACCACTTGATGGATCCAGGACGGGGAAAAAATCCGTTGTGGCAAAGTTAAGTGTGAGATGTCTGTGAGATGCCCACGTGGAGTCGCCCAGTAAGGAACTGGATCTGTGTATCCGGAATTCAGAGGAAGGATGGAAGTCCGAGATACAGATGAGAGCATCCTCAACATGCAGCCATGGGTTAAATGAGATCTCCCAGGATGGGGAGTAGAGGGAAACTAGGAGACCAGCCAGGACAGTGTCCTTAAAAAAGACCCAACATCGACAAGGTAGGTGGAGAAAGTAAGGCTGGCGTAGGTGAACGGAAAAAGATAACACGTGTGGTGGAAAGAAAGCCAAGAGTCTGGAATCTTAAATAGAGGTGACCAAAATGCCAGTGCTTCTGGACACAGACTAAATCTTCTGTTCCTAAATACTGTATTAGGCTTCTCTGGAGAAACCGAACCAACAGGACATATATATATAAATATATACAATAAATGGAACCCAAACCAAAACAAAGTACCTGGTCTTATGCCTTACCAGGAGTCACGCAGAAACAGACTCGAATCTTCTCCGACGAACATACTCTAAACTGGAGATTCACATAATTTCTACTGACAAAGTTCCAAGGAAGATGAATTCACATTAGAAGTGGCAAACCAGGAGGAAATGAGCCATTGTGAGTGTGAATAACCAGCAGAAGCAACAGATGGGAGAATCGGGCCCGCAACAGCAAAGACACTGGAATTCTAAAACCAGATCATAGAATAAATATTTAAAGTAATAAAATAGAGTTTCAGAGGCATGAAAAAGATCGGAAGATTATTTAAAGGTATCAGGTTGGTCTGAAAAAGGAGAATAGAACCGCTAGAAATGAAAGCCACGGTCATTTAAAACAGAAATTCCGTGGACACGGCAAACAGTTTGGATACGACAGAAGACAGAGTGAGCTGGAAAATCAGAAGGAGTTACCAAGACGCAGCACAGAAAAAGGAGGTGGGAAGAAAGGAAGAAAAGCAGATACTGAGAAGAGAGTGACAAAATATAAAAACACCCTAAGTGGAGCTCTAGACAAAAAGGAGACAGAATGGGAGAGAAGAAAATTTTTGAAAGATCGTGGCTGAGAATTTTTCTGAATTGATCCCTAAGGTCCAAGTCCACTTTCTCTACTAGGGAATAACCCAGGGGCCCCTGGGTGGCTCAGCGGGGTAAGCATCCACCTTTGGCTCAGGTCACGATCCCGGGGCCCTGGGATCCAGCCCCACGTTGCTCAGTAGGAGCTGCTTCTCCCTCCCCCTCTGCCTGCCACTTCCCCCCTTGCTTGTGCTCTTTCTGTCAAATAAGTAAATAAAATCTTAAAAAAAAATAAAAATGAATCATCTAGATTAGACAATATAGTTCCCATAGCTCGTCTCCCCCAGGACGAAGGGCAGTTGTAAGGTGAGAGAGGCAGATACACCACTCTCGGGGGGGGAAATGGGCACAGGGTTCACAAAGCTAAGCCATGAGGAGTTACATGAGTCACAACTAAATTTCCCTGACCAGCACGCATCAAAACCTCAGAAAAATCTATTGTCGGTGCTAGAATGCTCGAGATATGAGACTAAATAATTCATTCTCTCTCAGTCTAAGAACTTCATGAAGAAGGGAAAGAGACGATGTCCTCGAATCAATGTAAATGAGGTTATCCACTCTTGATTTAGGGTAATTCAAAAGTCCTAAGGGGAAAAAAACAATCCCAGAAAATAGCATGTAGCCTGCCCTAAGTGAATTTTTCAACGCACCAAAAATTCACCCCCTTCGGGGACATATTATTTATTTATTTTATGAGAATACAGTTAACACAAAATGGTGCATTAGTTCCAGGTGGACAACAGGGTGATTCAACTTCTGCGTATGTTACGCTCACAAAAGGGTAGTTACCGTCGCCACCAGACAATGCCTGGACAACACCAATGACCATATTCTCTAGGCTGTCCCTTTTATTCCAGGACCTTTTCACCCATAACTGGAAGCCTGTATATTTCATTCCCCTTCCCCCACCTTGCCCATCCCCCACCCCGCCCTCTTTAGAGGAAAAAACCATCCGTTTGTTCTCTATGGGTCTGACTCTGCTTTTTGTCGGTTTACCCAGTTGTTTTGTTCTTTGGATTCCACACAGAAGTGAAATCATATACCATTTGCCTTTCTGACACTTCACTTAGTGTAATACCCTCGAGGTCCATCCATTTTGTCTCAGACGTCAGGATCTCGTCCCTTTTTACGGCTGAGTAATACTCCTGTGTGTGTGTGGTTGTGTGTGTACCACAGCTTCTTTACTCATCTGTCGACGGACCCGTGGATTGCTTCCATATCTCAGCTATTGTAAATTATGCTGCAACAAGCACAGGGGTGCAGAGGTCTTTTCAAATTAGTTTTTTTTCTTTTCTCTGCTTAAATACCCAGTAGTGGAGTTATTAGATCATATGGCGTTTCTATTTTTGATTTTTCGAGGAAACTCCATCCTGTTTTCCGCAGTGGCTGCACCGATGTACATTCCCACCAACAGTGCACAAGGGGTCCCTTTTCTCCACGTTCTTACCAACACTTGTTATTTCTCATCTTTTTGATACTAGCCATTTTTATAGGTGTAAGGTGGTCTCTCGTTGTGGTTTTCATTTGCATCTCCCTGATGATGAGTGATGCTGAGCATATTTTCATGTGTCTGTTGGCCATCTGGATGTCTTCTTTGGAAAAATGTCTATTCAGGTACTCTACCCGTTTTTTAAAATCAGATTATGGTTTTTGGATGTTAAGCAATATAAGTTCGTTTTTTAAAGACATATTTATTTTAAAGAGAAGAGAGAGAGCATGAGCGGGAGGGAGAGAGGGTGAGGGAGAGAGAATCGAAAGCAGACTCCACACTGAGCACAGAGCCTGACAAAGGCCTCAATCTCAGGACCTTGAGGTCAAGACCTGAACTGAAACCAAGAGTTGGTCACCCAACCGACTGTGCCACCCAGGCACCCCATGTTACATAGGTTCTTTATGTATTTTCCAAATAGTAGCCCCTTATTGGATAAAACTGGACCAATGTCTTATATCATACACATAAATAAACTCAAAATGGATTAAAAACCTAAATGTGAGACCTAAAACCATAAAACTCCCAGAAGAGGAAATAATTTCTTTGACATGGGCCATAGCAACATTTTTCTATACATATCTTGTAAAGCAAGGGAAACGAAGGCAAAATTAAACTATTGGGACCACATCAAAATAAAATGCTTTTGCACAATGAGGCAACCCATTAACAAAGCCAAAAGGCAACCTAGTGAATGGGAGAAAACATACCTTTTTAAAATTTAACCCCTTGACTTGCATATTAGTTAGGATAACTTAAACAATGAATAGAAGAGAATCCAACTCAGACTAACTTGAACATTCAAAAAATGCACTGGCCCAAATGAAAGTTGCTTACAAGGCACCCAAATCCATACGTCAGCCTTATCGTCACGCTGGAGGCCAGAGCAACGGAAGTTCTGGACTTTGACATGCAGCAACTCTCAGCAGAAGGGAGAGAGATTACTTCCAAAAGGATTCCCAGAAATAAAAACGACTTTCCTAGAAGCCCCTTAGTAGACCTCTGCTTCCTTCTCCTCATCCAACGTAGGCCCTATACCAAGTTCTGGACCAAAAGAGAAATAACACAAGGATCAGCTGCCCTGTGTCCATGTTTGTCAGCTTAAAAATCACATCAACAGTCTCTTTATATGGTGTCTGACTTACGGCTTTGTTTCGGTAAATATAAAAAAAAAAAAGACTTCAAACACTGTAAGTGATAGCAACTAACTTTGTGGGATCTTCAACTATAGGCCACGTATGTTGTTAAAGGGCTTTCCATAACCTCATCAAATCTGTTAAATAAAATTTTAATTAATTAATTAATTAATTAACTGCCTTTCTATTGCCTTTATCCTCACTTTGATGATAAGGAAGCTGAGTTCCAGAGAGGTTAAGTAGAACTAGGACGTGGTAAACTGAGATTTGACAGAGGCCCAGATTCTAACCATTACATCAAACCACTTCCTTGCATCTGTAAATCTCCCAACTGTTCTTATTCTACTGCTTAGACTTTAAAAGTATGATTTCTGAAGCTCATAAAGATGCACCGTACTTTTGATGAAGCGAAAGCTACTGTTGATGTCAAACCAAAGACTACTTAGCAATAAACCATCAGCCGGGATGAGGAATTCTATGATCGAGCTCAATCATCCAGCTTATCCTCCCCAACATGGCGGAGGCCTTGGAAGTATTTCCCAATCATCTAAGTCAGATGCCGTAGTGCAGTAGAGTCACACCCTCAGTGTTCACACCCACTTACGCGTGACACTACGAAGGACCTACCGTACGTAAACTAGAAACCCGGTCTTTGATGATACGGAGACGATCAATGATCATTTGAGGCTGGAGATGGAAAAGCGGGTGCTGGTTGGAAAGAAACACAAGGGAAACTTTTGGGGTGATGGGAATACTCTGTATGACTACATGGATGTGCACATTTGTCAAATGTACACATCTGGGTACATTTTAGCGTTGCCGTTTTTTTCCCTTTTAAATATATTTCTGATATGCCTCCCCCCATGTACTCTTAGATCTCTGCTCATTTCCTGCTTGTTCTATGATAGTCTCACAAGTGAGCCCACTCCTGTCTCCTCTGGACCCCTCAAACCTACCCTCCACTATGCCACCAAGATCATCTGTTTGTCGGGTGGATGGATGGATGGATGGATGGATGGGTGGATGGGTGGGTGGATGGGTGGGTGGATAATGAGGATCTGAACTAGGACAGTATAGTAATTACTGAATATCAAAATAAGGAATAAAAGGAGCTGCCACTGTAAATACTAGATGCAAACCGTAGTGATGGATAGCAGGGGTGTCTTGGGGAAATATTTTGGAGGTTTAGACATATTTGGGGAGCATCCTAACAGCAGCAGATAATGAATAAAGAACTTTATAATTAGAAAGGTATTTTTACATTAAGTAACCTCATGGAAGGATAGAGAATGTCTTTCCATTGGTGTAGCCTCAATTTCAAATACTGGTTCTATTGTTTGCAGGCTGGATAAACTTGGGCAAGTTATTTAATTTCTCTATATCTTAGTTATCTCATCCATGAAATGAGAACAATAATAATAACCTTCCAGAGTTTCTGGGAAGGTTAAATGAGATAATACATGGAAAGCACTTAGAATAATGAGAAAAGAAAGTGCTTAGCCATTTTTGAAAAATCTACCGATAAGAATTTTGGGTGTTTTTTTTTTCCATATAAATCCAGGCTTTACTTACAAAGTTTACTCTTAAACATTTTTATAGACTTTGTTGATACTAAAAACAGTATATTTTCCCCATGTCTCTGTCTAGTTGCTTATCACTAGGCCAACGAATACCAATTAATGTTGTTTTCATCTTATATTCAGGCAAATTACCAAATACTCTCACTGTATAAAATATTGTTAATAGGGTCCTAGAATTTTTTAAACTAAAAATCAGCAACTAAAAATAGTCTTATCTCTTTTTTACCTATTTTAATGACTTAATTCCTGCTCCTTTTCATAGTGCATTCTCAGCATATAAGAAAATATTAACTAAGAATGACGAGGGCTTCCACCTCCAGCCATGAGGAGCCCAGTCAACACCATGTTTTAAAGAACTGCAAAACTGGGACGCCTGGGGGGCTCAGCGGTTGAGCATCTGCCTTTGGCTCAGGTCATGACCCCGGGGTCCCGAGATCGAGTCCCACGTCGGGCTCCCTGCAGGGAGCCTGCTTCTCCCTCTGCCTGGGACTCTGCCTCTCTCTGTGTCTCATTAATAAATAAATAAAATCTTCTTAAAAAGTAACTACAAAAAAAAATAAAAAATAAAAGATAAAAATAAAAAGCAACTACAAAACTAGGCAAAATACATGAAGCAAGTGCTTTCAGTAAGTAGTAAGCGGTGCAGGACTAAGGCGTCCCGGAGAAAGGGAAAGAGGAGGGGTAATGAGTCAAATCTCAAACCCGCTGTGCCCAGTGGCCAGGGTGCACCCCGAGGACCACGCACCGTATGGGCGCTGCCACCGCACCCATGACACGAGGAGCAGGTCGCGGGATACTTGAGGCGGGAAGGTGAGAGCTGCCTGGACAGAAACACAAGGGACCTTTCTGGGGTGATGGGAACTTCCGGTCTTGACTGGGGCAGTGTTACCTAGAGGTGCACACCTGTCCAAGGTCACCAAGGTGTGCACTTAAACTGGGGGCATTTTTTAACGTGAATTACACCTTAGTAAAGTACATTTGGAAACATCAGAATGACGAAAATCAGCCTCCCTTGCCAGCAATTTACTTTTTCATAGGAAATTGTCCATGTTCTTTGGGTTTTCATTTTCTTTTCACTGGGTTAGATCTCTTTTTTTTCCTTGTTTTTTATTTTTTTGGTTTTTTTTTTAATAAATTTATTTTTATTGGTGTTCAATTTACCAACATACAGAATAACACCCAGTGCTCATCCCGTCAAGTGCCCCCCTCAGTGCCCATCACCCAGTCACCCCCACCCCCCGCCCTCCTCCCCTTCCACCTCCCCTAGTTCGTTTCCCAGAGTCAGGAGTCTTCATGTTCTGTCTCCCTTTCTGATATTTCCCACACATTCCTTCTCCCTTCCCTTATAGTCCCTTTCACTATTATTTATGTTCCCCAAATGAATGAGAACATATGTTTGTCCTTCTCCGATTGACTTACTTCCTTGTTTTTTAGATTCAATTTGCCAACATATAGCGTGACACCCAGCGCTCATGACACCCAGCGTTCGTGACACCCAGCGCTCGTGACACCCAGTGCTCATCTCATCACGTGCCCTGGGCCACATCTTAAATCTGGTTTCCCTGAAATAGCCTGAAGTGGGGGGCTGCTCCGATGAGGCTTACCGGGACGTGCCCGTGGGGAAAGCATCCGTGGGGAAGGTTGGGCGGGGTGACTGAACCGGCGGGGCAGCGAGCGGAGGGCGAAGCCAGCGGGGCAGGGGCAATCCCACCCAGCCACCGCCCTGCAGGGCCGCCCCAGAAAGAGACAGCAGGGCCCCGAGACTCAGCTGGCTCTGGGATGTAAGCTGTCCCCGAGCCGTGCACACGTGCCGCTGATGCAACCTTGGACGAGGTACCCGCTTGGCCAAGGCGATCGCTGGCGAGGGACAAGGCTGCGGGCCACTGGCCACCAGTGCTCCCCTGAGAACGGAGACGCCAGTGGTGCCGGGACCTGGGCAGCAGAGCGCGGCGCCCGTCGGGGGTGTGCAGGGCACCCTTTGATGGTTCTTCTCATCTCTTTGCATCTTTATGTCTTTTTCTTGAATGTTTGGTCTTTTGTTGTTGTTGTTGATCAGATTTACAGTGCGTGTACCTATATGCAGTGGCCTTCTTAGCAACCAGCTAGCTCTTTAGTTGATTCATGATTTCTTTTTTTTTTTTTAAAGATTTTATTTATTTATTCATGAGACACAGAGAGAGAGAGAGAGAGAGAGAGAGAGAGGCAGAGACACAGGCAGAGGGAGAAGCAGGCTCCATGCAGGGAGCCTAATGCAGGACTCGATCCTGGGTCTCCAAGATCAGGCCCTGGGCGGAAAGCTGTGCTAAACCGCTGAGCCACCCAGGCTGCCCTGATTCATGATTTCTATGGTAATTTTTATTTGATTTCACATTTTATCTTAATTCCTGCTTCCTAGTTTCTTTGATTTTATTTTGTTATTTTATTAATTTTTTAAAATAAGGATTCATAAAAAAAACAAAATAAGCATTCATTTTTTTCCTTTCTTCTTTAAAGATGAAAATAATAAATAAATGAATAAATAAATAAATAAATAAATAAATAAAATACAAGTACTTAAGATTAAAATCTTCTCTGTGTATAGTTCTATGTCCTGTAGGTTTTGGAACTAAGTATTTCTTTGGTAGTTTACAATTTCTCTTTTTCAATTGCTTTCAGTGCCAAGCCTACCTAGCAGAATTTCTCATAAATTCCAAAAAGGTAAGATTTGTCACCCTTTTATTATTTTTTACTGAATTATGATCAGAGAATATGCCTTATGATTTTTTTTAAAATTTTGAATGTTTATGGCCAAGGAAATAATTGATTTTTATAACTACTTGATGGGAAAATTAATATATTGCCCTCATAAATTGTCGCATCTACATAACGTCCCTTGTTATTTTATTCAATGCATTTAACCTTGAACTCCTCCTACTAGCATGACCACACCGGTTTCTTTTTGTTTGCATTTACCCTTTGCTCTTACATCTCTTTGACCTCCCTTAGTTTTCTCTATGCTTTTTTAAGCATAAAGATGTAGATGGATATACAGATAGAGGTACAAGTATAGACACAGGTACAGGCATCTGTATGGCATATAGTTCAGTTCTGTGTTTTAACCCAATTGAAAATGTTCATATTTTAAAGGAGAAAACCCGGTCTGCTCATTCTGTATGAATTGATTCCATCCTTTTATGATACCTCAGTTTGATTATTTTACATTATTATTTCATTTTCCTTTGTCTGCTGATATGATCCCATTGCTCTTCTATTTTCTCCCTTGTTAATCTGGAAGCTCTATTATTTTGAATTTCACCGGGACCACCTTATTTCCCTGTTCTCATAGTCACGAAATCCTCTACTTTTTATGAGAAAACAGGATACCAACTATTTCCTCCCTCAAGACATTTCATCCCTTCCCCTTGTTCCACCCCAGTAAGAAGGGCCTAGTTTTGCTAAAGCGGAGTATTGCTTTTAGGTCTAGATGATTATGTGACTTTTTTCCTACAGTAGAGCCGTATGTACCTCCTACGACCCCTTGTGCGGCACCTGGATTACATACTCCCAATGGGTCCTTATCGTCTTTGATCTAAATTTTGGAGAGAAAGAGTCATTGAGACGGATCCTGTACCCGCCTTCCTGCACCTGCAAGTACTGATTATTTTCTCGTCAATTCGCCCTAGAACCCAGTGACCCCCTTCAGGTATTTATTGGTTTCATTGCTCCTCTTCTGAAACGTCTATCCAAGTCTTAAACACCTATCCCTAACTAAGTCTCTTACTATTTTCCTTTTTCCCTTTTATCTGCCCCTTTTTTTTTTTTTTTTTTACTTTGAGGGCTGCCTGGGTGGCTTCATCAGCTGAGCATCCAACTCTGGATTTTGGCGGAAGCCATCACGTCAGGGTCATGGGATCGAGCCCTGCACTGGGCTCCGCACTCGGCGGGGAGTCTGCTTGAGATCCTCCTCCTCGGCCCCCGCCCACCCCTCACTCTCTTTCTCTCAAATAAATCAATCAATCTTTAAAAAACATATTTTGTCCTTTGAAATCGTTCTTGCGCTCCCAAATTTGAAATCAGTGGTGACGATCCCTCCTTCAACTCTTCGACTGATCATTTACACAGAAAATCACGGGAATGCAATGGTTTCGGCGCTGAATGCTTTTTGGTGGCGGTGGCGGTGGCGGTGGCGTTCCGCGACAAGGCACGTGTGTGTGCTGCATCCGAATGCATCTGCATCCAGCGACTTAGTGTTTTTGTCCTCATGATGCCATCCAGGTTTTGTCAGGCACACGTTGCGTTTGCAGATCTGACGGGCCTTCCTTGGCGACGGCCGGGCTCCTGGACGCTCCTCCGTGGAGGGGTCGGTTTTATTTGCCGCTTGAGGTAATTCAGTCCAGTGCAGACACAGCCGCTTTGCTGGACATGGTGGAACTGCAGCTGCAGCCACCAGTCCTCCCTGCCGCCCACCACGAGGACCAATCACCCCGTTGCCACTTCGGAGGCAATAAAGGACTGAACAATGGAAAAGTATCTTCAATAATCATCAGGTGGAACCTAGGCGGGTGCATTCGCAGGACAGAAGGACGGACAGAGCGGAGAGCCCGTCTGCACAGCAAGGCGGTGGAGTCAGAGGACCGGCAGGGAAGGGGGGGGATGACACCGAGAATTTGGAAGCGCCTGGGGACAGGAAAAGGCAAAAGGCTGGAATACGGCCCCCCGATACGTCCTAGACCGTGACACTTACTCCTGCGACCCGGGCCCACGGCACCTGTGCCCCCACCACCGAAGGCACAGAGAGGCCAGCTAGGGACACCTGGTCTCTGTCCTTAGCATGCAGTGTGGTTGCTCGCTTGCCCTTGCAGTAGAGCAGTCTGGGCCTGCAACTCCGTGGAAGAGGGGTGCCGGGTGTGCTCCCGCCTGGCTCCGGGGCCCAGACCTCCCCAATCCTCGTGGAGACAAGCGCCCCCCGCCAGGGCCTCTCCCCACCCCGAAGGCCCTGACCAACCTTCCTCGGCTCTCCCTGTGACCAGGGGCAGCCAAGAGCAGCTGCTCTGAGCCATAAAGGAAAGGCTCGGGGACGACCAAGGCTTTAAAAGCAAAGGGTTTTAGTTATTTATCCGTGAGAGACCCAGACAGAGAGACAGAGGCGGAGACACAGGTGGAGGCAGGAGCAGGCTCCCTGCGGGGAGCTGAGGGGGACTCGATCCGGGACCCGGGGTCACGGCCTGAGCCCCCGAACCGCTGAGGCCTGCAGGGCCCCCGATAAGGCTTCTGTGTAGCAGGGACCCCTCGACTCTCAGCCGGCGCCGGCCTGCAGGGAGCTGGGGTGCCCCTTGCGTGCGGTGCCCGGGCTGCTGAGCAGCGTCAGGGAGGCCCCCCTGCAGGGGGGGTCATGCCCTGAGCCCAAGGCAGACGGCTCACTAGTGGAGCCCCCTCCGTGTCCCCCAAAGGTCAACGAAAGGCTTTCGTCCTCCTATTCTACTTTCAGTCTCCCACAACCGGCTGCCTTGAGATGTTTTTATTCAAAATAAAAAATCAAAACAATCTTATCTTGGAATTATGATTGTGCCTTGGCCCCCAGAGCACAGGGGAGCCAGGAGCGCTGGGCCTCCCCTCACCCCCCACCCGGCCGGAGCACCTCACTGGGTCCTGCTGGAGGCACTGAGGAGGGAGCGGGGAGCACCACACCGATACCTGCTGGAAAGCGGGTCCCCCGCACCTCCCACAGCCCAACCCCGAGATGGAGGCGGTGCAGGCAGGTGCCCTGGGTACAGGGCCTGCGGGGAACACCGGTTACATCACCTGCTCAGGACAGGGGGGACGGAAGTCACCATCCAGGATGCCTCCCAGCGACCATCATTGACCCTTGGCTTCTACTGTGGTTTGGATTCAAGGGGACTTGAGGCACAGCCGAGCTCCACAGTGGCCGCCCGAGGTCCTGGGGGACAGACACGGCGGGTCCTGCCTCAGGGGGTGCGGGGACCCGGGGACGGCTGTCATCGGTCCCCCATTTCCCTGAAAGCAAGTCCCCCTGTCCCAGGCCCTGCAGAACCAGAGCATGTGGCCCTGCACCTGCTGAGCATCCCGGCCCGGGTCTGCGGGCGGCAGGTGGCAGGCGGCCATAGGCAGCAGGTGGCAGATGGTGGCCACAGGCCTGGGGGCAGGACACAGCCTGGGTGGGTCGGTCCTAAACAGGTGCACGGCGCGCTCCGTCCTCCCAGGGTGCCACCTGGAGCGGGTGCTTGGCAGGGGGGCTGCAGCTCAGGGCTCCAGCGCCAGGCGGGGCAGGAGGGGAGGTGGGCACCACACCCGGGTCATTCCTCCCGTGGCCGGTCCCCGCACACCCACCGTGCTCCACGGGCAGGCCGAGCTTGCACCACGGCTGACCTGGTCCCTGCGCGACCTCAGAGCATCCCCACTGGGGCCTGGGCTCAGGCCAGGGTCTCGGGTCCACCTGAGTCCAGTGGCCTCGGCTCCCCCCTACCCCCACCCTCCCCTCCGTGGCCTCCCTTGCGCCTCCGTCTCCCCATCCACGCGATTGTCCCCATCACAAGCAGCCTGCACCGCGAGAGCTGCCCGTCCAGCCACTGCCACAGTAAAGGTCACGACGGAAAGGCCCGTGACCCCTGCAACCCGGCTCCCTCCTCTTCCAGGTCCTCAGCCCCGGCTCCTCCCCAGGGTCCCCCCAGGCGGGCGCCTCCCTCCACTCGCTCAGCCCTGACCAGGTGCCCAGGACGCCAACGGGGACACGTCCAGCCTCCGTTATAGCGGGTCCGGCCCTGGCGAGTAGGCCTGACCCCGGAAGGCGGCCCCGGGCCCTGCAGCCCGCGCCCTCCCTGCCGGCGCCGTCAGGAGACCCAGCAGAATGTGGGAGGGCGAGTGGAAAGGCCCTGCTCCCCGACGGCCGTCACTGCCCGGCTGGGCACCCCCAGCAACCTCCACGGCCGCCTCGGCCACGGCCACAAGCCTTCCGCCGGGAGTTCGTGTTTTTCTTTAGACGCAAACAAAATTCTAATAAACTAGAACTCGAATTCAAAGCCTTGAATCAACAGGTCATTAGAAATGGATCAGGATCCGGGGCCCCTCAAAGGAAAGTCGTGACTGTTCATCCTCCCTGCGCAGCTCCTGGTGCAATACCGCGGGCCTCTCAGCCGCATTGCCTTCGTGCTGATAAAATGCCCCCTTGCGCGTGGAAAGTCTTGGCAAACGTCGGTGAAGGTGAGAACGCGCTCCAGGAGGTGAGCCCGCAGCGGCCTTGCTGCGCCGCCCGCCCGAGCCTGGGAGCCCGCGTCTCTACCGACGCCAGGGCCCCTCGCATCTTCCAGGTGGCACCAGGGCGGGCGTGCTCCCCCCCAGGACACCCAGCGAGTGGCCCCTGAGCCTGAGGGACGCAGGACGATCCTGCCGGTTCCCCGTGAGCCCACGGCCCTGGCACGGCCGGCTCCGCGCATCCAGGTGCCCGCTGGCGGGAGCTGCCTACTGCCCGCTTGGCCCGGCGCCCAGCTGGGGGGTGCAGCCGGCGCAGGCCCTCACTGCTGAGCTCTGGAGTTCCCATGCCGTGCCCCACCGGGGTGCCCCCAGCCAGGGCCTGAGCGTGGCAGAGGTATTAAGGCACGTACATCCCTGAAAGACCCGGGAGTTCCCCAAGGGTCAGGGTGGGCTCAGGGGCTCCCTGGTGGCTGTGCCCAAGCTTCCCTCAACTGCATGACAGGCGGCCAAGCTTCCATGCGACTCTCTGCCCCCCGCTCCCCATGCGGGGGTTGCACCCGAGACGGGTTCGTGGCTCTCCCAGGCTGATCTGGGCCCTTGCAATCCTCTCATTCAGGTGTTTTCCTAAAATCCTTGCGTCTTGAATCCCACGTGGATGCTTGCTTCTGGAAGAACCTGAATGTACACGCCTCCCCTCTCTCTTGGTTTGGGTAGCAGACCTCGCGCAGCTCTGAGTTGCTTCTTCTGTAACTGGCTTGTTAAATGAGCTGGACTCCAGAGAAATCAAGGTTATCCTTTCTCACCACCACAGTTCTGCCAACCTGCCCCCTGGGAGCCATCTTCCCCCTCCTCCATATAATCGTGGGTAGGTTTAGATCAGTTAGAATCAGGTTTTATTAGGCGAGGTAGAAACCCCGAAAAGGAGTGGCTTAAATAAGGTAGAAGCTTATTTATAACTCATATAAAACAAGCCTTGGGGTGAAATGTCCACAGCTGGTTTTCCAGCTTCATATTCCTCAGGGACTCGGGTTCTTTCTAGCTCACTGCTCCCCCAAACCTAAAATGTGTCACCCTATCCCCGTCGTCATAAACCAAAACGGCTGCTGCGATCTGGCTACCGCACGCCCTTCCAAGGAATAGAAGAAAGGAATAAAAAAAAAGGAAAGACGTGCCTAAGGAGACTCACTCTACGTATTACATAACACTTCTGTTTGCAGTTTATTGTCTAGGGCTGTGTAAAGTAGGTTTAGGAGGGTAGCACGTGCCTAGTTAACAACCCGGGTTCGTTAGGAGGTGAAAACGGATAGGCAACCGGCAGTCTCTGCTCAGCGTCCACAGCTTTTCCAGGAACTCAGTTGACCTCTGGTCACAGTCAGATAATAAACGACTTTGTCCATTATAATAAGACTCCAAACCCTCATTCAACTACAGCCTCCCCCACTTATACATTGACCATGGATGGGACCCCAGTGGCTCTATCCTTTTGCCCCGTTGACTGGACTCCAATGACTGTCCAGTGTTGCAGCTGGAGGACAGAGACAGAAGACAGAGAGTCCCAACTTTACTAGCACAGTTGTAATCTAGTACTGGGATTCCCTGTGCTCAGCAGAATCCGAATGCTGGGGATCCCTGGGTGGCTCAGCGGTTTGGCGCCTGCCTTTGGCCCAGGGCATGATCCTGGAGTCCCGGGATCGAGTCCCGTGTCGGGCTCCCTGCATGGAGCCTGCTTCTCTCTCTGCCTGTGTCTCTGCCTCTCTCTCTCTCTGTCTCTATCATGAATAAATAAATAAAATATTAAAAAAAAGAAAAGAATCCAAATGCTGAGTTGTGCCCTTATGGGTGCTTCTGTGGGTTCTTCAGAGACACCGAAGCCCTGTAACGTTCTCACCAACAGTGTCATTAATGAGAGTATGTTAGAGACCACCATTCCCCCACTATGGAATCCCAATTATTAACTGGACACATGACCTCTAGCCCTGAATACAACCGTTACCAGTTGACATTATTTTAAGGATGAAACCACTATCAATGATTGGCTTCTGCTCAGACATATTAAGCACCCGGAAGTTGTCACTCCCTTCCTCACAAGAAAAAAAACTAAACAAACTGAAAGTCAACAACTCTACTTAAATCTGTCAGAGAATTGAGATCGTAGGGCAAACCGAAGCCCTGGAAACTAGAGAGACGGATGGCAAATACAGAGATTCACAGCTTCCCAGGAGAAGAAGTTGCTGGAGCCAGGAATGGGCAGGAGAGCTCAAGCTGTAATCAATCGATGAACTGCTGGAGGCTGAGTGGATACTGAGAGAGTTTGAAATGCCCAGGCCCCAGCCTGAGGGAGGAGCCCCCCACTTTCATGTGGAACTGTCCTGTTACCTCCAGGAGCCCGTCAAGTTCTGGTGGTGAAGACCGGAAGAGGTTTCTTTGTGCTTCCTGCAGAGAAGGAGGGAGAAAGTAACCAACCAGCTTGAAATACGTCCAGAGTGTCCTCTTCTTCATCTTCCCTTAAGAGAAACTACTTTATTAAAGCCTAACTCATGTAAGAGAAAGGAAATACCAAACTCCCCTCTAACCTGCCTGTCTCACCAAAAAATAAAAATGTAAAAAGAAGTAAAATGATTCAAGTGAAAACCTGAGGAGCACTTGTGGAGGTCACAGCCCATGACACACTCACTAAAAGGCGGAGTGAATCCTAAGAGGATGCAATGCTTTCCCTCCTCCTCCCACACCTTACCATGACACAAGGATCCTGGATAATGAAAGAATATTATCTTTGAAAGAACGGCAAGACCCTGACTGTATCTGAGGGCTTCCTAGGAAAACCTATGGACAACCCAGAAGACAGAAACAAGGACACAGGGAGAGACACCGGCACCTCCGACACCTACAGTAGTGCAAACAGTAAACAGGACGTAACTCCTAGTGAGATAAACATAAAACTTCACACGGAGTGTGTATTTAGGTCAGTTCCTATTACCCAATACACCACGTCTGGCTTTCAGCAAAAAATGACAACACGTGCCAAAAGGCAAGAAAACACACAATCTTAAGATACAAAGCAAGCAACGGAATGAGACTTGGATATGACTGATAGTTTAGAATTGTTAGATGAGGCAAAAATAACCACCATTTATATCCTAAGACTCTGATGGAAAAAGTAGACAATGTGGAAGAAGAAGCGCAAGGTAAGCTGTCCGGGGGGAATCTCTGAAAGATTCAAAAGGAAATGCTCCAGGCACAGCCACTGTAACAGAACTGAACACACAATTGCCAGCTTGCCCTTCGGCTGGTGTAACCGTCTGCCTGGATTCCGACTGACAGGAGATGAGAAGAATTGATATGTGCATCTTTCTGGTCACGCTTTGAAGGGACAGGCCCTGAGTAGGAGTCATTAGGATCGTTCGCTCACAGACCAGTGTAGGATTGTCACTCCTGACCCTGATGCTAGGTATGGCCACACGATCGGTTCTGGCCAACGGGTGAAAGGCAAAGTCACGTAACTGCTGATGCAAACTATCCAGCTTGCCCTCTTCCCGCCACAGGCCTTAGCAATGCTCCTGATGATGCGGGTCCAACCTCTGGTGCCCCTGAGTGAAAGGAACCTACGGCAGAGCCCTAGTGACCCATGGCAAACATACCACACAAGCAAAAGAATAAACCACTAATATCTTTCACATTATTATTACCACGGCACAAGCTAAGTTCTTCCGACTCATCCCCTGCCCCTTCCCCCTTCCATCCTCTCTCCAGCTGAAACTCAGACACACTAGTGAGCTACCTTGGGTCACGTGAACAACATCCTAGTGATGCGAGACCAACAAAATAGAAGGAACCTGGGTCTCTGAAGAATTCTCGGAGCAGAGACTTAACATCAGCTCAAATTTCTCTGTAAAGGAGAAATGAACTTCCCATTTTGTTTAAAGTGTTTTATTTTGTTGTAGCTGAACGCATATCCTGGCTAATAAGGAAGGGCACACCTTCTCTGGCTGGTTGCTTCCTCTTCAGTCTCAAAAAAATCCTGGAAGCCCTGTTGTCACCATAACATTGCACATTTTGGAGTTTTGTGTTTGACCAGGGCACTGGTAAACAGATGTGGACACACCACTGCACTAATCGTTAGTTCTCAGAAAGTGTTAAATAAAAATGCCAAATGCTCATCCACATGTATGTAGCCACAGGGAGAAGTTCGATCCCTACTCTACCCTGGCTTTTGTTTAAAATCCAATGTATTTAGAGATGTGAGTTTAAACAGTGAAACAACTGAAATGACCAATATTGCCAATAAGGGGGAAGTCAACTAGCTGGTGAGGGTAAAAAGCACAAAGGTACGTGACGTAAAGTCTTTGTTGAACTAGGGAGTGTGTAATCAGATGTAATTACAAGGCCTTATGTTAAGAAACACCCCATTTCTTCAACTAAATCATTCTCCAAATAAAGCCACATAAATAGTACATTTTCCCAAAGTCTTTGAGGAATTGTATCATTTATGATACCATCTGCAAGACTGTACATCTTCAAGAACAGAAACCGTGAATCATGCTGAATTAAACAAAATGAACTGACTGGGTCTTCTAAGTGAAAAACTAGGTGAGGCTTCAGGTACAGCTTGATCCAACAGCTAAACAATGGCCAGACCATGGTCTGTCTGTCTCCTTTCCCAGTCCACGTTCAGGTGCTGGCCTCACCCTCTCAGGCACCTCCCCCCACCACACCTCCCATCCCAGGACGGCTGCCACACAATTACGTGTGCATTCGTCTGACTTCATCACAACGGAGCATCCACTCAAACACTCAACAAAAGCTTGGAGTTCCAGTTTGACTGCACTAGCTTGGGTCATATGTCCACTTCTGAGCCGAACAGGGGAGGCCCTAAGCTACATGCTCTATTCTGGGGGTGGTGGGTGGGAGAGTGAAGTCAGCAACCTCTAAAACATGGGGAAGGGACAGATATCTACAGCACAGACTGCCCGTTCCTCCTCCTCCCACCCAGGCAACTGGGCTGCGGCCAACAGCGTGAAAGCCCTGCCATGACAACCTTCCACACATGATCCTCTCTCTCTTTTTTCCACCTGTCAGCTAAAGAGAGGACTCTAAAAATTTAGAGGAGGGCAGAACCAAGAAGATGGAAGGAGCAGAGATCTCTGAATGAAAAAGTAGAAGTCACTTTGTCAGGAATGTCCACATTAGCAAGAAATACATTTTTTTACAATGCTTGAGCATTGAAAATTTACCACTTATTGCGACAGTAATCATACTTAAACTAATATAATACTACAAGAAGTACTGGAGTGGCATTTCCAAAAGTAGGGCAAATGGATGTTGGACAGCCCCAAATAAGCAATGTCCACTGCAACAATGGTTTTTAAAATTTGAGTTATCTTTAAATAAAATGGGAGCGATTATGCTGCCAGAGACATCTCAGTCTATGTACATTTTCTTTTCTAGAAGAGGAGCATTGTAATAACTTAGCCACAAACCAAATAAACAAAGCAGCAATTGCTTCTTGTACGATAATAAGCCTTTGCAAACATGCCCTGCATTTGCACATGGCTTCCTTAATAAATGGATGCTATTTGCTTGTGTTCACGAACAGTCGTATCAAATAAGAGATGCAATTTAAATTTGCTCTGCATTTCAGGTAACCCACTCTGCAGTACAACTAGCATTCTCTAAGATTTTTTTTAAAAATGTATTTTTTCTAAAATCTCTTCCTTTTCCATTTTAATGTGCAAGCACAGAGCACGCGGAAGAAAGCAAAACCCAAGAGGCACAGAGAAGGCAATATAGAAGCAGCTGGAAACCAGTTCCAAACCCAGTGAGAGGGGCGATGGGTAGTGACTGGTTGAAGCCCAAGCCAGTCTCCTCCTATCTGAAATGGAATATGCCCAGAGGGGACTGCGGCTGGTACCAAAATCGAAGCATGAGCAAGTATTTAAAAAAAAAAAAATCAGGAATTGACATTACCAGGTGACAGATAAGTCCGTGCTCTACCTGGAGCTCCTTCCTCTCCCGCTGCACAAATTCTACTCATCTCTCAGGGCTGAGCTGAAATATCACTGCTTTGGGACAGATTCTGATGACAACTGCCTCCTCACCTTCATATAGTTACTCCTCCTCTTATAAGGGTCTTAATAACCTTTATTCTCCTTCCACCATTCTAATAATTATATTACAGAGTCATCCTTATAATTATTTAGGGTCCATCTTCCCATCCAGAGTGACAGCTCAAGGGGGCAAAGCCCATGCTGCCTTGCCCACGTGTATACTCTCAGGGCCCAGCACAGCGCCTGACACACAGGGCAGACTCAGAACTCTGGTGAGTGGCGGGGCTGCCGTCAAGCTATTTCTAAAGGACCGAGTGCCTGAATACATCTTAGCATGACATTTCCCTTTTAGCCAATTAAAAAAAAACAAAAAACAAAACCTAACAACCAATAGAACATTGTCTCCTAAATCATCTAAGAAATCGTGTGTTTTGTAAAATACCTGTTAAAATTGTGAGAATCTTTCTCTGGACCCTTTTTCCTGGGAACAAAGACTATCACGTCACTACATGCAGGCTGCTACCTCTGAAATGATGAGAATTAGGCAGGTATGGACCAGCCCCTATCCCCACCACCGCTCCCCCCCCTCATTTCTTTCCCCGGGGAAGGACTGTGGCCCAGCCCATGAACTTCAGGTCAACCTATTCAGTCATTCAAGCTTTGTCACTTCCCTGTACACCATCCCAAGTCCCTTTCGGAGGCAGCCCTGATTTTCTCATTTTTGCAATGGCCCAAATGTATCCCTCCACAGGTGAGATCATGTGGGTAGGTGGCCCGGCTCTGGGTCTGTGACAGAGCACCAATGTTCTGTTGTCTTTCTTTCGCGGCACTCCAGGTCCTAACGTCCTCTCTGCCCTCAATATCACTGTATTCTCCAGACCTTTCTCCCACCTCCTCCTCCTTCAAGTCCACTTCAAGTTTGCTCTCCGAACAGAAGGATTTCATCATCTAATTCAGACAAAGGCCTCAGTGACGGACTGGGTTTTCTTTCTGAAGCTGACATTCACTGAGATTTCATATACTCCTATTTAATATTCACAACAACCCTATGAGATACACACTACTTATGAATGAGTCATCTTTGATGAGAACCCTCACACTCTCAGAAGTTCAATCACCTGCCCCATAGAGCACGGCTTGTAAACGGTGGGCCTGGAATTCAAAGCCCGGTCTGCCTGACTCCAGAACACTCTCTCTAAGATGGCACCATGCGACCTTTCCACTTTCGTCTCTTAGACTCCTTGCTCCACCCAAATAGCAACAGCTTTCATTGGACAGTGGCCTGCTCAGATGCCAAGTCTAGTCCCATGTGGCTGGCATGAAACTGTTAATTCACAAAGGTCCAACCATGTCATCTTCAGCCAGGATATTGTAATAGACACCTTAGCAGATGGCTGTGACCTCAGCAACGGTCATCAGGAGGCATTCGTGGTGATAGGGAGAAAACAGAGTGGAGAGAAGGGTGTATGAATAATGGAAACAATCTTCCAGTCATCGGTCAATGTGGAAAATATTCTTTATTCTCAACTGAAATCACAACCACTTTGGAAGGTGTATTTTAGGCTGACACTTTAGATTATTTACAGATTTTAGAAACAGTCGCCATTTCTTAACTAACTTAACTTCATTGTATAATAACAACTGGATATAGAAATAGCAATGGCCATTGAAATGTCATCGCTGTACTCAGCATAATCAGATCAGAAAACACAGAAGAATGCACATCCAAGCATTCTTGATCAAGCGGCTGAGACCTGTCCTCACTGAAAATATTAGTTCAGACACAAGAGAGATCCTAGACCAGAGGACGAAATGCAGAGGAGGAACAGATGAGTTGGGGACCCAAAACCAAGGGCTCCGATGACAAGTACTATCTTCCAGGTTAAGGAGTTCTATAGAAAAGGAGTTTGGTAATTTAATACCGTACCCTAATGCCTCCCACATAAGCTATATCTGTGCAGTAGCACGTGTGTGTATGTGCGTGTGGTTTTATGTTTACACTGAATATTAACATCAGCACAAGTTCATTCCACAATTTGGGCTCTGTTCTCAAAAAGAAAAATCCTTTAGTCACCTCTACAAAGTCTTCAGTTAGATAATCCTAATTCAAATACTGTTAAAGGTAGCTGTACCAAGTCCAGGTTATGGTGACCTTCCTAAGAGCCACTCTCTGTGTTCAGACCTAGTGCTCGAGGCTCCGGTCTTCCTTAGGGAATGATGTGGGAACAGAGCTGCTCCAGTTTGAATGAACAAACGATTGTTCCTCCGTCAAAGGTGCTCGTCAAGCACAGCCAGGTTCCTGGCAGCCCCTCATCCTGACTCAAGAAGCACTTTTCTAGGGATCCATCCCATGCCAGGCCTGTGCAAAGCACTGGAGACCCCTTCGGGGAACCCCAAGCAGAGATGAGACACGGACACAGAAGCCGCACTAAGCTGGTGTGGCTCCCAGCACGAAGCTGGCGCAGGACACGTGGCAACACCGATGAGGAAGATCGATTCTCCGTGGGCGACGGGGGCTCTCACAACATTTGGGAAGCTGGGAGCACAGGCTACAGCTAGAAAGGGAAGAGAGCGCCCTTCTGTCCTTGTCAGAGGGACCGAGAGGGAGAGAGGGGCAAGGGGAGAAAGGAGGACTCTTACTGCAGGTTTTTATTTTACTTTTTCATCTGAGAGAGGGTAGGTGTGAGAGAGATCCCGAGAGAGAGAGAGAGAGAGAGAGAGAGAGAGAGAGAGAGAGATCCCGAGAGGAGAGCGCGCACCGCATGGGGAGCAGAGGCAGAGGCAGACCGCGCTGAGCCGGGGCCCACGGCCTACACGAAGGCAGATGCTCAGCCAGCTCAGCCCGGGCCCTGCTGCAGCCTGTTTAGCAGCGAGGTGCCCACCGCAGGAGGCCTGGGACCGAGGCCGGACGCCACGGTCGCAGCTCTGCGGGGGCTCGGGCCCCTGAAACACATCCAGGAGCCCTTTCGCCTCGAGGCCCCCCGAGGGCTTTCTGAAGACGGCGACTAGCGAGCACGGCTCCTCATCCCCAACAGAAAACTTGCAGCCAGCGCGGGGGCAGCTGCGGCGGGTGGCAGGAAGGGGAGAAGCCCCAGGAGGCGGCCGGGCGCCGGGCACCGGGCATCGGGAGGGGCCGTGGCGGCTTTGGCTGAGCTAATTCACTGCTTCTTACGCGCATCAGTTAATCCTCAACCCCACCTAATACAATCAGCCTCGCTTGCCGCTTGCCGGTGAGGAAGCCAAGGGCCCAGATGTTAGGCTACTTGCCCAGAGTCCCGGAGCTGACAAGCAGGTGATGTAAGCAGGAGGAAGACTCCGGCAGTCTCGGTGCAGAGCCCCCCACCCAGGACCTCTGCCAAGTGGCCTCCAAACTCCTCGACGCCGACTCATCCCGTTGGCAGGAGCCCGAGCCCGGGGCCACGGCCAGCAAGCTCTGACCCCGGGACACTAGTCACTGGGTCTGTGCTGAGCACGTGGCCCCGATGGGGCCAGCGGCCACAGGCCCATGCCGAGAGCAAGGCAGAGACAGCAACACATCTCACCGGGCCTCCCTGTGCTTCCTGAAGCCTAAAGTCAGGGAAGACAATGGTTTCCCCGAAGTTAGTACAGTAGCCGTCCCTTTCACCTAACCAATTATAAGAAAAATTGCATAGAACCTTCTAGAAATAGCCCTCTCCCAATTATCACTTTCATAACTCACAGGGCCCAGAATTTTCCATTTCATGTCTGTTCTGTGTATTTAAACTCATAATCTTCATATTAATTCTTCCAAAATGACATTTTATCATGGAGAGTATCTCCATTTAACTTCCCTGTGTCAATATTAACGGTGGCATTTGCGTGTTTATTAGGTAAAAATTGGGTCCTGACAATCATGCAGTCAATTCCAGAGCCCATGAGCTCATTCATCAGGACTCTTCAATTGCTTTTTTAATTTCTTCTGTTGACACTGACCCTGTGTGAGGTTATTTATAAAAATCTTTATGAATATAATTTATGACTTAATTTTAACAAGTATTAGATAGATGTTATCACTGAGTCCATGACCTGAGGTAGTGAAGATTCCTATCACATAGCATCAAGATTCATTTAAATTTCTCATTTTGCGATTCCTTTTCTATTTTCCCAGCAGCACTAAGGGTCAAATATAAATGAAATGAGAAGTATCTTTCACATTAACTGTTCTTTATTGATTCCTTGGAGCAGAAATGTAGATATCTCTAAAGCAATTGGAGTGTTGGAAAAACAAACCATGTAAAAGAGGACAAAGAATATTTTTATGTGTACCTATAACAATCATACTATAAAATGTATTTTTCCAGTGTGCATAATAAATATGTTCTGCGTCACAGTATTCCTCAGTTTACAGTTTCAGATGAAAAAATAGAATCATTATTTTTTTAAACTGGAGAGGTCTTAAAAATATGCTCATTCAAGGATTTCAATCTGACCATCCGTAGGATAAATAATGTCTGGCCTATCCAGAGTTTTAAAAATAGGAAAATGTCATAAAAATCCTTGATTCCAGGGGCACCTGGGTGGCTCAGTCTGCCTTTCGGCTCAGCTCATGACCTCAGGGTCCTGGGACTGAGCCTCAAGTCGGGCTCCCTGCTCAGAGGGGATTCTGCTTCTCCTTCTGCCCCTCCTCTCCCTGCCAGTGCGCTCGCTCTCTCTCTCTCTCTCTCTTTCTCTCTCTCTCTAATAAATGAATAAAATCTTTTTTTAAAAAAATCCTTGATTCCTAACTTCTTTTGAAAAATCAAAACACCTGGCAATGCTGCACCCACACCTCCCCTGGGCAGTGAACACCCCTCCTGGAGATGCATCTCCTGTTGTCACAGTGCCATGCCTCATTTGGCCTTAAACCTCGACTTTTCACCCTTTTGCATTACTTGCCTGATCCCTAGAGGCTTCGGGATTGTCATCCTCTGTTCTTGTTCAACTACCTCATTTTATAGATAAGCAAACTGAGAATCAGGGAGATTAAATAACATGTCCCCACAAGGAAAAGGTCCCAGTCTAGGTCCCAATCTGCTAACCCACACCACAGTTTTTTTTTTTTTTTTTTTTTTTTTGCCCTTAACGATATCTATTGGACATATGGATACGTACCATTTAACACCTCATTGACTGTAATAAATAGGTAAATATTATCGTGCCTCTGCTCTTGCCAAAGACAATTGTAATAATGATGACTATTTACTGATCCTAATGGAATGCTTTACCACCTACAGATCTGTCATCAGAAGACATACTAGCTGTGAGGATTGCCCAGAATGATAAGACGTGATGCCATATTGCATTGATTTCTGTCTGATGCCTGCAGTAGTGATCCTGCAATCCTCTAAACGAGTACTGCTGAGCCCAGGAAACTGAACATGGTCTTGGAAAAGGCTGAGGAGAAAAAGACTAAAAAGCATCACCTTGGGTAACCACCCAAGATGGCCCAGTGAGCCGCATCTCTTGGTATCGTGCCCTTAAGTAATTCTCTTCCCCTCATTGAGTCCTGAGGGTTGGACTTAATGAATCACTTCTAACGATCAGACCATGGCAGAAGTAACAGTACATCACTTCCAAAGATTAGGTTATGAAATACTATGACTTCTGTCTCAGGGCTCTTCCTTGCTTCCTCTTAGATGGCCTGCTGTGTGGAAGACCATCACCTGTCATGCTGTCAACAGTCCTGTGAAAACAGCCACGTAGAAGGGACCGGGGCTTGCCAACAACCACACAAGTGAGCTAGAAGCAGAACCCTCTCATAGTCTAGACTCTAGAGGAGACCACAACCCCAGTCAATAGCTTGACTGCAACCTCATGAGAAATGCTGAATTAGGAGCATCCAAATAAGCCCTTCCCAGATTTCTGACCCATAGAAACTATGAAAGAATAAATAGTTGTTGTTTCAAGACATTACGTTTTAGGAGAATTTGTTACACAGAAATAATCAAATAATACAGACTCATTAATCATATATAGAGGTCAAACATCCCTGAATTTTCCATGTGTGAGCCACTTACATCTTTACCACATATTGAAAATAACGTACATGTGTGTTTGTGTGTATACAAAACATGTGTGTTTATATACACATACATACATGTATATAAAAAAGTATTTATATAATATATTTTGTTAATGTAAATATTTAGATTATAAAAATATCCAAATTCTTGAATCATATACTGATTGAAGACACATGCATGAGTAAAATAGAACATGTTCAAACCCTGCATCTGTCACTTATTAGCTCAATGACCTTGGAAAGATACTCAGCCTTGATTCCCTTGACTGAAAAATGAGGCTGGCATTCTCATTGCATCTTACAAATAATTCTACTTTCCTGTTTAATCATATTTTATTGTACTCATTGAATGTGCAGTCCAATAGATCAAACCAAATACCAGCCAAAGGGTCATCCACACATTATGAAACATCTATGCCTCATGGCAGCCTCTATGAACTGGCCCTAGACTAGATTCATTGTCCCCAGGACACTTGCCCGAAGGCACAGCCTCCTCTGGGCAAGGAGTCATGGTGGGGGCTCTAAGGAGTCAGGTGGCCAAGAGCATAATTACTCTTGTTTTCCCATGCCCAGATAGCTTCCCCCAATTTGTTCTCCAACCCTCTAGTGAGAGCCCATGAAGTTATTTTTAGAGCTAGAGTAGCTGATAAAGCAAATGAATTTTGTGTAACCTTGATTCTTATAGACTTCCTACAAAATCTAGACTTTTGTTCAATGTTTATGAGCATTAGATCGACCCGTCTGTGACACGGTGTTTGTAGATACTTACCTTGTAGAGATGATATGTGATATGTATCCAGATACCATATACTCTTCAGGGATAATGACTAGCTGGATCTTTGACAATGCGACTTGTATACGCTTCAAGATGAGTAGAGAATTGTCTGAATAAACAACGTTATTTTTAGCCAAAGTTCAAGATTTTTTAAACCACTGTCACTCAGATCATTAGTTTTCTCTGCATTTTCATAATTAACATCTCTGTCTTACTCCATAAAGGAGAAAGAAATTTTCACAGAGCAGCTTGCTCAGGATTATTTATAGATGTAAAAATTTGCCATCCAAGGTCAGTAACAGCTCTGTCCAAAAGTCCTGAGTGTCTGTGGGGGTGGCTGTGGCTGTTTATAGGTCATCAAACCCCCAAAAAAGTATGCCTGGGCAATTAATCATTCATAATTTGATTAAGATTATTTAGAATCTATTTAAATTTTCTCCTTTCTTTATCAAACTTTTATTGGACATGCTTCTGTGCCAGGAGCACTAAGATAAGTGAGACACTACACATACCCTCAAGTGGAGTATAATCTAGTAGCAGAGACATATGTTTGAAGAAAGAATAATAATAAAATTTAGGAAGAATGGGTTCAGCACTTCAATGTCCTGGAGGAGCAATGGTTACTCAAAGCAGGAAGGAAATTCTGCTGGCAGAGACAGTGAGATAAATCTAGGAGGAGAGAGAGTGAGTTAAGCCTTGAATGATGAGAAATGAAGAGGCTGACAGATCTCCACATCCAATCACACAAAGGCTGGAGGTGTGGTGTTTGAATAGCTTCAAGAATACAGAGCTTAGGGTATATAAAGATGGGAGCGAGAGCTGAGGATGGAAGGGAAGGATGAACCCGCATCAGGGAACACATCCAGACACGGAGAAACAGAAGTGTAAGCTAGGGCAGCAGCAAGAGGTTAACAGATTCAAGAATGACAACTAACTTAGAAAATGTTTGTTACAGTTAGAAAACTGATTGGATAAGGGTCGTTTTTATTTGGGGGCCTTTGTTTCGGTTTGAAGTAGAAAGGTGAAATACAGTAGAAATAAAAGATATGAAAATAATGAGGTGATCAAAAAGAAAGGAGAGAGCAAAAAGAGGGGTGCAATCTTAGAAGACATAAAAGGACAGTTGGAAGTGTTCCATTTGAGGAGTCAGTGGGACACCCAGGGTTTAGGACAGTGGAAAGCTTAAATGCTAATGAGGAAATGAAGGGGAAGTAATTAAGAGAATTTCTTTAAAAAACAGAATCTAGGGATCCCTGGGTGGCGCAGCGGTTTAGCGCCTGCCTTTGGCCCAGGGCGCGATCCTGGAGACCCGGGATCGAATCCCACGTCAGGCTCCCGGTGCATGGAGCCTGCTTCTCCCTCTGCCTGTGTCTCTGCCTCTCTCTCTCTCTCTCTCTCTCTCTCTCTCTCTTTCTGTGACTATCATAAATAAATAAAAATTTATAAAAAAAAAAAGCAGAATCTAGACAATGTAATAGAAGATCTAATGCAGATAAACCCAAGTCTTTAGGAGACTCTGAACTGAGCTCAGTCTTGAAAATTTATTATTCGTACAATCTAGTATGCTAGATCAGAGACGCGCAAACTCCTCCTTCATAGGCCAGAGAGTATTTTAAGCTTGCATTGGTCTCTGTTGCAACTATGCAACCCGCCATCGCAATGCAACAGCAAACAACACGCAAACAAATGGGCAGGGCCACGTTCCAATAAAGCTTTCTTTAAAAACACAGGTGTCCAGCCAGCAAGCAGCCATTTGCCAACCCCTGCTGCAGAATGTTTTACGATGCCATTTTAAATACAGATTTATTGAACACCTCATTTTTACTAATAACGTAAGCCTTAGAAAAAAAAGAATAGCTATCCCTTACAGGGTGCTTATGGTGTGTCAGACACTTCGCTACATATTTTTAATACGTACTATTATACTTCACTTGACACAAGATTATGAGGTATATACTACTATCTTCTTTATAGGTGAAGAAGTTGAAGACAACAGAGATTAATTTATCCAAGGTCACTGGTAAATGGTCAAACCAGAGTTTAAAAGGCAAGCTAGAACTTCCCCTTTCGGCAGTACGCTAGACGAGATATTGTGGAAAAATCCTTCCCACTGAGAACTATCACTGCTAGATGAATCACAGCAAATATAGTTTAAAAGACCATTTCTGATCTCAAAAGAAAGCAAGGGAATTCTCCACCAAACACCAAAAAAATTGGCCCCATAAAGTGGATAAATAAATGCAAAAGTTGGGACTTCCTGCTGGCAAATAATAATGGCAGGAACCTAGAAAAATAAAAACTGGAGATTACACAAGGGACCCTCAGGCCCGTAAATAAACCTAAGACTCTTACAAAAAGAAAGACCTATGTTGGCTGTGCAAGGGCTCCGTCCCTAGTGAAAGGTCAAATTACGAAAATAAAATATCCATCTCCTGCCAAAGAGCGAGGGAAGAAAAATCTGTCTCTCTCTATTGTAGCTTCAGGTGGACCCTTTTATCATGATGAAATGTCCCTTTTATCCCCGGCAATACTTTGGGGTTGAAATCTACTTTGTCTGGTGTCGATATGGCCACATTTGCTTTCTTACGCTTATAGTTGTCGTGCTCTACCTTTTTTTAATCCTCTTTCAATTCTGCTTGTGTATTTATAAACAGACAGAAGTAATGACCACAAGACAAATGGATATAATCCCCAAAAAGAGATGAAATTAAAATCTAATTAGTGTCCTCAGAGAAATTAAAGAAACCTAAAAAAACTTGAAACAAAGATCACTATGGAAAAAAGAGCAATTTGAAAAATAGAAAGATATATTGAATAATCTAAAAGACAATGAATCTAGAAGTATATATTACAAAATAACAAAGACATATATAGATTATCTTGTCCATTTTTTCCATGCAATGAACAACCCTAAGTCCCAGGGGTTTCCAACAAACATGTATTTCTCATTTATGTTAGATGAGGGATGCAGGATGGCTACAAAAGTCTTTGGTTCAGGAGAGCTATGCCCAGATGCAAGTTTCTAAAAAATGGGAAAGAAAAATTAGAGCCATAGAAAATCAATTCAGGGGACTTAAGGTCAGACTAAGAAGACTTCAAGAAAATAAGGACAAGAAAAAAGATGGAGGAAATGACAAAATACATGCTTTAAAAAAGAAATTTTGTAGAGCTGAAGAAAGAGAGAAACTTCTAAGTTGAGATGGCCCATTGGATATCCAGCAGAATAAATGACCAGTCACCTGGTCAAAATCACCTCCTTCAGATCAAAACCTAGAAAACTCTAGAACAACTGCAGATGGAGAGAAATATGCTAAAAGGAATCTCAAAGAAAAAAAATCACCTGTGAAGAATGAGAATCGAACTGGAACCAGGCTGATCAGCAACACTGAGTACTCGAAGACAAAAGAACTCCTTCCAAGTTACGAAGAAAAGTAATTTCAATCTAGATTTCTAAAACAGGTCAAACTAAGGGTAGAGGATAAAGGCAAAAATAAGATATTTCAGTTTAAGACAAAGCCCCTAACAGTTAACGTTTTTAATCGTATGGGTGGATATAAGATAAATATATATTTTGAAATAGTCTTACTAAAGTAATGAGCGCCAGTAAGTGGAAATAGAAACAAAAGCCTCCCATTCACTCTAGAATTCATAGGAATATACTTAATAAGAAAAGCACAGAATATATATCAGAAAATAATAAAACACTACTGAAGTACTTAAAAGAAGATCTGAATATATTTTAAACACCATCACTTTTGGATGAGAAGAGTTAATGTAAGTCATTAAGTACCTTAAAATTAATATATAAATGTAATGCAGCAATTCACATTGAGAGAAGATTGACCCGAGCAGCTATCAGAACATATCATAAAGCCACTTTAATCACATTAGAATGATAATGGCATAGGAATACAGAATAATCCCAGGAGTAGAAAAACTTAACATATGACAAATACAGTTTAATTCAGTAGAGATAATGTAGCTTGTCTAACAAACTAAACTGGGAAAACTGGCTAAAATGATATACAAAAAAATTTCAAGAATATCTAGGAAACTACACAATCAAGTTAAAAACAAAAGAAGCATTTTAATCAAAATTGGACAGCCAGAAGATATTTTTAAAGGAAAAGAGGACAAAGGTATTTGTCTTTATAAAGATGTTTTTAAAAATCTGTGTATGGCAAAAGATAAAAGAAACATCCACTTGACAAATGACTGGGAAATTTTCTAATGAAGAAGTAATATTTATACAAAGAGCTCATAAACGGACAAGAAAAAAGAAGATTCCAGTACAAAAATAGGTCAAGGGCCTGAATAGATACTTCAATGAAAAGTAAATCCAAATGGGAAAAGAATTATAAAATTACTCAAATTTTCTACTACCTAGGAAAAATATACATCGAATACTTTCTACACCCTCGTCAAACTAACAAAACCTAAAAACTGCCGCAGTGCTTCTTTTTGGTGACCATGTGAGGGAACCCCTCTAAGGACACCTGCTGCTGCTGCTGCTGCTGCTGCTGCTGCTGCTGCTACAGGAAAAGTTCCCATTTTTTGGAAAGCAAGTGATCACATCTGTCAAAATCAAACATTCACACGGCCTTTGCCCAGAAACGCCACCCCTGGAACCGTCTCAGATCCACAGACGCGGGCTGGCAGGTGCGGGAGGCTGCCTCCTGCGGCTCTGCTTGGCGGGACAAACGTAGAAATCAAACCCCCGAGCCCGGATCGGCTGTCCGCGGCCTAGTACGCAGCCGGGAAGAAGGAGAGCGGCCCAGCCCGGGGGCGGGGGGGGGGACCCGCACACCGATGTGGAGGGAACGGCTGCTGCGGGTCGAGGGACAGACACAAGCTGGGAAACATGCTCAGGCGGCAGCGCAGGGTCCCCAGGCTCGCTCCCGGGTCCCAGGGCCCTGCTTTCCCTCTCTGCCGCCCCATTCCCTCCTTGTGCCTTCTTCCCTTCTCTTCGAGATTCTCTAAGGACAGGATCCCACGGTGGGAAAACAAACACGTAAGACATGAAGGACACCTGGTGTCACAGCCAAGTGATTATCGTACCGAGGTTCCCTAAAGTCACGTGTGACCAAATCAGGCATGTGCGCTCCAGGAGAAAGTGGTTTCCAAACAGGCTACGCTGTTCTTTTGGTGATTTGACTGTGGTGACAGGTCAGTCGGGCTGTAATTGGGTTTAATTAGCCTCCCCCGCCCCCGCTCCCCGCTGCAGTGTTCTTTATCTGCGTGTAAACTGTCAAAAAGCAGGAAAATAGGAGGGCGAGAGAGGGAGGGAAGGAGGCAGGGGGGCTGGTTCATTCTCCACCTTTTTTGAAATGCCAGAGAGATTGTCGTCAACCTGTCTTACAAGCAAATGCCCCACTTTCCAGGATAACTGAGGGGAACTATGTCACCATGACAGCTCGCCCAAGGAGACGCGGATCCCTTTAGCAACAGACGATGAACTCAGCTCTGGCCTTTGTGGGACAGTGTGTGGTTTCCAGGGCGCAGGGAGGAGAAGAGTCTCTAGACCCCCTCCCCTATCCCTCTTGGTAAATTATTGTTGGAGAGAGTTGTCAGAAACTAAGGAAAGTTCACACAAATCAAGTAAACACACTTGAACTTGCAAATGTTTTGTATTACTGGGCATCAAGGGACTGTGTCCACGTAAGCTGCCATGTACCTCACACAGCAGGAGGGCTATGACCATTTCCGGCTGACTTGAAGACAGTCCTGGACATGCTTGAATGTTACCCAAATTCTATTATTATTTTTTTTTTTTTTTGAAATTTGAGACTATCCATTCATACCCAGTCATTTCAGGAACTTCTACCTCTGAGAAGCCACCGGTGCTCCCAGCAGAGTCTAATCAGAAGCTGCCGGGGAGGCTGACCTCTGAGGTCCTTTCAGTCACTGAGAGTCAAGGATATTACCTTTTTCTAAATGACGACAGAGATCAATCAAGGTCATCCCGGGACCAGGTTACTCCAGGCCATACAGCTCAAGCTTCCTTCCTCCCACCCGACGACTCGGCCCATGGCCATAGCTCACTAGCCCTACGGCAGATGGCAAAGAGGACGCGTGGCCTCTGGAACCCCTCACTCCCCTTGGCTCCAAGGCAAGACCGACACCAGTTGTGGGGACACGGAGTGGGTGGTCACTGCTATTCCCTCACCCCTGGGCCCCAGCCTGAGAACCCCCATCTGAGCGGACGGTACACCCAGACCCTCATCCTTAAGGTAACTAGCGGCCTTCAGGGACGAAAGAGGGGTCAACTCATTTAGTCCAGGAAGCCTCTGGATACTAAACATAAAGCTTACGCTTAGGAACTTCCCAGAAGGACTGAGTTGAGGTAGCCTGCTTCGCCTTTGGCCAAACTCGTTATGTCAATGGTCTCCCTGTGAGCAGTGGACCGCCACCACTCTATTCAACGCTTATTGCAAAACCTCCACATAAATCCACTCAAAGCAAAGCCTCTCAATCCTTTGACCTCCTCACCTACCTCCATTAATTCCACTTCTCCTACCCCTTGTGGTAGTAGAGAGTCCAACCAACCCTTCTTCCGCAGGCGGCCTTTGCATAATACTCCATAACTACAATATCATGTAACATGTACAAGTATTCTGTGCAATACAATGCACCTCCACAGGCACATACAAAGGGACTCCTCTCAGCAAACATGCCCGTTCCTTGGAAAGTCTTCTTTCTCAATGGCTTTAAAGGGCTTCATCATTCCTGACACTCTCCTGTGAATATTCTCAAGATTATCCGTGTTACTGTGCATCTGCGACACCCAAAACTGAGCGCCCTATTACCAAAGTGGACTGGGCAGCTCAGTGTAGAGTAGAAACATCTCGTTTATAAGTGTTATGCCTCCAATGTTGCTACCAAAGGTCACATTCGCTTTGTAGAAACTACGTAACATCACAGGGTTTGTGGTTTATGAAGAAAACTCAAGAAATTATGTAATCAAGAAATTATAGTTCCTTGAGCCTACACTGTGCAGATAAATTTGGGAACTTGAAGGAGTGACCCTATACTTGTCTTGATCCTATTTAATCATCCTAGGTGTGGGCTGTCTTAGGTGCCTCTGACTCTAACCCCTCCAGATCATTCCCAAAAATCCCTTCTACAAAGTGCCTTTCAGATTCAATCTCAAAGCTCAATTAATAACCCTCTTAACAAAGTACCTGTTGCTCCAGACATTGAGTAGACAGGTTTTCTCTTTAGGATATTCCTCCTCCTCTGCTCCTGGTCTCACTGAATGGCATCACCACCTATCTCTTCAGTTTTACAAGTTAGTAATCTAGGAGGAATCTTCGGCCCCCTCTCTCCCTACATCCCGTCAGTCCAGGTCCTATGGAAGCTACCCCCAAAGATCACTAAGATCTACCAATTTGGCTTCAGTCTCACTGCCACTCCCCTTTTCAGACCAAAGACTTCCCATTGCCAAATACTGAAACAGCCACTTTCCCCCTTCCTCCCACGTGCCCACTACAGTTCAAATCTCATCCGTTCTCTCCCCGGTGTAAGATCCTTTCATGGCCCCATACTGACCAAAGTCACTAATGTGCTCATAGGCCCTAGATTTCTCCTCCAACCTCAGTCACCACCATTTGCACACATCAGAATTGTGTGTTCTTCCCAGCTTTTACCTCAGGAACGTATGCCCTGCTGTCTCTGATACTTTGGAAACCCTCTACCCCCACCTCTTCCAACAAATACCAGAGTTTCACGCAAGTCTTCTTCTGTAGGCAGCTTCCATTGACTGTGCTCTCAAGAAAAGTGCAGATGCCCTACCCACGTGCTCCCCTGGCAGATCCACCTCATGCTATGATAACTGTTCACACTCACTCCAGCTTCTTTCTCCTTAGTCACATCTCCTACGACTATGGTTCACCTCCTTCACTCTTATAAGGACCCCTGTGGTTACACCAAATGCATCTGGATAATCCAGAATGGTCTCTCCATCTCATGATCTTTAGTTACATCTGTAAAGTCCCTTTTACTCCATATAAGATAACATGTTCTCAGCCGCTGGAGTTTAGGACATGGACAACTTGAGGGACAGGAAAGAGGTCATTATTCAGTCTGCCACATAACGTGAGAGTTAAGAACCAGAGGGTGAAGAGCATTCTAGGCTAAAGGAACAGTAGGTGCAAAGACTCTGATACAAGAAGGAGCACGGTGCACTCAGCTCCCAAAGACAGGCAATGGGGGTAGAACACAGAGAGGAAACGAGAGATGTGAGATGAGAAGGGAGATGTAAAGATGGGCAGATGGTACAGATGCGTGTTAGTCATACTGGGAACACGGACTCTGGTTCTAACAGCAATGGGAACCCACCAGAGGCCATCAAGCATTGAGAGGGTATCATTAGATTTATACCTTTTTAGAAGGTCACTCTGGCCTTAGTGTCAAGAATGGATTGGAGGTGCCAAGGATGGAAGTGGAGAGAAATTTCAATACATTCCTGGAAAACATCTTAGAACATGCTTTCATGACTCTCTGCACCTCGTGTGACCTGCAGTACTATTATCAACAATACCACCATTGATAACCAAATTTCCTGACATTTGCCATTGTTTGTGTAAATCCCTTCTCAATATTCGCAAGCACTCTGCGGTAGAGATTACTAAGCCTTTAGGAGATGAGAAGATGAAGGCTCAAAATGTTATCTTGCACAGGTGGTTCTTCCAAACAGAAGCTGAGCCAACACAGGAACCAAGCAAGACTCCTGACTCCCAGACCAATGCTTTTTTTTTTTTTTTTTTTTTTTTTTTAAGATTTATTTATTCCTGAGAGACAGAGTGTGAGGCAGAGACACAGGCAGAGGGAGAAGCAGGCTCCATGCAGGGAGCCCGATGTGGGACTCGATCCCGGGTCTCCAGGATCACGCCCTGCCAAAGACAGACACTCAACTGCTGAGCCACCCAGGGGTCCCCAGACCAATGCTTTTGTACTTGGATTAATATCTTACCCCCCCAAAAAAACCCAAACATTTTAACGAGCCCAATATGTTTTCATTATGACTTTATAAACTGGATCTCTCTTACGAGCCTATTTTCTAGCCATGAAAGCAGACAGTAATGCATTACTGGTTGATGTGGTCACAAGAGTTGACCATCACTACCTTCACCAAGTCACTTGAGATCATTCCTCAAAAGCATGAGTCAACTTACGTCCAACATTCATTGGCTGAAGGAAGAAAAGAAATTCCTCAGGGTTGGTGCTTCATTTACAGTTTGGAGAATGGAGACAGCGTTCTGCTTAGAAGTTAGACAGTGTGGAAAACAATTAGACTCTGAGCTTTTTGCCCTGTCTTTCCCCCAGCAGGCTCCTTGTTGCTCTCTGCTCAGCATAACAGGCCATTAAGCATGTTGGGTCTAATGTAATGACTCATGTAGCATGTTCGCTCCTTCCCATCACATTAATCACCAGTTTCTGTAATATCCTATTTGTTAAAACCAAGCAATAATGCAAATCCTCATAACAGAAACCCTCAATTAAAGGGAATTTGTTTCCCCTGCACCTCAGCACAAAGAGAAAGAATCAAATGACAGTAAAACAAGTTAATGGACATTTTAAAGAAACATTTTAAATAAACACTTCCAGTTGCTGGCATGAGGCCAGGACACAGTGAATTGGGTAAGAAAACCGGGAAAGACAAAAATCCCAAATCCTGAGTTTGCCAGTAAAGATGTAACCAGTTTCCTGCCTATCACATCCACTAATACAGCAAATCACTCAAGCTGAGTCAGGAGTTAGTTCCAGCTGTCAAGGAGCTCCCATTCCGCTGGTGGGGAAAAAAAGCACTGCATTTGCCAAGGCGCTGATTGCAAAACAGGCTGATTTCCACCCAAAGTGACCTACCCAACAAAAGAGATGGTCGTGTCATGGCAAAACCCAGTTGTTTCAGGCACTTCTGGATTCAGATATTCAAATATCCAACAGAATTATGTCCCTCTTCCTCAAAAATTCTGTTTTCTTCCATATTGGTTTCTGTTACTTGGTTTCTACACTTTTGGTGACAAAATCACCTCTAGCCACTGCAGGCTTACAGTCTACTCGTTGGGAAAAACCAGTGGAAAGGAAGAGTGTCTTTTCCAATCACGCCAGCAAAAGTACCGGGCTTGACTCACCAGACTGCATCTTTTTCTCAAGCCATGACTGGGGTCAAGGAGACAGCACTGTCAATGGGCCAAGTAGCCCCGCTCCTTGCCAAGCAAGGGAGGGTGGTCGGCACCACTTAAACCACATGAGCTGAGAACATGAACCAAAACCTCAAGGAGCACTTACCAAACCAAAGAGAACTGGATGAGGACCAGACAAAAACTGCAGATGCCCTCCACAGCTAGCAGGTGTTTCAGGTTAGGGACGCGTGTAAAACATGGGAGGACACGGAGGAGGAGAAGGGCTAATTCATCCATGAGCGGGGAGATCAGGACAGACCTGTTGTGCTTGAACGGAATACTAAAAGGTAAGTAGGTGCTCGCTCCACCTCGAAGAGTAAAGGAAGTTGCTTTCCTGCGCAAAAGCCCAGAGCCGTGAAACCGAGGGGCTGCTGGGGGAAATGTAGGGAATCCCCTACTTCTCCTCCTCCCCAGCTCTCCTGTCCCCACACCGGCACAGGTACACCCGCCTCCACCTCGGGGTTCCGCCTGCTGTAGGTCCTGAGCTGGGACTCAGAGGAACATCAGGTGTACCCAAAGGCCTCCTCTCTACCGGCCAGGGAGGCTAAGCCATCAGATTCCCAGCAGTCAAATCTAGAGCCACACAGAGGAGACCAAACTCCAGGGCTGCCCTTTGTGATTCCTGCTCCTTGGCTTGCAAAGCCAAGTCCACAGGGTGAACTTCCTGTTTGGTCTCTGCGTATCCCATGTCCAATCCCAAATATCTGCTGAGCTGCTGCTATGGGCCAGACCGTGCTCTAGGCCATGGGCATAGAAGGTCGCTCCTCTTACAGAGGTTAATTTCTAGCTAAACAGGGGCAGACGATAAACACCACAAACAAATAAACACATATAGTCATATGAGAAAGTGCTGGTGTTGTAAGTTGGGTAACAGAATGTGAACTAGGGAGGCAGCAATTAAATGAAGGCAAGGGCTTCTTTAGTTAGTGTGATCCGGGATGAGGTGAGAAGCCAACTTGAGCAATGACTTAAGTGCCATGAGGCCGTGCACAAACCTTGGAAATAGCAGAAGGTACGCCAAGTTCAAAGGCAAGCTTTGGTCTGTTTGAGGGCTAGAAAGGGAATCTCTCTATAATCCTGCAAAACCGGAGTTCAAGGCTGAACCCCAACCTTACTAAGGCTCCAAGCTTTTTCCATCTCTTCCTCAAAAGCAACTGTATCATATTTTAAGCATCTACTATATTCCAAGGACCACAACAGAAAAATTTACTCACATTGCTTGCCAAATCCCTTGAACCCTGAAAGTTAAATACCATCACAGTCAACCGAATCTCAGAGCAGTTCAAAAACTTAGAGTCACACGGTGGAGAGGGGACTAGCTCAAGATATAAAGAAAGATCTCAAAAATCTAGATCTTTCTCCCTGTTTCATCTCTGTTGGAATAAACTATCTCTATGCGGGATTAAGTGATGGAAAATATACTGCTAATTCTTCCCAAAGGTTAAATGTGGAGATCATTTTCTCCTGAATCTTGACTCCAACTAGTTGAGATCAGGAGAAAAGTGTTAGAATATACACAGCACACCACATTAATAAAAGAAAGGATAAGAACCCTATGATCATTGCAGTCAATGGAGAAAGAGCATTTGACAAAACACAACATCCATTCATGATAAAAACCCTCAATAAAGTAGGTTTATAGGGAACATACCTCAACATAATAAAGGTCATATATGAAAAACACACAGCTATCATCACCCTCGATGGGGAAAATCCGAGAGCTTTTCCTCTATGGTGAGGAACACGACACAGACGACCACTCTCGCATCGTTATTCGACATAGTGCTGGAAGTCCTAGTCACAGCGCTCAGACAATGAAAAGAAATAAAGGGCAGCCAAACAGGCAATGAAGAAAACTTCAATTATTTCCAGATAGCATGATACTCTATAGAGAAAACCTGAAAGATTCCAGCAAAAAACTGCTAGCTACAAAATCAACATACAAAAATCTATTACATTTCTATCTACCAATAATGAAGCAGCAGAAACAGAAATTAAGGAATTGTCCCACTTACAATTGCACCAAAAACAATAAGATACCCAGGAATAAACCTAACTAAAAAGGTAATAGGCCTATACTCTGAAACCTATAACACACCGATGAAAGAAACTGAAGAGGACACAAAGAAATGGAAAAACATTCTATGCTCATAGATTGGAGGAACAAATATTGTTAAAATATCTATACTGGGCAAAGCAATATATACATTTAATGCAATCCCTATAAAAATACTAACAGCATTTTTCACAGAGATAGAATCTAAAATTTGAATGGAACCACAAATGACCCCAAATAGCCAAAAACAACCTTGAAAAAGAAAACCAAAGCTGGGGCATCACAATTCTGGACTTCAAGTTATATTACAGAGCTGTAGTGATCACTACGGTATGGTACTGACACAAAAACAGACACAGAGATCAATGGAACAGAATGGAAAACCCAGAAATGAACTCATAACTACATGGTCAATTAGTCTTCAACAAAGCTAGAAAAAATATCCAATCAGTGGTGGGGGGAGTCTCTTCAACAAATGGTGTTGGGAAAACTGGACAGCAACAGGCAAAAGATTGAAACTGGGCCACTTTCTTAGGCCAAACAGGAAAATAAATTTAAAATAGATTCAAGACCTAAATGTGAGACCTAAAACCATCAAAAGCTTAGAGGAGAACACAAGCAGCAACCTCTCTGACATTGGCCACAACAACTTCTTTCTAGACACGTCTCCTGAGGCAAGAGGAAACAAAAGCAAAAACAAACTATTGAGACCACATCAAAATAAAAAGCTTCTGCACAGTGAGGGAAACAATCAACAAAACCAAAAGGCAACCTATGGAATGGTATTTAAGGTATTTGCAAATGACGTATCAGATGAAGGGCTAGCATCCAAGATCTATAAAGAACTTATCAAACTCAACACCCAAAAAAACAAATAATCCAATTTTAAAATGGGCATGAATAAATATTTTTTCCAAAGAAGACATACAGATAGTCAATACACACGAACAGATGCTCAATGTCACTGATTATTAGGGAAAAACAAATCAAAACCACAATGAGATACCACCTCCCACCTGTCAGAATGGCTGAAATCAACAACACAAGGAACAACAGATGTTGGCAAGAATGTGGAGAGAGGGGGACCCTCTTGCACTGTTCGTGGGAATGCAAACTGGAGCAGCCACTCTGGAGAACAGTGTGGAGGTTCCTCAAGAAGTTAAATACGGAACTACTCTAAAATCTAGCAATTGCATTACTCAGTATTTATCCAAAGAATACAAAAACGCTGATTCAAAGGGATACATGCACCCCAATGTTTATAGCAGCATCATCTACAGCAGCCAAATTATGGAACCAGCCTAAGTGTCCACCAACTGATGAATGGATAAAGAAGGGGGAGGGATTTTTTTTCCTATAAAACCTGAAATATATATATATAATTTATTATATATATAATTCCTATATATAATATTCCTATATAATATATATAATATATATAGTGTGTGTATATATGTAATATTCCAATATATATTGGATGTATGTGTATATATGTAATATATAATGTATGTGTGTATATATATATATATATATATTCCAGTATATATTGGAATATTACTCAGCCATCAAAAAGAATGAGATCAAAAAAAAAAAAAAAGAATAAGATCTTGCCCTTTGTAACATCATGGAGAGAACTAACGGCTATCATGCTAAGCAAAATAAGTCAGTCAGAGAAAGACAAATACCATCTGATTTCACTCAAAACAAATGAGCAAAGGGAAAGAGAGAGAGAGAGAGGAAAACCAAGAAATAATATAGAGAACCAACTGATGGTTACCAGAAGGAAGGTGGGTGGGGGATGAGTTAAATATTGATGGGGATGAAGGAGCACCCTTAGGATGAGCGCCAGGTGTTACATGGAGGTGTTGAATCACTATATTATCACCTGAAACTAATACTACACTGCATGTTAACTCACTGGAATTTAAACAAAGACTTTAAAAAGAAAGAAGGAAAATGTAGTGAGCACACTAAGATTATATAGCTTAGGGCCTTTGTCAAAAGCAAGAACTGAAAAACAAAAGGTTAATCACGGAGCTCGTAATTTGTCTACACAGCATTTTTAATGTGTTTTAAAGAGCACGCATCTCTAAAGAAGATCTGTGGCAGATGGGAGGAAATAGTCAAGCTATGGAAATTCTGCATCTACTCTGGAAGAGTCACAGTGACACTTCACATATTAATAACTATCAAGTCCTACAATAAAGAAACCTCTTTCTTTCACTTTGCTTAACCCAACATCACCCCAATGTATTGAACCCCAGAACTCCTCTTTCAAAATCATGTAGACACATTCCCTTGAACCTATTCCTTACAATCCACTGGGTAAAATGTTAGTCTACAATAAGGTAGACAAATAATCTCTCTCCAAGATCACTCTGGTGCCTTACTAACAATAGTAGCTCTGACCTGTTCACATCTCACTGTATCTCTGTGCTTGGTAGCTCCCTCCACACACACACTCATTCTGAGCTTGACCATGGGACTTACTTTGGCCATTAGGACAACCAAACACATGATAAAGGAAGAGACCTGAAAACCACGTGTGTCCTGGAGCCTGCCCTCTCTGGATGCCCTTGGGCCCACTGTCACCATCATGTGAGGAAGCCCAAGCTAGACTCCCGGGATATGTGGAAAACACAGACAGCAGAGAGCATCATACCTGAGGTCTCTCCTGCACCAACCAGCTCCCAACTAACCTATTAACTGACCAATGACACATGAGTGAACTCCAAGTTGAATCGCCCAGCTGAGCCCAGTCCAAATTGCTGACTGACACAATTGTGAATTGAAGAAACAATTGCCATTTTAATTTTTTTTTTTTAATTTTTATTTATTTATGATAGTCACAGAGGGAGAAAGAGAGAGAGGCAGAGACATAGGCAGAGGGAGAAGCAGGCTCCATGCACCGGAAGCCCGATGTGGGATTCGATCCCAGGTCTCCAGGATCGCGCCCTGGGCCAAAGGCAGGCACCAAACCGCTGCGCCACCCAGGGATCCCAACAATTGCCATTTTAAACCACTAAATGTAGGGCACCTGGGTGGCTCAGCGGCTGAGTGTCTGCCTTCAGCTCAGGGCATGATTCTGGAGCCCCAAGATCGAGTCCCACATCGGGCTCCCTGCAGGGAGCCTGCTTCTCCCTCTGCCTGTGTCTCTGCCTCTCTGTGTGTATCTCTCATGAATAAATAAAATCTTTTTTAAAAAACAAATAAGTAAATAAACCACTAAATGTTGAGATGATTTATTATAAAGCTAAAGCTAAGTGACACACCCACTAGCTGAACAGTGTTGGCACTGTGCTCTGAAAAATCCTAGAAAATGAAAAAGCTCTGGAAAATGAAGACCTCTTGGTTTCTATATTTACTTCTCTTTTGGGCCAGAATATTATCACCTGAAATAATGAGATTTTTTGTTTTAAAATCTATTTTAAAAATGAAATCCAAAGGTTCTCACCACCTATTCTTTTCAAATAGAGGTAAACGCACCTGAATCTTAAATGTCTAATTAGTGACATAATCAGGAGCTACCTTGGAGGCTCAGAAAGGAGTTCACCTTGATCACACAGCATCATCCTTTTGTGGACTAATATACCTCCCTTTGTCAAAACAAACATGGGCTCCAATTATCATAAACCAAGTAAGCACATTACAATTTTTAAGAGGCTTCTAACCCTCAAAGATTATTCTGATCCAGGGAACCTTAAAATTAATAAACTGTGAAAGGTGTATCTTCAGTCCTTGTTGGATGAAAATGAACATTAATACCCTGCTGATGAATCATTAACACATCTCAACAGTAAGAAATAAAACAACACTGTTACTTTCGCGGGGAGAGGCCCAGTTAATTAAGTCGCTAGCAAAGGTCAGAATGCTGGAACTTGGGTTTATGAGGAACTGCAAACCTGATAGGTTTTTTAAATAATTATATTTCCACTGGCCACAAGAACATTTTTAAAATGATATCAAAAATCGCAACGTGGGAGCTTACAGGGAAGAGAGAGGAAACAGACGCTCAGAAAGTCATCCCAGACATGTCTCCCTTTCCAGCACACACTGTGAAAACATAATTCTCAACTCATTAGGGAAGCAAAGGTATGAGTGGAAAGAAATGCTAATTATGCATTAGCTCAGTTAGCTAAATTCAGATGGGATAATATCACATGGACTAATAGAATAAGTCATAAAATCTTAAATTCTAGTCAGGCTACTGCACATGGCTTTTAAAGAAGCAAGCTAGTTCCTATTCTCCAGTAACCACAAACTGGAAGATGGGAGTCACATACATGAGCAGAATGGCAAAATTCACTCTGGAGGAGCTGATCATCAGTGAGTGAAACCTACGGAAATGAAGGGTGGAGGTCAACTCTTACAGCAATGTCTGGGAATGTCCTTATTATAATATACAACCAATGCTGGGGTTGGAAGAGCACACATTTAATGGAAACTGGGAATTCAACCTAAGGAGACCAAAAAGTTAACTACCAGGCATTCACAGGCATTAAAGCAATCATTTTCTTTTGTTATAAAAAGGACAATTCATCTGTTCTCCTGTTGATGGGCACGTGGGCGGTTTCCATTTTGCGTATTATAAGCGGTGCTGCCATGAACTGTCTTGTACGGACCTCCTGGTGCACGGGTCCAAGTTATTTTAGGGCTGTGGTTGTCATTAAAGTCCACCTGAGGAATTCTTACAGGACATTGAGGCCTGGGCCCCGTCACAGACCAAATAAATGACTGATTCAAATCACAGGGGTGGAGGTGGGGAGGTAAGAGAAGAGAGGGGTGGGAGGGGAGCAAGAAGGTGGAATGCCAAGCCTTTTTTCCCCCAACATATAATTTGTAAATATTCTAATTTCACCTACCAATTGTCCAAAATGTATTTTAGGCTTGTTTTCTCTCATTTTCCAGTGGAGGACCCTGTCTCGATCTATACCTTGCATTTACTCATTATATCTCTGTGATCTCTTACTCTAGAACACTCTCTCTGCCTTTTCTCATGACATTGACTTTTTAAAGAGACCAGACCAACTGTCTTACAGAATGTTGCACAGTCTGGATTGTTTCCTTATAGGCTCACTTATCTCGACCTTCTATCCTCTACATTCCTTGCAAATTGGAAATTTCATTACATTCAATTCGACAAACATTTTCAGTAACAACACTTCCCAGGTGATGCTATGAACTCCTATCGTATCACATCAGAAGACCGGTGCTGCCAGCGTGCCCCCGTGTAGTGGTCCCAGGTCTGGCCACTTGACTAACAAGGTAATTGCTCTATCTCTGCAAAATTACTTTTTCTCCATCAAAATTAAGATGAATGGCCTCATTGGTTCCAGGTACCACTGAACAGGAATGACTCTCCAACTTGTCTTTCATGCTTGTCTCCCATTTCAGTGGACAAACTTGTAGCATTTGGAGTCATTCAGGAACTGTGAGGAAACACAGTGATAATCACCAGGTATTTTCCTTCCTCATTTAAAAGCCTAAATAGGAGATCCATTATAGAACTTACTAAATATCTACTCTCTTTCAGACCCATTCCCCCTTATCTCCTTTATTCCTCACGGTAACTTTATGAGGTTATCATTACTCTTATGATGTTAAGAAAAAGGGAAACTGAGGCCCAAAGGGATCAAGTCACAGGCTTACCAAGTAAGTGCTAAGCTAGCATGATTCCAAAGCCTCTTTTCCCTATTCAAGTCTGTCTTTTCTCGTAACCAGTATCGTTTTCCCCCGTAGGCCTGAAGCCCTAAGTGAAAGAGACCAAGCCATCTGTCATTTCCCTCTTGGTTGGAATCAAAGTCTCCAACCACTTTCATAACCCTTTTGACACTGTTCTCCTCTAGGGTTAAGCCACATTGACTCCATTCCAGCAAACTGAGTTTTCTGCAGAAGAGTAAGCAACATTTCCTAGAGGAGCTACCTGAAACCCACAAAGGTTAAGTGCATGACAGAAAGTCACACAATAAATCAAAGGCAACAGTGCTTCTAAAGCAGTGTGGGGCTTGTGTTGGAAAACGCAGCTCTCCGTGAAACTCGGCTCCTACGGATACTGCGGAACCGGTGCACATCACGACAACGTAAAGGTCAGTCAAGGATGCATGACCTTGAATGGCTTGACACTTGGAACAAGAGGTTCAGACTACAGAAATAATTACGGCTAAAATTGACGGGGCAATTTTATGTCCAGAGCTTTACCAGATTACCTCCAGTCACTGTCACAACAATTCTAGGGGCTAAGTACTTAATGAATCCCCACTTTGTAGGTGGAAAAACCAAGCACCTTTGATCCTAAGCAAACTAGTTGAACTGGAATGTAAATCCAAACGCTCTGCTCATAGATCCATACTCTGAAGCATTTACAATATTTCCTTACCTGTAAGAGCGTTAGCTACAAAACTAACACAGAAATTCCGTGCTAACAAGACCTTCCTCTACAACATTGCAGTGAAAACCAAAGCTCTAGAGTCCGCCCACCTCGGTTCAAGTCAATCTGTCCAGGTTCACATCCGAGCCTCTGCAACAGATTGAACTTGGGCAAGATTTTTAACCTTTCTTTAAAGATAGTAATAGTTCCCACCTCATGGGGTTGTTGGGTTAATGTATACAAAATACCTGGAAGAACAGCTTTTAGTTAGTAGTCCGGAGATGTTAATGATTATTTTTAAACTGTTTTCTTCCATTTCCTTCACTGCCACTTCAGCTCTCCTTATTTATCACCTCAGTGATTATATTCTCTAAAGCTCATACCTGTTCCTTTTTGAATCCATTGCCATCTTTAACAATAACATGATTTGGTCTTATTTGGATATTAAATCTTTTCACCCACTTCTCATTAGGGACTCACGATAACCTCTGAGGAACTCAGCATTATCTGCTCTTGTTGATGAGGAAATCTTTTTTTCGGGGGGCGGGGGGGTGGGGTCAGAGAGAGGCAGAGGGAGAGAGGGAATCTTAAGTACACTGCACGCCCAGTGCAGAGCCTGGCATGGGGCTCGATCTCACAACCCTGAGATCGTGACCTGAGCCTAAATCAAGAGTCAGACACTTAACCGACTGAGCCACCCAGGCACCAGGTGAAGAAATCTTAATTCAGAAAGACTAAATGACCTAAGGTTGTTCAACTATTGAATAAAATAGTTAGGCCCAGCCCCCCACCCCACCCCATGTACTGCCTCCCAAGTTTAATATCCCTTTACTAATAGCACATCACTTGATGGTTGCCAGAGTCCAGTCTTCCCAAAATACAGCTCATACTATGTCACTTAGCATGAAACCCTTCAATGGCTCTCTTTAAGTGGAATAAAATTCCTCACTCTACAAATATGGGGGAAGCCTACATTCCAGTTTTATCTCCTACAGACACTGTTTCTTCAAATTTGGTACCTCTTTTGCCCCCATATGATCTCTTTCCTTCTGGAATACCTTCTCTCTCCTCTCATATCACCACTTGTTAAAAGCCACATCCATCTGTTCAATCCATCTCAACTACCAAGAATTACATAAAACTTTCACCCAATTCCCACAGCTCAAGTGAGCCGCAGTTCACCACTCTACCTATACCACTTACTACCCTGTAAGGTGTTTGAGGGCAACTCTCTTAACCTCTAACAGAAAGCCTGGCATAATAGCATACACTCAACAAATACTTGTTTAAATTAGAGTTATGCTCCATCAAGCTCAAGACCAAGGCAAAGAGTTATAAGGAAGTACCAATACCCTGACTTGTGTATGCTTAGGGACTGGAACTGCCTCAACTACCACCCCAGTTATGTCCCCAGTGGCTCTTGCATTTGCCTTTTACTTCATGTCCCCACTACAGTTCAGGCTCCGGTCCCTTCCCTCCCCACAGCTTTAATGTTCTAATTGGTTGTCTACCTCCTATCTCTCCCCATTCCTATCCATCCTTTCAAGGCTGCCAGGTTAATCTTCCAATAGTGCATTTCTAATTATTCAATCAAATAATTTCACTAACACCAAGAAATATTAGTTAAGACCCACTCCAGTACAATCTATACCGCAGGAGCACTGCCAGTGAAAAAGGCTGCCAATACCCTCCAGATAGGTAAGACCCAGTATGGCACCAGCCACTATGGGATGTCTAAAATATTTTAATGGCAAGTGAAAGTAGGAAGTTATAGGCAAGGCAGACAGAAGGAAGGCTATAAAGATAGACCCCAGGACCACTTCAAACGACCAGGCTTGCTGTGTTATGTTAGGAAAAAACCATGTCCTGCTAACTCAAGAAGTGGCCGGCAGCCTGGCCTTCGTTCAAAGTGGTCACCAACCATCCTGACAGCAGTAGTCATAAAGAATTCTTGAACCTCATGGCGCCAACCCTCTGGTGGTATAACTGAGCCTCTTCATTCCCCAGACTACTCCCCAAAGGAAGTCAAGTGATCACACTGAAGTTGCAGAGTCCAGGCGGGTAGAGAATGTGATGCTGGGGAATGAACCTGAGCTTTAGACACAAGCTTGAGTTTGAATCCTCATCTACCATTCTGTACTTACATGATGGTGAGGAAGTTACTTAGCCTCAACTCTGATGTCTTTAAAACAGGGATAGAAACATCCTCATAACTGGGTTGTTTTAAGGATGGTGGGAGGTAACACATATAACAATACCGACACATCAGTTTATTAAAGAAATACAGGGATCTCTGGGTGGCTCAGTGGTTTAGCACCTGCCTTCAGCCCGACGCATGGTCCTGGAGACCCGAGATCGGGTCCCACGTTGGGCTCCCTGCATGGAGCCTGCTTCTCGCTCTGCCTGTGTCTCTGCCTCTCTCTCTCTCCCTCTGTCTCTCATGAATAAATAATAAATAAATAAATAACCTTTAAAAAAAAAGGAAAAAGAAAAAGAAAATACAAACGGACCTAAAGGGTAATAGGAATAGGCAAGACTTCCTAATAGGTCAGCCATAAATTTGCCGAACTCTGAGTTTTGAGAAAAGGAATCAGGACGATTCTGCAGGCCCTAATTTAGTGTTAAGGTACTCCCTTGATCCACAGGCATGCACTCATTCAACAATCATTAGCTGGATTTCACTCTGGACTAGGCATAAAGAACTTTGGTTTTACAAAAATAATAATAAGAAGAAGAAGAAGAAGAAGAAGAAGAAGAAGAAGAAGAAGAAGAAGAAGACGACGACGACGACGATGATGATGATGATTTGGTCTCTCCCTCATGTTGCTCACAAGTAAGAAAAACAGAAACGAAAGCAAATAATCATGGTATTACAAGTGCTCTGGGCTATGGGCACACAAAGGAAGGGGGTGGTAATTGTCTAGGAAGATAAAAGAAGATTTACCAGAAGAGGTGACGTTTGAGTTAATGTTGATGAATGAGTGGCTGCTTCCAGGTTTCTCTTAGGGAGAGAACTATCTGATTAGGAAAGTGTTCTGATAAAGCTTACCTAGAGGAGGGGAGACCTTGAGAGAAAGAGTTGGAAAGGGACACTAAGGGAATGCTAATCTTTTCTGCCTTGGAAATAGAAATTTAACTGGTAGTAAAAATCAGAGAAGGGAGAGCAGGACAACATGAATAGCAACTGGTCATTGAATAAACCAATGAGAAGTCCCTATATCTAAACTTGCCAAAGTACTCAAAATAGCCCATTTTGATTTTTTTTTTTTGTAATGCTACAGACTAAAGTCTCTTCCCTTCCCCAAACTGCCATCAATTTCAAGCACAAATGTCTTGAAGTTTAGAGAAAATCCATTGAAAAAGAACAAAAACAAGTTCATACGCAGCGTGTCACAGAGGAGAAGAGAAAGACCACCATGGAATGTGAGACAAAAGTAACACAGAGTTCAGCGGAAGAAAGAGGTCAGAGCCAAAGGTACTAGAAAAACCCTGTGGGAGAGAACAGGACTTCCTAGGGAACAAAAACAGGGCAGCAGTCACTTGAATCTAAATCTCAAAGGGCAGCATGACCTCCCTGCAGGAGGGGAACAGTACAAGAATAATTCCCCAACACAGGAGTAATGAGAGAGCTGAAGGAGATGGGTAGGAAGAGCAAAAAGACAAGGAGAACGTGGAGTCCCCCCACATCCCCCCGCCTGACTGGCCTTTTTTGAGACTATTCATTTTGTAAGGGTAAGAATCCTACCTTTGGGGTCAGGCTAGGATGCTGTTTCTATAGTTTCATCTCTGCACTCCTAGAGCCCTCCCTCTGTGCTTCTACCACCGAGTCCAGGGCAGTGTCCCCTGCACAGAGTTACTCATGTCCAGACATCACGTTCAGGAGCAGGGGCAAGGGCTTACTCATCTTTGTATCGTGGATGCACAGCACAACACACATGGTAGGCAGCGCACAAATACTTGGTAACCGAATTGTGCTAATACTCTCCCGAACTCAGCTTCTAAAGACGTAGTTGCAATTAAGTATCTTGGTTTTCTATTCTACCTACAATATTATTGATAAAAATGGTTTCCATTTATTAAGTTCTCACTCTAAGGCCAGGAATCTTACTAGATGCTGTAAGCATAGTGTTTATTCTTTACAAAAATAGGCCATTTTGGAGAACCTACAGTAGCACCTGGCTTGTAGGGAATACTCAGGAAATGTTTCTTGAATTAATGTATGAAGGAAAGAAAGAAGAATGGGAGGCCCAGAGAAGTAAAGGGACCTGCTTTAGGTCACCCTGGTTGTTAGTGACAAAGCTAAACAAGGGCGCCCAGGTTCCCTGCTGATCTAGCACTCTTCACATTATAACAGTGTTAGACAGGAATGATCTTGAATGTTCCTTTCTACTTATAGGCTGAATAATGGTCCTCCAGGGAGGTCGGTGTCTGAATCCTGGGACCTGCAAACACGCTACTTTAAATGGTAAAAGAGTCTTTGCAGATGTGATTAAGGATTTTGACATATGACATAATCCTAGATTATCCAGGTAGATCCAGGAAAAAAAAAAAAAAGAAAACCGTGTCCCTATAAAAGGGAGACAGCCTGAGATTTGACGACAGAAAAGGAGTTCAGAGCAATAGGGCATGAGAAACTCTGAAGCAGCCACTGCCAGCTTTTAAGACAGAGGAAGAGGCCATGGCCCTAGAAGTGCAGGCAGCCTCTAGAAGTGGAGAGAGCAGGAAACATTGCCTCAGAGGCTCCGCACGGACACGAGCCTGCCAACACCTTGAATTTAACCCAGTAAAACCTATTGCAGACCTCTGTCCCCCAGAACTACGAGGTAATAAATGCGTGTTGTCTAAAGCCACTACATTTGTGGTAACTTGTTATAACAGCAATAGGAAACTAATATACTGCTCTAATAATTTTAAATAATAGGTCATAAATGTCATACAAGCACTTTCTGGGTCTTAATTCATCCCAGAGTTTTCTACCAGAAGTTTCTTCTTGTGGTAGAAACATGGACTTCCATTCATTATTAAACTGATAATATGAAATGTCCTCTTCCCCAGGAATCTGGAAGGCTCTCCTGGGAGAAGATACTCTGCAGCCTTCCAATTTCTGTTGCTGCTACCAAGAAACAACTCTCATTCTAATATTTCCTTTATGAGGAATCTGATTTTTCTCTCTGGTTGCTTTTCAGATAATTTTTTCCTCTGGTATTTAATCTACCATTTCATTATGCAAGACTGAGTCTTATTTAACCCGATTGGGATTTTTTTTTTCTTTTTTTTTTTTTTTTGGTATTTACTGAATCTGAGGATTCATGTCTTCCAAGTCTGGAAAATCCTCAACCACTATCTCTTCAGTATGACCTCTTTCCAGTTCTGTCTACCTTGAATTCCTACTAGACATATATCGTATTCCCTCATTTTGTCCTTTGATAATGATTTCAGAAAACTATGAGTAACTCAAAAACAAAACCAAAAAACAAACCCACAGAAGTCAGAGATTATATGTTCCCAAGCCCAATCTCTAGACCAAAACATAAAGATATCTACTACCAGTGAAATACTCGATAGGTCAGCCAAAAATTTGTGAATTTTTTAAGTCTTTAGGGCTACATTTTTCAGTTAAGTCAAATGAAGGGCCCACCATAATGTAGCTCTCTATACAATTTTTTTGGGGGGATAGAAACCGTCTTGGATCAATTTTTATTGTGCAGTATTTCACAGAGACCAAAAAAACACAAATGAAATATACATTAATGTACAAAATATAAATATACAAACCATCTTTAAACCATCTTTAAATAAGATTGTCAACTACAATCTTATTTAAAAAAAAAAGAAACAGAATGCTACCAATAGCTTATTAGCCAACTATGTGCACTACCCTACTCTAATTCCTAAAAATACAAATTCCCACAATATTTCTACCAAAGTAACTACTCAATTTTACATTTATAATTCCCTTTCACAAACACTGTACATTACAAAATGCTACATGGCGTAGCATCACACGGTTTGGGCTGTAAATGGAACCCTTCTGTCTGTATTCTCCAATATTTGTGTGTCTTGGTCAACACTGTGAGCATTTCATCAGGTTCGTGTACGCAGTTGTCATTCATTTACTTTGCTGCTTTTCACTGTTCCCGTGCATACGTGCATTAAAACGTATTTACTTGTCATCCTATGCATGGACTCTTACATAAATGTTTACAGATTTGTTTTTACTAATGATACCCTCACATAAACTTCCTGTACCTGCCTACTAGGGACGCATAAGAGTTTCTTGGGGGTTTGTAATTCTGAGTGGACTGGGCCAGTCACGGGAGATCTGTTACATTAGTTATCTATCTTATCCATCACTGTGTAGCAACGTTACCACAAACTCAGCAACGTAAAAAGATGCACACGTACCATCTCCCAGAGTTTCTGCAGCAGGAGTCCCAATGCAGCTGAGCTTGACCCTGGCCTTGGAGGGCCTTTCACAGGCTGCAGCCAAGCTATGAGCTAGGGTTGAGGTCTCCTTGAACTGTTCAAAGGGGGAAGAATATGTTTCCAAGCTCATGTGCTTTTTGAGGTCCAAGTAGTTGTGGGCTATTGAACCGATGGCCTCAGTTCCTCACTAGCCTCACCCTTAGCTGCTTATTCAGGTGGGTGCCAGCATGGGGTGACTCACCACGTGGCAGCTGCATCGTTGAAGCCAACGAGCGAGGGCATCTTCCAGCAAGCCGGGGTCTGAATTGTGCGTAGTCTACTTACAGGAGGGACACCACTTCACTTTTGCCATATTCCACTGAAACACGTCACAGCTCCTGCCCACACTCAGGGGGCGGAGGTTACACGGAAATGCAAATACCACGAGGCAGGGATCGTTGGGAGCCACCAGAGTCTGTCTACTGCCCTTGTCTTAAACCACATGACATAATCCCAAATTGTTTTCCAAAGCGGTTGTATAAATTTATATTCCCACCTACAAGAACTAAAAATGCTTAGTCTTTTACATCCTCATCAATAATCCTTATTGTCACACATTTTTTATTGCCAACTGTTAGCTATAAAATATGTCATCTAGTTATGCTTTTAACTTTCATTTCTTTGATTACTAATGAGGCTTAACATCTTTTCACAGATTTAAGAGTCATTCTTGTTTCCTATTCTGTGAAATTACACTTGCAGTCTTTTGCTCTTTTTTCTATTGTCTGGTTTTACTCATTGCTTTTTACAAGTTCTTTTGTTATTTGTGAATATGGATTTTTAATACCTTGCCTATTTTATATGTTAAAATATCCTTTCCCAATTTGTGGCTTCTAGTTTTGCTTTTTTATGGTTTCATAATACTTTAATCTTACTTTTTATGTCTGAATTTATCAACCTTTTACTTAATTTTTTGTGTTTGGAATATTATGCAAGATCCTGAAGCCATAAAGATATTATGCTATCATTTCTTACAAATAAGTTCTTCTTAAAAAAAGATTTTATTTATTTATTGGAGAGAGAGAGAGAAAATCTCAAGCTGACTCCATGCTCAGCTTGGAGCCTGATGCAGGGCTCCATCTCAGGAGCCTGAGATCATGACCTGAGCCAGGAATCAAGACTCAGATGCTCAACTGACTGAGCCACTCTTTTTTTTTTTTTTTTAAGATTTTACTTATTTATTTGAGAGAAAGACAGAGAGATTACAAACAATTTCTAAAAATGTCTTCCTACACATTTATATCTTAACCCACTTGTAACTTTTTGTGATGTAAAGAAATCATCAATTGTTTTTCCATATGAGATCCCTTTGTCCCAGAAGCATTTATGGAGCAGTCTATCCTCATCCCAGGATAGACTAATATGTTTTCATATATAAAGTTCACCATATATGTGAATCTGTACCAAAATTTGTTCTTATCTTTCATTGTGCTATTGCTCTAAATACCAATATAATGCCCCCTGGTATACTAAAGCTTTGCAATAATTATGGGTATCAGGTAGGGAAAATACCCCTCTGCATTTCCAAAACCATCTTTTCTCTTGTCTTACCTATTTCTAAATTCATTAAAATATGTTTGTCAGGGCACCTGGGTGGCTCAGTCTGCTAAGCGTCCGACTCTTGATTTTGGTTCAGGTCATGATCTCAGGGTCATGAGGTCAAGCTCTGCATTGGGCACTGCTCTGGTGTGGAACCTGCTAGGGATTCTCTGTCTCTCCCCTTCTGCTCTCTCTCCACAACCACCCACACGCACTCTCAAAACAAAAACAAAAAAAAAGAAAGAAAGAAAAGAAAAATTTAAAAATGAAGTAAGCTTGTCAATTTTATTACTAAAAAAAAAATCTGCTGGAGATTTTGATTGAAATTCCACCAAATTTTAGAGTAATTCAGAAAAAATAATGTTAAAATTTATTTTATATATTGTTTACTGTATGTGAAGCACTGTTTTAAGTGCCTTACAGGCACTAACTCATTTATTACTGAGTACTACCTTGTAATGCAGATACTACAGATGAGGAAACCAAGACCCAGAGAGACGTTGTACAGATTGTTTATGTAAAAGAAACTAATAGGTTATAGGGCCAGGATTCAAATACAGATATTCTTACTCCAGAAGCTCTATTCATACAACCTCTTGTTGACACTGCCTATTTTAGTTTCTTAGGCTGCCATAAAGAAGTACCACAAACTATGTGACTTACAACAATAGAAATGTATTGTCTCACTTTCTAGCAGCTAGAAGTCCAAAATAAGGGATCAGCAGAGCCAAGCTCCCTCTGAAACCTGTAGGGAAAGGATCTTTCCCTGCCTCTTCCAGCTTCTGATAAGTCCCACTCTTTGCTTTGCGGTAATATAACTCCAATCTCCACCTCATTGTCTTTCCTCTATGCACGTCAGCTTCTGTGTCCACAAAACACCTTTTTATAAGGTTGTCAATATTTATTTAGTGGTGTTCTGGCCTCATTTAGTGAGAACCATTACTTTTGTCCATACTTTCAGAAGAAACCATACATAGTAGGAACATTAGACCATCTCCTGGGGTCCTTGCCAGAGTGTTTGATCTTGTGTCCCAGGAGAGGGTTCTAAAATCAATAAACTCTCCCTTATCCAATTTTAATTTCTGACTCTCTTGATCAAGCACCCTTGGAACACAGTCTCACATATTCTTCCCTGGTTTCTACTAGTATGTATCTGGTTAGGTCGTAGAGTTCCTTGGAGTATGGTCCCTTTCTTTATTGGGTTTGGTATATTTCCATTTGAATTATATGGCAACTTTAGCCTTGTTATATGGCCAAGAGGAAGCGGTGAGGCAGAGCCTAATGAGGAGGATATCCTACTTATGCACACTCAGATGTTTCAGGGAATTAACCCAAAGATCCCCATTCCAAGTGTCAGGGTCTCATTCTTTCCTAATTGGGGTCTTGACCTTGGTGAAGCACACATGCCTTCACTGGAAGTTTAACTACTTTCCGGAGCTCAAATACTCTTTAATTAAGTCATAAACCTGGTCCTCAGCTTTCTCTCACCTCCTCTCACAACAGAGGCAATCCTCTTTACTGGCTCTCAAAGAGGCCCTAAGGCTTTTACATTTGGCTTTCAACTGCCTATTATTCGTCTTCGATCTTTCATTATCTTTTCCTAGAGCTTCAACAGAGCATAGTAATAGCTATGCAATCCCTTTGTCTTTTCACTTATAATTTCCACCATGTTTTACAAATACCTAATCCTTCACACTAGCTAGTACACTGGCTTCTAGCAAAATACCCCAAATCCCCACCAGTGGAAGTGTTCACAACTGGATAACCAGAGACTGTGTTCCTCCCGCCACCAAGTGATGGGATCCTCACGGCCCACTGAGCAGTACACGATACAACTCCCAAACCCCATCTTATTGCTGGCTTTCTTGGCCTGTTCCTGGCATGAACTGCTGAAGTTTGGGTTCTTCAAAAAGCTGATCCTGAGACAGAGGTTAGGGTTCAGGATGCTTATTAAGAAGTGTTCTTGGGGCTGACACCTGTGGAAAAGAGGGAAAGGAAGCAGAGGGGGAACGTTCATGGGCAACACAAACCCAGGAACCTCAGCCGAACCTACAAGGAGCTTAGAATCTGAACAGAGCCCTTAAAATTGCCCCACACTGAACCAAAATAGCTGGTCTTCATACCCCAGCCTCAGTCAGTATACATGAGCTGCCCGGGGATAAGGGACCCAGGGGTTCTCTGCAGCGGAGGCACACCTGAAAGCACTGACAGCTGGAGGCTGAACACTGTGCTCCAGGAAGATGGAGCAAAAAAGGACTTCCTAAAAGAAGGATCTGGGTGGCATATGTCCATGTCCACCAGCGCTGGTTCTCCAAAACATCTAGTAAAACTGACCTTCATCTGACAAGTTTGTTCCAAAAATAAATAAGATGAATGGGGCAAAAAAAAAAGACATTAGGAATGAAAATGGGACAACACTAGAGACAAAAATAGAGTATCATGAACAAATTTATACCAATATATTTGAAAACTATCACACATCAAATATGACTCAACAAAATAGAAATACTGAATAAGTGTCTACTTTTAGGAAAGTGAGTTAGTAGTTAGAAATCCACCTCTCAAAAACTATTATGCCCAAAGTGAGTTTTACCAAATGGTGAAATAATTCTAAAGTTAAACAAACTCAGACAAAGATGAAGGAAAGATAGAACATTCCCCAAGACATTTTTTAATTCTAAAATAATGTTTCATATGAAAAAAAATAATGTTTCATATGACCCCAATTAAGCAAATGTTAACTATATACACAAAAATATACAATATTGGTTTGTATGGATATATATTAATATGTAACATATATGTATATGTAACTTATTCAATATATAACTATTTTATACATATATTCTCATATATATATTACATAAAAGATAGAAACCAAAAATCCATAAGTTAACAACAGTTGTCTAAGAGTGATAAAATAGTAACTTATTTTATTTTCATGGTTTTGAATGTTACCAATTTCTATAATTAATGTGCTATATTAACCAGGGAAATTTATTATTTTAAGTAAAACTAAAAGATATATAACTCTACTCACCATAGACTCTTATTAACAAATTCAGTTAAAAGACTCATGAAGATTTTGCTAAATGCATTTGTTTTTGAGACAGTCTCAAAATGGACACTTTCACTATCCATTCATTTAGATTTTCCAAGTTCTACCTTTTATACAGGAAGGCAAAACTCCTAGAGCATATTACCTCTTCCCTCTGACAAAGCATTAAAAGAAGAATGAGGGATCCCTGGGTGGCGCAGCGGTTTGGCTCCTGCCTTTGGCCCAGGGCGCGATCCTGGAGACCCCGGATCGAATTCCATGTTGGGCTCCCAGTGCATGGAGCCTGCTTCTCCCTCTGCCTATGTCTCTGCCTGTCTCTCTCTCTCTCTCTCTCTCTCTCTCTCTCTGTGACTATCATAAATAATAAATAAAAAAAAAGAAGAAGAATTATTTGGGGGCACCTGGGCAGCCCATGAGTCTTTTAAGCATCTGATTCTGATTTTGGCTCAGGTCATGGTCTCAGGGTCATGAGGTCCAGCCCACTCCCACATGTGGGCTCTGTGCTCAGTGGGGAGTCTGCTTGGGATTCATCCTCTCTGTCCCTCCCCCTGCACAATGCATTCTCTGTCTCTCTGTCTCTCTGTCTCTCTGTCTCTCTTTCTCTCCCTCTCATTCTCTTTGTCTCTCAAATAGATAAATCTTTTTTGTAAAAAAAGAAGAAGAATGATTTTAAAATCAGTGGTGTGAGTTTAGACAAACCATTTACACTCCCTGGTCTTCGGTTTCTTCAACTATAAAAGGAAGAAACTGGACTACAGGGTCCCAATGTTCTTTTAAGCCCTAAAGTCCTATTGTTCTCCAAGTGCCTCCACTTGGTATACCCACTGCCCTTATAGAAAGTCTAAACACAAATCTTCCATTTGAACAGAGCTGTATTCTCTTATAAACCATAGCTGACAGGTATACACACTTACTCAACATCATGATCTAACTCCAGGAAAAACAATTTCCCTGGGCATGAAATATAAAACCCATATATGCATGAGATAACCAAGATTATCTATGAGTGGTATAAATTTTTTATTCCCTCCAAAATGCAAGGTTTTGGCATAAGAGTAGTGAGAAAAAAATTAAGAAAATATATTACCTGTTCTCAAAAAATATTGCAGCTTGGTAAATATTGATAAGTATATACATGTGCATAATGCACATTGCAAAGAATAGAACAAAAAAAACACTGTATTCCCTTGACATTTGAAAATTTGCAGTTCGGTTTTAACTATTCAAAAGCAAATTTGAAAGCCTGTGTGTTGTAATTTGCCAAGATATTTTTATTGGGGAATTATCCAGAACACAGATATTGAACCTCTTTCACAGAATTACCTAAGCCAAACTGGCGTTCTGGAAGCTTGTTTTAACAGATGTCGGTTGCCAGTATAATGTAGCACATGCTACATCTTCAATAAAATTTAATGATCAAATTAAATAAAATACATTTATTTGTATGTATTTTAATTGCTCCCTCTGCAACAAAAGGACTGCGTGTTCAAATTACAACTGACCCTTGAACAACGCAGGCTTGAACTGCGTGGGTTCGCCAATACATGCTTTTTTTTCAATAATATAGTACCGTAGATGTATTTTCTCTTCCTTATGATTTTCTTAATAACATTTTCTTTTCTATAGTTTATTGTAAGACTACACCGTCCAATACAGACAGCATGCAAAATACATGTCAATCAACGATTTGCTATCAGTAAGGCTTCTGGTCAACAGGAGGCTATTGGTAATTAAGTTTTGGGGAGTTCAAAGTCATATGCCACTTTGAGCCTGGGAGTGAGGCGGGCTCAGTGCCCCTAACCCTTGGGCTGTTCAAGGGTCAACTGTATCTTCTACACGAGCGTGAATTTTCTCTTGCTTTTTCTGGAATCCAGTATGAAGCTGCCTGCTTCACAGTTGACATCTTTGGGAAAATAACAGGATTTACAGTATATCCATTCGTAATGTTACACGGTTAACAATAATAATAATGGCTGACATTTATTCAGTGATTACTATATCCTAAGCACATGTAAAAGCACAGGTTCGGAGCCAAATTGCCTGGGCTTCGATCCCTTTTCCACCTCTTAGTAATTGTCTTTCCAAAAATTAATGGAGTCATCTGAAATATGACAATTAAAATAGTGTCACTTCACAGGGTTTTGCTGAGGATTAAATAATTTAATATAAGGAAAGTTTAAAATAGTGCCTGGGTATACAGTCACTGCTCAATCCTGGCAGCTATTTTTGTTATTATCATCACTAATCCCTACAACGATCACAGGAAAGAGTCCCTATTGTGGCACTCACAAGAAACGGGCACACAGAAGTCGAAAACTGTCCCCCAAGTCACAAGGACAGTCAATGGGGGAGCGGGTTTCAACATAGATAGTTTAACTCCAGGAAACATAATCCTAATAACATAACCAACAGATATTTATTATGCGTCAAACATGCTCCAGGCTCAGGATGTCTGGGGGGCTCAGTGGGTGAAGCGTCTGCCTTGGGCCCAGGTCAGGATCTCCGGGCCCTGGGATCGAGTCCCGCACGGGGCTCCCCGCTCTGCAGGAAGTCTGCTGCTCCCTCTCCCTCTGCCCCTGCCCTCCTGCCCCCGGCTCCTGCTCTCTCTCGCTCTCTCTCTCTCTCAAATGAATAAATGAGATGTTTAAAAAACAAAATGCTCCAGGCTTTGGCCTCGATGCTTGACATACAAGAAACACAAAGCTGACAGGTCCTGCGTCCTAGGAACTTGGCCTGGTGTGCTCCCCACGGAAACCCAGCTGCCGACGCGCAGGCACCAGCAGGGTCGTGGGACGAGCTGGAGGAGCTGGACTTGAGGTGTTGGCAGCAACCTGCAAGCAGGAGGCCTGCGAGCCCCTGGAGACCCCGTGGGCAAGCAGCGCGGCCCCCGGTCCTCTTCCTCTGTCCCCAGGCCCTGACCTGCAGCCCCCCGCCCGGCTCAGGCCACAGCACCTGCCAGCGGCCCCCGCTCCCGAGCCCTCCTTGCCGCTGAGCTGAGCATCACCGCCTGGGCTTCCTGGGCCTGCCGCCAACGCGCCTTGGCCTCCAGCGGGACGAAGCCTCCCAACCCCCAGCCGTGCACCCAACACTAACTTTGAGAACAAAGCGGGCACATCAACCTGGAGCTGGCCGATCCAGAAGAAAATTGCTCAAAATGGTAAACCCAGCCTCTGCCTTCCTTCCCTCCACACACACACTCACACTCACACACACCCACTCACACTCTACCTGGAAGCCCAGCCAGGTTCTAACACGGCAGCCCGCCCATCTGCTCGACAGAACTGCCTGAAACAGAAAATAAATCCTCTGCTCATATGGTTGACAAGCTGGATGACTAATTGCAACGAAGACCAGTAATTTATTGGAATAGAAATTGAGGTCATTTAGGCAGGATTTAAATACTTTTTCCTGGCCAATTTTTCAAATTGACTTAAAGAAATGTCGCTCTCTAACAAGTTGGAAGTGAGTCAATGCCCTAACCTGACTCCATTCTCTCCCCCAGGTAGGTTCTCTGTTCTCCTGCCATTTCCCCCACACGTTAATGGAATATTGGATGTTCAAGCTACACATTACACAGCAGTTTTTGCACTTCTATTAATTTCTCTTCGTGATATGCTCTTTGAGAGGAAAAAAAAATCACGCAATCCCAAGGAACAGGATTCAAAGTCAGGACCTATAAACTAACGTCCCCGTTTGTCACTTACGTAGCCATGCCCCGGGTCAGCCGCCTCTCTGCCCCCAGGGGCACTATCTGCAAAACTGGGGAGCACCTGCTCTACACATTTCCCAGGAGTGTCATGAGGTCAAGCGGGATATGAAGATCACATTCATGCGACCGTGAAAACGACGCATCTTCATAGAGCGGCCGGTTACTATACCAGGGATGTACTGGTGTCGTCCTCCCCAAGCAGCACACCCAGGAAATCACTGCACAACATCAACCCAACGCAGGAAATGTTTCTATTTACTCTGGGACGAGTACTTCTTTGAGCCTCAGTTTTCTCCCAAATAATTCCACCGTTGGGATAAGTGATAAATACAAAGCAAAGGAAGAGAGGGTTGGTGGCCGAGATGTCCTCCCTGAGGGGGGGCAGTTAGCTGAGCTGTGAAAGCAGCAGTGGGGATCAAGTGGCTATGGGGGCAGGGGGCGATGCGGCCAGCAGTTTGACACCCTCCCCCAGGCCAAGTGAGCCCAAGTGGACCCGAAGGGAGGGGGGCCCTGGCGACAGTAGACACTGGGAGGACAGTTAAGGGAGACGTCACCATCACGCCAGAACTTATGGGTCCCATTAAGGATTTGGGACTTGACCCCAACATCAATAGGAGACCTGCACACACAACCCGAGGGAACTTCCTGAAGCATGATGGATCCTGTCACCGCTTCGTGTAGGCACATCCAGCGATGACATCCACAGGACAAGCCCTAAATCCCTAACGACATGGCCAAGCTCCTTCACCATCAGGGAACAAACCTATAATTTCAGGTGTTTCTCCCATTTCTCCCCCACGTGTCTCTTACTCCAGCCAAGTGCACATGCCCCGAGCTGCCAACTCTACCCCTCAAAGTGTCCTTTTTCACACCTGATTCAGACGATTCCCTGTGCCTGAAATGCCCTCCCATCTCTTGGCGCCCTTCTGCCCCTGGCAAAGACCTGCCCCGGTTTTGCTAGACCTCCAGGTAAGGCCGCCGCCTAGGAAGCCTCCCCACTCCTCCCAAACGCACGGGTCTCGCAGGGTTCGGAGCTTGCCCACAACTCAACGGCTCCCAGGGTGCTTCCGCGCTCTCCCTGTCTTGTAATTACCTGCACCTTCTTCTTCTTTCCGACACCCGAGTCGTAAGCTCTCGGAGCGTATGGGCCATGCCCTACTCACCTTTATGCTTCCTGTGCTTCGTTCAGGACGGAGGTGAATGAACATTACCTGAGGACATGCCAAGTACAGGCACGACAGCAACCTCATCGCTAAGCACAGGGCATTGCCCTTTCAGCTCTTAATTCAATAGTCACCGATGCCACCTGTATGAAAGTAAAATAGCAGCGGGGTCGTCATCGTTACCCGCGGCTAATTTCCAGAGTACGCGTTACCTAGTAAACATTTCACAGGTTTGGCTGCCACACAGCTGTCACCCATAATGTGTTAGGAATGTAGCGGGGCTTTTCACCAACTAGGAAATACATTTTCTCTGGGAAAGATTGGCTGTTTTTTGTTTTTTTGTGTGTGGTTTTTTTTTTTTTTATGATAGTCACACACAGAGAGAGAGAGAGAGAGAGAGAGAGAGAGAGAGGCAGAGACATAGGCAGAGGGAGAAGCAGGCTCCATGCAGGGAGCCCGACGTGGGATTCGATCCCGGGTCTCCAGGATCGCGCCCTGGGCCAAAGGCAGGAGCCAAACCGCTGCACCACCCAGGGATCCCAGATTGGCTGTTTTTAACTACTGTTCGTGGTGGGTTATTTCAGAAATCTAAAGTGCAAATAATCAAAGTTACACAAATTACATAAAACTCACGTCAACCGTGTCTCTTTCTCCCCGCAGTTGAGATAGCTCATCAGTTAGCATTAGTTTTCCTTTTGAACTTTCAGATAGGTCAATGTGCACATTCATTAGGGGCCTACCTATGGTTAAAAAAATAGCTCTCTTGTCTTAGTTCCATATGTTAGTAGGAACAGAGACCTACTAATTGCCTAGTTAGGACCACATTGTGTAAGTAAGACTCTAGGCCCTTCCGGACGCTTGGGCATCCACAGCACGCTAACACATACACTAAAAAAAAAAAAAAAAAAAGCAAGGAAGGAAGGAAAAAAAAGAAAAGAAAAAGAAAAAGAAAAAGAAAAAGAAGAAAAATGACCCTGCAGGCCCTTTGTGAAGGAAAAACATTCTATACTGAATAACCAAGAAGCATCATGTATGATGTTTTTTTAAGTAAGGAATTAGCTTGAAAATTCAGGACAGGAAAATACCTATAATAATACAAGTTTACAGGTATGTGCAGAATTTGGTGAAACACGAAATAAAAGAAACTTAAGTGTATATGAAGACATTATACGGACACAGAGCGTTCCGATGTCTTTGAAGCGAAGACCCACCGTGCCCACGAAGCAGCCATCCAAATCGAACGAGGGCAGAGTTGGTCATAAGAAATTAAGAATCAAAAAATAAACTAATTAAATAAAAAATAAAAAATGAAATAAAATAAAAATAAATAAAAATAAAAAATAAAGAAATTAAGAATCAGGAAAGGGGGTAGCAGATATCAGAGCATGGGCGGGGGGCGAGAGTGTGAGCAGGAAAAACAGCATGCCCCAGTGTTGACCATGAAATGCTGCCCACCCTGAAGCCTCCACTCCAGCCAATCCCCCCACGATGGACAGCATCCACGTGCTGGGGAGAAGGGGCCAGGCAGCAGGCACCCCCAGCAAAGCCGCAGACCTTTGCGCCGTCCCCACCCCGAGGCATGTATGCGGGTCATTTGCACACTCATGTGTCCTGACGTTAATTCTTTCACAAGTGCCAGCTCTGCTCCTGGGTGTGGGGGAGGGACCCTGTAAGAGAAGTAAGAGGGTCGGGAGGCTGGAGGGGCAGGGACAGTAAGTGGCAGTCATGGGGTCAGATTGTATTTTACAAATGTTATACCAACATATTCCTTTTTTTCTTCAAATTTTTATTTCAATTCTAGTTAATTAACATATAGTGATACCAACATATTGTAAGATATGAACTGAAATGCCATCTTCTCTGGTCACACTTTTACGTGGAGCTAAATTAAACGTAAAGAGGTGAGGGTGTGGGACAGCGCCTGTGCCCCAGACGAGGTAGGCTTAGCTCATCAACAGCTCCTGGGTGTGTCTACACATAATTTCCATAAGATAAAATGCATGGGATTTTCGTATTCATTTCTGTGATTTTCGATCAACGTATGCATCCACGTAACCACTGCTCCAACCAAGATGTGAAGCACTCCCGGCACCCCGGAAAATCTCCCTCGTGCCCCTTTCTGGCCAACAGCTCCCTCCAGATGATTTCTAACACTGTAGGTCAGTTTTGCCTGTTCTAGAACTTTCTGTAAATTGAATCAGTCAGCATATTAGTTTTGGGGTCACTGTATGTGATCGTGCACATCGTAGTTGCTGTAAAGTACTCCACTGCATTGCTGTGCTAACGTGTTTACGCACCTGCTGGTGTACCCCTGGCCTTCCTTAAGTCCAGACTACCGGGAATAAAGATGCTAGAAACAGTCTTGTACAATGGTTCCTATGCTTTATTTCTTTTTGGTTAAATACTTTGGGGTAGAATTAGTAGATCGCATGCTGACTCATCACCGAGAATGAACCGGGAACAAAATCAGCCGCAGAGAGACAAGGCCGGGTGTGTATACAGTGAATCAGGGGAAGGATGAGGAGGTCTCGAGCTAGGCTAGTAAATAAGAAAGGGAAAGGGGGAACAGGGATGGAACTCAGACATCTGCGGGAAGTGGATTTGGAAGCGCTTGACAATTGCTCGTTACACATGGTGAGTTGAAGGGAAGTAATCAAAATCTACGCTCAACTTTAGGGCTTGGGCCACTGTGTGTGGGTGGAGAGGCTCTTTATGAAAAAGGTAAGAAACTTTTGAGAGGCCCAGATGCCCAAGGGGCCCAAGACGCTTCCTGACTGCATCCAACAGCCACACAATTAGACTCCGCACGCTGGCTAATGGTTTGGTGCCCCTTCCAACCAATATTCTTTAAATATTCATTCAGTAGTTATTTAGTGAAAAGAGTAGAAATTGATTTTTATTAATATAAGTATATAAAGAAACATAACATGAAATTATTATTTTTTAAGATTTTATTGATTGATTGATGAGAGACACAGAGAGAGGCAGAGACACAGGCAGAGGGAGAAGCAGGCTCCCTGCGGGGAGTACGACGCAGGACTCGATCCCGGGACTTGGGATCATGACCTGAGCCCAAGGCGGACATTCAACCACTGAGCCACCCCGGCGCCCCTATAAAAATTTTTTTTAAAGAAAAGATTTATCTACTTATTTACTACCACAGGCAAAGCAGCCAAACAGCCAGGAAAAAATTGAGGGGTGGCCGAGATCAAACATTTCCCACTCTCGTGTAATACTTGATATCTCCCTCCGGTTTCTTTTTTTAGTTTGTTTGAAGGGTGAAAATCGGAAAACTTCTAAGGGCTTACGTGTAAGAGGCTGAAACGCCGATAAGAGCACAGACCCCTGATTCCTGGTAAGTGGCATTAACTGTGCACGGATGTGTGCCGAGCCCGTAGACTAAGTGCCTGCATGTATCCACGCCTGAGACGACAGGTCATGACACACGCACTCAGATGTAGACACACACACACACACACACACACACGGACACGGACACGCTGCAGGCTTAGTGCCCATTGTGGCAGAAGAGAGAATATTCCATTTTGCTGATTTACTCCGAACACGCTGGTCCTCGGTCCGGGAGCACCCCGGCCCCACCTGCTGACCCCACGCAGCCTGTTCCGGCCCCTGGCCTCCCCCTGACAGCAGAGGGTCCGGAAGGCTGTTCTCGGCCGGCCTGGGTGAGGCTCCAGCAAGTTGCCCCGGGACCCCAACTCGACACCACCGCGCAGAGAAATCCGAGGTTGTCAGGAGCCACAGAAGCAGGTGCGCCCTGAGGGGCATCCTGTGCTGTGGGTGCCTCCCTGAGCCTGCACAGCACCCCTCGGGCCCCTCTGGCTTCACAGGTGCCTGTGCCTCTGCTGGAGTGGGCCCAGGGAGGGGTGCAGCTGGAGGTTGGGGGGGCAGTTCTGGCTCCCCTGCCCTGGGGAAGTGGCCAATCAATCTGTCCTGGATGACACCTCACTTCCCTGTCATTTCCTCTAGTCTCTTTCCCTTTAAAAAGACAACAATTGGAACATCAACATACTGAAACAGTTAAAAATGTAGTGGTTTCCAAAAACACTGCTACCCAATGTGGGATCCTGGGGAGCCAATGACACGACACGTAATCCTCCTGAAGGCCACAAGACACAACATTTTAAAGGAACATGTGAGAAGTTCTGAAGGCTACTTGAATAAAAAACAGAAACATGGGATCCCCGGGTGGCTCAGCCGCTGAGCGTCTGCCTGCAGCCCAGGGCATGATCCTGGGGTCCTGGGATCGAGTCCCACGTCGGGCTCCCTGCATGGAGCCTGCTTCTCCCTCTGCCTGTGTCTCTGCCTCTCTCTCTCTGTCTCTCATGAATAAATAAAGTCTTTAAAAATACAAAATAAAAAAATAAACCATGGTTAAAGATAACATAAGGGTAAAAACAATATAAGAAAGGACACCACCACTGAAAGAAGATCAATATTTGCATTCATAAAGAATAGTACTTTATGTTTCACTTATTTAAGAAACCTTTTTTGGCCTCTTGCCACGACCACATATGCCTAAAACAATGAGGATGACAAGCGAGACATGAAGTTGACTTTCTGGAGAGGAAGACATGGAAACCAATGATTATAATACACTATAACGACGGTGCCTTCGCGGAGATGGGTTCAGAGCGCATGTGCCACACAGAATAAGGGGTCCCAGCAGGAGAAAGGGGAGTGAGGAGAAGCCTCCAGAAAGAGGAAACGTGGGTGGAGACTGGAAGCATGAAGGGAACAAGGCAAGTAAGTGCACCTCACAAGGACTGCTTGTAGCTGCTCTTTGTGTTGGTAAAGTGGAAAGAGAGGAAGTGAAATGATTTCACTGATTTCATCTAAAACTCAGCGTTATAACCTCCTGGTCTGAAATAGCCTAGATGTAAATACACTTTAGCGCAGGTGATCATTCCAGCAGTTAGCGAACTCCTGGGTCTGTGGTTAGCCCCAAACAAGCGCCTTGCACACGGTGCCTCGCAGACAAAGGAGCAAGCACTACAGTCACTGCCACCCCACAGGTGAGGGAACAGGTTTCAGGAGGTCAAGGGACCTGCTCACCATCATGCAGCTAATTAAAAGGAGAGGATTCAAACCCTCATCTGACAGCAGAGATGCAGCTGCTCCTGTGAGCGAGTGCACACACAGACACACGGAGGGGCGCCTGGGGGCTCAGGTGCCTAAGCATATGCCTCCCGCTCAGGCCATGACCCCGGAGTCCCAGGACGGGGCGCAGTGCAGGGCCCCTGCTCCTGGGGAGCCTGCGCTCCCTCTCCCGCGGGCCCTCCCCCCAGCTCGTGTTCTCTCTCCCTCTCTCAAATAAAGAAAATCTTGAAAAATATCTATACAGAGATGACACGCATTCTTTAATTTATTTTACTGTAGCTCAAGAGCTGTTTCTGAAAACTCTGAAGCACACACGTGGAGTGAGGCCCACCGATTACTGTCAGATGGAATATACTCGACGGACTGGCCGCTGGTCAAACTACTGGTACCGATTCAAGGTGTTGCTACGAGAATCCTCTCTGCTTTCGTCGCAGGCCCTCCTGTAAGGACCCAGCACCGTCGCACGGCTGGCTCTGGCGTCCCCGCCAAACCTGCAGAGGTTACAGAAAGGCTAAAACATAGGAGCGGCAGCCCACTTCCTTAATTACTGAACAAAGTACAAGTGGTCACCAGGGGAAAATAAAATGCCTCCCTTTATTAACTAGACAAATACAATAGAAAAATTATGGTTTCTAAGCAATGTTTGTCTTGCAGTAACTTCTCAACAGATTTATTCCTACTAGACAGGAATGGATAATTGCACTCGAGGTAAGATGGTAATATTAAAAAAAGATAAATTTAAAATACCAATAATTAAATATTGCCCATGAAATGAGGCTAAGGCTAATTAGACATGGTAAACAATAAAAGGAATTCATATTGAGTTGTCCAACCAAAGTGTTGATTTCTTTCGTGGGATTCTCAGTCGTGGAAGTAATGTTTTCATTTAAGAAGTTGTATCTATAGGATCAGCATGACAATAACTCTCCCTAGGTGTTCATGACTATTAGACACAAGGGCTTGACAAAATAATAATAGCAATAATAATAACTGCGTTCACTTTGTTTATACCGTCGTGGCTGCTCTGAGGATATTTAGCCGCACTGGGGCTACAGGGCGATGGCAAGATCTCTTCAGATTTAGCCGATTTCGGAGCCCCTCTCGCCCTGCACCACCCGCACACGCACCTGGTGTGCACATGCACACCCTAGTGTGCCAGGGTGAGCTGCAACTGAAGGGATCATGTAGGCTGAACAATCCCAGTCCAAGAGCGATCTCTCTTCTACTTGCTCTTTCAATTCTTGTTGCCATCTATGTCACATGCAGAAATCTAGGGGCAGATGCCCATGACGTCACAAAGACGGCCTGTTTTTCTTCTTTGTCACGTGCACCTCTCTCAGCTCCAGGGGTGCAGGTAGAGCAGGCAATCGAGAGTCCCCCCCCAGGGGCCCGCGGACCAGGCACAGCAGGGCTGAGCCCCGGCTCCAGTGCCCACGTCCTGCAGGGGTCAGCCAGCCACACAGAAGCCACATTTCAAATACTCAACGTTAAATGTGATTTCTTATTTAATAGAGTAAAGGACACGCTTTTCAGGTCTCAGATCTAGACGTATAACGGGATTTCAGGAAGCAACAATAATTACAGTGCTGAGAAAAAAGAAGAAAAATGAATCTAGCTGTGGATGCGCAGTTACACGCACAAACCCACACGCAGAGGCACACGCACTATGCACTCGACGCTCCGGGCGAGGTCTATGAGCCCGTACCCGTGCACCACCTCCTTTGTCAAAGACATAACAGAGCTCTTTGCCCTTTTTCCTTAAAAGGGGTGAAGGCCGTTTAACCAACCTGCTCGACGGAATCTCTTGCTAATGAACAAGAATCGGCCAGAATGTTAAAATCGTGCGTATTTGCTTTCAGTGCATTTTAGCCCCAAATGGACTAAACGGTAGTGTCAGCAGGCGAAGGGAGGATGAGGGACAGACTAAGAATACATCATGTGGAAAAAATTGCATTAGGCCAAGGGAACAGTATTCTTCAAATACCGCTGAGTCTGGGATATTAGGAAATAAAATCTAGACAAAGAGAGGGGGAAAGATGAGCCTACGTCCTGCCGAAACCATGCCCGGGCATTGCCACATCTAGACACGTATTCGGATACGAGTAAGGGTATATCTGCTGGGAAAACACATGGATGCACACGTGCGCACATGTATGTCTGGAAGCACGTACAGATGAATACATACACGTGTACGATACCCGCAGGGGCTCACTTTTTTCAGGAAAGATGAAAAGTGCCTTTGCACAGAGGAAAATATAATGACATCCTCAGCCCAACACCAGGTCACGTTATATTCACACGGTGTCCGTCAGGCAAAGAGCACAGGTGCATTAGGGCGGAATTGGTGGAATTAACCTTCCTTTGCTCCCTTGGTTTTTAAGAGGCCAAGATCAAAGACCAGGTCCCATCAAACCCATTAAACTAAAAACAGAAATTGGTGGGGGCTGGGGGAGGACGCCCAGGAAAATTATCCCTTTCCTTTTATCCTGTTAGTACAAAGCATTATTGCAAAGAACTTCACTCTCTTTAGATCCTTTTCAATACACTACCTATAATTCAAGTGAGACGCCAGTTGGTTTGATATGTGGAGGAAATTTTTATATGGAGGAAAATAAAATAAAAATAAAAACGGAGGAGCTGGAGTTTTAAACAGGCCCTTCTGAGCTTATAGATAAATCTGCTCGTGGTCTATGTATCATTTCCAAATGTGGGACCGATCCTGAAACCCGGCTGTCTTTGCTGAGACCTATCATTGTGCTTATTTATTTCTGTGCATTATCCTGTAATGGCCCCACAGAGATGATCTTCTTTCAGCACCATCTGCTACTAGGAAAAACAAGAACATACACTACACCTGTTACAAGCTTCCCCACATTCTAAGCCTTCTCTCTAGGCAAAATGGTAAATTATGTGAGCAATAAACAGCAATCAGCAGCAGATAGGGAGAGACAGGTCTCGGTTCTGACACATTTTAATCAAGTTTCTAACTGGTACTGAAACTGGGAAAGTGAATTATTTGGCCACCTAAAGTAATCTGTAGGGCATGTCAGTGCTTAACACCAAAACTGCGGCCAGCTGGTTATTCAAAGACCGTCTTGGGCTTTGCATTATGCTGATGTAATTCCTTCCAGAAATGTTGTCTGGCACGAATATTTGTGATCAACAGACTAAGGAATCACAAAACTTGCTCGACATCAGTGTTCGTGAGCTAGATCTACACTAATCCAGTAAATAACTCGTTGAGTGCCTTCTAGGGCCAGGCGCTACTCTGACCCCCGGGGGGCACCGAGCTTACACCAGGGCAGAAATCCACACGCTCCCCTCTACACTGGGCTTCCCAGCCCTTGAGTTGGCCGGCCCTTTGCATTCATCAGATTCCCCTGCCGAGGATAACCCAGAAGCAATGCCGACTTCAAGCCAACTTTCTGAGAGCTCCTCAGAGCCAAATGTTTTCTAAACACCCGCAAAGGCTACTCGTGCGCATGTTGCTTCACGGAAACTACATTGATGGAAAAAAAAAAAAAAAGTTTCTTTTCTAAGAAAAACCAATTATGTCGTGCTAAACGTGTTCCAATGTTGTTAAGCCTGCTCTTGTCCACAAGCTATTGTCCTTAGTTATCTCCGCGTCCCACCAGGAAATCGTCATTGAAATCGAGTCCGGCCCCGGTATTGTATTAGATGTCTAGGAAGAATATAAAAGATTTTGGCATTCCACATTGGAAGCAACTAAAACTTTTGAAGACCTACACTCCTCCAGGCACGGTTAGATGCATCTCATCAGAGTTCCTCTCGGATCCCTAACCTTAACGGGGCAACACAGTTCACCTAGAGCAGTTAGATACTAACCGTAATGTCCAAGGGTGTGTTACTGACCACGAATCCCACGTGAATAGAAACAAGGAAGAGAACAGGGTGGCCTAGAGTAATCAGGGGAGGCTTTGTGGAGGTCACAGAAACCGGCCTGGGCTCCAGGAGGGAAAGGATCTCTACCAGGAGAGAGAAGGAAGGACAGTCCAAAGAGGGTCACAGCCACTGAGAAACAATGATATGGGTAATCAGTAAAGATCCACAAGCAGGAGGAAAAGAAAAAATCCCCCGTTCTCCTGAGTTGGGGTCAGCGGCACTGCACAGGTGCACGTACAGGCGTGTGGGCATTCTTGCGTACTGTGACTTGGAGTACGTCTGACCTTGTGTAATCCATCGCATGCATAGGACTGAGAGACTATGTGATCCCGTCGTAGTGTATCATTATGGAGCTGCTTTATGGAATAATACCATCTCGAATTGCAATGCCACACTTATTGTATACACTATAAAGAAATGCCACTAAAATTCTCATCCCGTGATTAGAGTTATATCCTGCAAAAAGCTTATCTCCCTTTTGAATAGACAGCCTGGGGAACAAATGAATAGCTTTCTATTAATTAAATGTGTTCATCTTTCACATTACTGTGTTGATAGGACAACTTTGGAGACGAGACTGTAGAATGCTCTCATATACGGAAAAATCTAAGCTAATTGCCACCTCACAGGAAACAGATCTGGGCATTGTGACAGATACAGACAACCCAATAGCGGTATTTGCTGAATGCACGGCAGCGGTCAAAAAGTGTATAAATGAGACTATACTAAGAATTGAATAGATAACGTGAAAAATGCCATAAAGCTGCAACATAAGCCAGTGGGGCATCTTCACTTTTATGTATAATGCATTCAGCTCGCGTCACTTTACCTCCAAAGACAAACACCCTTGGAGGTAATAGGAAATGCAAAGGTCCGATGAAGGGCAATAAGGTCACGAAAGGCCTGTGCGTGTGGCAGGAGCAAGGAGACCGTCCACACAGTACAAGATGAAAATTACTTTGTCCATTTCATCCAAGGAGGTGAGAGGCCCAGAATTCACGAATTCACACTCAATGATCAGAAGACACCATCGCAGAGACATGAAACCATCCCACGGAGAGAGGGAGAAAAACCAACAAATCCTTTCTTTGCCAAACATGGATCCCGGAGCTTCTGAAACCCTCAGTGGGGGTCCCGGCATGTCTGCTCTGGGAAGAAAGGGGGAAGGTCATAGGGAGGTCACCACTGAAAACACCAAGGCCATGCTACTAATTTTGTTTTAAGCTTTCTGACATTTCCTGCAAAGGGAACGGCACAAATAATGCAAAGCCTGTATGCACTGAGCTAAGGCCCAGCGTCTCGAGAGCGCAGAGCGATGAAGAGAACAGACTGAACCGACACGGCCCTGGCTCAAAGCCCAATTTGGACACACGGAAGCTGTGCGAGTTTGGGCAAGTCACCTCACCTTCTTGCGTCCTCATGTCTTCATCACTGATATAAGCAGGGCGACAACAGGGCCTACCCATAATGTTGGGAGGGCTTGGAGTGAGGTGTTTACAACTCTGCGGGAAGGCGGCGTGGCCATCAGCCACGTAATCATTGTTCGTGAGCTTAAAACACAAGTGCTATGGACGGCTTCCAGATGGCAGGCGCCATCAATCCTCACAGTTCCCTGCTGGGGCCCTGATGCCGCCATCTTCCCAAGGAAACAGAAGCACAAAAGGGTTAAGTAAATTGTCCAAGGTCACGCGGCTTGTAAGTGATGGATCCTGGACATGAGCCCAGGCAGTCTGGCCTCCAGGATGTGAGCATTTAATCTTTACACTTTAGCCACCACTTGCAACTACTGGGGTCCCTTCCCTTATCATAAATAAAATTTCTTTAAAACCCTAATATCTCTGTGTTCTTGCTTTGTTTTGATTCACTTTGTTTTATTGCTCCCTGGGAGGGAAGAGGTAATAGCTGAGATAGAAGCTCCTAAAGGGCAAGGCCCTCACCTGCTTTATTGACTGCCATATTCCCCCCAAACCTGACACACACTACTAGGCTCTCAAAGTGCATTTGTTAAATGCAAATGATGAATCCATGTGCGCCCGTCGGCGTGTATGACACATATGAATACTAATCCTCACGCAAGACAAAAATGTGTTTTTGTTGCGGAGCTGGCCCTTGTGACCCAGGCACAGAGGAGGGAAAGGCAGAGGAACGGGGGATGGAAGACTAAATCGAAGACACCTAGCATTGCACTGTTGAAAAACACGATAATAAGGGAATCAAATCAGGAAAGATATGCCTTCCTTCCTCCCAGTTTTCCCTAAAACCACAGACTCGCCACGATCACTGGATGTGCCGCTTTCCAAGCTCCTTACACACCTATGGAGTCGCCTGCGGAACGCAGAACCTCTTCAGCGCAGCCCGTGCTTTTGCAGCCTGTGTAGACAGGCTCCAGTCCGCGACCACCAGGATCCGCAGGGTAAGCAGGCCACGGCAACATGGGGTGCGGGGGTAAGAGGAAGGAGGGAGAGCGGGGCCAGGGGGGTAGATATGGCCCAGTCGCTGCTCTCCCCAGCGTTCCTGCTCAGCCTCCACTCCGCGGTGCGTGGTCCAGCCCAGGAAATCGCGATCTCAAGCGTATGTGAAAGATGATGCTCCAGAGCGAGGAAGAAAATAGCCCTGGGCTGACACTCGAAAATGTCAAGATGCATTCAAATTGTTAACCTTTTTACTTGTACATTTTAAAGAAAAGTGTTTTTGCCAAGCCATTTAAATGCTATCTACCTGCCTCCCTGAAAATGTGGTCTAAAGATTCATCATGTCTCTGCTAAAAAAGCTTCTTCCCTCGTGATCTCAAATTTGTTGTCCTTTTTTTAAGTGCCTCTTGTTCTTTGCTTTTGGGGATGAGAAAAGCAGATTGCATAGCTGGCCAACTCTCATACCTTTGTTATCTTTTTCTTTTGTCTCTTCACTCACCAAGAGTCTTAGCAAACGTCTAGTAGACGTGACAAAAGCAATCACTTTGTGCTGTACAAAATTTTTATATTTTATCTTGATTTACATTCGTAACAAACCCCGTGAAGTCAGCGTGGAGAATATCAGCCTTCTCCCCCTTTTACGCACATGGAAACTAAGCCCTTCTCTCTAGAGGCATGGCACACGACAGCCTAGGTGAGCTCCAAGGCTCTGCGTGACCTGGCTGCACCTCCCCTCCAGCTCCATCTCGCACCGTCCACCCCTTGCTCACTGAGGTCTGGTCACATAGGCCTTCTTTCTGCTCCTCGAGCACACAAATCCATTCGTCCAGCTGTTCCCTTCCCCTGGGACATGCTTCCTCGTTTCTTCACGTAGTAGACTCCTTGCCTCTCGGGGCTCATCGAAGGGCCACCTCATCAGAGAGGCCTCCTGCAACCGCTCCGTCCAAAGAGTCTCCCCGGCCCTCTCATAGTTACATCATTCTGTGTGTGCTTCTTCACGGCCCTCGTCATTATCTGACATCACCTTATGCATTTATTTATTTGTTTCTTGTTTCCTGTTTCTCACAACCCCTAACATATAAGCTCCATGAGAGCCGGGCCATCTCTGTCTAGCTCACTCCTGTGTCCCAGCACTTACAGCATATAACTCACCACAACCTCTAATTATATATTTAGGTAATTTTAAAAATGCATCTATTCATCCTCCATCCTATAATCCCTGTAAGAGAAGGAGCCATGTCCATTGTGTTTATTGCTATGCAACACAGATTAGGCATTTAGCCAATGTTCTATTAAATAAAATAAGGAAAGAAGGAAAGGAAGGGAGGGAGGGAAGAAGGGATGGGAGAAACTCATTTTATTTTGCCTTCTGTAAGGATGGGCACTGTGCTAAGTCATTATATTCCTGTCTCGTTTGCTCCCCAATTACCTACAGGCATATACGTTGTCCCTGGCTTTGCAAATGTAAAAACTGAGGCAAGGGGAGATGATACAACGGGAACAGTTCTCACAGGGAACAAGCATAGAACAATGTCTCCAGGCCATGCTCTTTCCAACCATATTACACGCCACCTACGCACACTTAGACTTCATAGCCCTACATAGGAAGAGAGAGGCGAAGAAGCTGTAAGAGTATGGCTCTAGTTCAGTAGAAGGAAAAAAACCTTCCCAGTAAGAGCTGTTCTAGGTTAGAAGGAGCCACCAAAGGAAATAAAAAAATAGGCGACCAGGCTGAGTGGTGAGCAGGTGGGGGTTGGGACCCACACCAGGAAGACCGTCAAATGGGAAGACGGGCAGATCAGGCAATTGATGACATACAAAGGGAACGAGCAAACCCATAAACATATTGAGGATAATGGAGCCAGGTTTTTCACCATCAGAGAAGTGAGTCACAAATATGTTGGAAGGAGTCCTGTGGTTTTGAGCATACCTGGCACGTGGATCTTAATTTCTACATACCTAATTCTCCACTAAAAGGAACCAGAGTTCTTTGTACTATTTTTGTCATATTTCTGTAAGTGTGAAAATATTTACAGAGTAAACAAAAATAAAAAGGTAACAGGTTTCATTCTCAGTGGGTATGCAAGCGTAAGGTAAGGCCGGTGTTTCTCAGACTTTAAAATGCAGACAGCTCACTTGGGAATCTTGTAAAAACGAAGACTCTGATCCGGGAGGTCTGAGGCCAGGCCGAGATTCTACATTTCTAATAAGCTCCCAGGTGATGTTCTGGTCCACAGACCAAACTCTGAATAGCAAGGAATGAAACAACCACGTGATTACTAATAACAACCTAATTACCATTTAGGAAGCAATATTGTCAGGCGTTGTATGGGGTGTTTAATATGCATCATCTCTAATCCCTATGCATGGCTGATAGGTATGGCCTGGAAGGCCCCAGAAATGCAAAAAACTTGCCCAGGCCAGAGCGATCGTAGCAACAGTATGCATTGGGCATGGGAGTCAGAGAGATGTGGGATATAATTCCAAATCAACTACTTACTCAATGTTCAGCCCTGGCAAGTTATTGAATCTTTCTGTGCCTCGCTCTTCTCCTATCGGATTGCTATGAGAAAGAAATGAAATAGTGGCTATAATTACTAAATGCACGGCCTAAAATATATAGCAACTGTTACCAAGTGGAGCTCATGCTCCAAAAGATGTGCCTTTCCTACGACACTGCAATGACTACTGATTCCAGTAGATAATCTTTAAGATCCTTTCCTCCCAGCCGGGAGGTTGTCATCACGGGATGAAGGAGTTTTGGATGATGTGCATCCAGAGGAAGACTCCCAGAGAATAATTATGTACCCGGATAGGCCAAGGAGAAGAAAAAGCCTTTTTAGATGAAAGGAAGAGCATCAGCCAAGACACACTGCCTGAAATCAGGCAGACAGGTGCTTTTGGTGGTGAGACCAGTCTGGCTAGAGCAAAGGGACCCAGTGGTCCAAAAGGAGCCAGCAACGTGTGCGGAATGCTTCGTCGGGGCAGCCCGTCACCACAGTGCTTCAGAGGAGACTCTGCCAGAGTTTAGCTTGCTTTCTTCTGTAGGTGGCCCAGACAGTTTTGTTGCAAGACAAATCTCTGCTTATTGAACAAATCCTCTTAAACTGTCTGCACATCAACAGACTGCAGCTCTGAAACCCAGATTACAAATTGTAGCACTCACTGGGCGTATCTCTGATGACTGAATTAATGCGCGAGCGGTTTCCTCGTACCAACAATGCGCTGGGGCTCATGTAGGACACCTCGCCAGCCAGGAAAAGGCTAGGTCATTAAACACACCTGGCTCACCGGAGTTGCTCAACTTCTGATGTGTTCAACCCTACGGATTTTAGTTGCCCACTTTCCTACTTCACGACAGAATCTGCTCTCTTATAAGGCACTCACATTCATTCTTAGACCCCTCAGAATAAAGTGACTTGTCTGCGGAGATGGATATGTACATCCCTTATAGACTCCTCTTTGAGTAAAACCCTTCCCATCCCACTCCTATTTCTTCAAGATTATTTAATATCTACATTCTATCATTTCACTTTGGAAAAGCTTACTATCACCTACTCAGATTTTAATTTCTGCAGTCCTTTACGAATTACATCTCCCCACCTGCTCTCCTTGGATGTAAATTGGCTGAACATCGAGAGAAAAATGATTTTGTTGCTCTGGTTCATCCTTCAGTGAACATACCCCAAGAACACTTGCTCCTAAACTATTTCTGTTTGCCAACCAGCAGCCAGCCAGCAACCCACCCACCCACCTGATGGTTGGGGAAAGATGACAGAAGGGAGAGGAAAAGAAACTGGGGAGGGAAGAGAGAGAATCCAATGACCAATATCTTGGCCCCAGTCCAACCTGGATAATGAGTCTGCCTCTATTTCGAACATGTTTTCCATTTGCAGCATGTATGCATGTGTGTGTGTATGTTGAGTAGGGGGAAGGGAACTACATGACAAATTATTTTTTTCCTGTTTCTTCTCAGCCATGGCCCATTAGAAATAACCTTAAAATTATCCATATAATCCTGGAGAGAGAAGCAAATGCCTCAGGGTTCAACCTCAAAAGCGCTCAGAGATAGGTAACCATGCAGAATTTCTAAAGGTCTTGGAAGCTTTTGCCATTTCAGAAAGCAGCGTTTAAAAGCACAGGAAAGGAACATTAAAATAAACAACCCCCATTAACGGGAACAATGTGAGAAGGCAGGGAAGAGGCCTTGCCCCCTACTGATGGCTTCGGACTGACTCATCCATGTTTTGTCCTTGGCCTGTCCCTGCTTTGCTCTTATAAAAGCCATCTCTCCAGGTGACATCAGGGGCACAGATGGGACTTGGGAGGATGGAAACATGAATTCTTGTAGCACAGCCAGCTCCCTCTCTTAGAAAGATTGGGCTTTAGCCATTTGATAAAGATTGAAGATTTCATTTGAGACGAAGGGGAGAATTAAGTCTTAATACGCAGCCAAGCAGCTTAGAATACTTCCCCTAAGCAAGCATTTCTGGACGGCACCTACTGCCTATACCTAATGACAGAAAAGCACCAACAGGTACCCTCAAGGGCCACGCAGAGAGGCTTAAGTTGTCCTCGACGAGCTGGATGCTTTAATTATGGGTGCTACATTGAAATCCAAAGAAAATTTTGAGTTCTGCGTACATATATTCATATGAAATACTCATTTTAATATAAAAACATAATGTTTTAAACAGTTGATGTTTTAAAACAGTCAGTAAAATTGATGGCCCACTTGTATTTCTATATCTGCCATCTTTATCCCTTTTTGTCTCCACACTTTGTGGTACATTTCTGGGGGCACAAGAAGAGCCAATGCTCCTGATGGAGAAGATCATCTCTGTTCCACGTCCAGCTATGTCATGATGCTTTCCCCTTTTACACAGGGGGTGATAAAATTCTGGGAAAGTGACAGGTTGCTCTTTGCTTCAGTCTTCCTATTACCCTGTGATCCATCAGCTTTTGCAAGAGGAATTTCATCACTTTGCAGGGAGGGCAAATACAGAGAACAGCCAGGAAGGCAAAGGAGTCTCTGGATGGATTGTTGGTTTTGATTTGTTTTGCTTTAATTCAGAGCTGAAGGGGATCCCTGGGTGGCTCAGTGGTTTAGCGCCTGCCTTTGGCCCAGGGCGCGATCCTGGAGTCCCGAGATCGTAGGGCTCCAGGCATGGAGCCTGCTTCTCCCTCCTCCTGTGTCTCTGCCTCCCTCTCTCTCTCTATGTCTATAATAAATAAATAAATAAATAAATAAATAAATAAATAAATAAATAAATAATCTTTAAAAAATATAATTCAGAGCTGGGAAAATAGTTTGAAAGCTGAAGTTGTCTATTCAAGCTAGACTTTAGAGAAAGAAAAGGGGATTTGAACTCTAAAAAGCTAATGGCTTGGAAGACTTAAGAGGAGAAAGTTTATGACATCAGCTACAGAATAGAAACAAATAAATCCTATTGTGCAAGCCCTTTATTTTCCTCAACAAAAAGACACCAAATTTCAAAAAGCTAGTAGAGGGAAGAAAATTAGAAGGAATAAGACTTGGGGCACCTGGGTGCACCTGACTCTCGTTTTTGGCTCCGGTCATGATCTCAGGGTGGCGCATATGCTCTCCCTTTTAAAAAAGTAATAAAAATAAGAAGGAATAAGGACTGATTGTTGGTAGTGGCTATCTCAGGGATCCTTTTGCTTACCTCCAGCTAAGGGCTAGACACAGCTGATTTTTATCAGCCCCATGTCGGTTTAGGTGTTTCCTGAGCAGAGGCAACGTGTAAGTCCCTGCCAAGTGAAGCCCTCTTCCTAAATCATCACATCCTCCAATATCAAGTATCTACGATCAAGTCATAGTAGTCAAAAGGCCACGTTTAGGCAAAGAAAACTAAAGTAGCTTCAACCCCTACCCCAAAAAGCCTCCAAGACTCAAGAATAACAAAGGACAGAGATGTCAGAACAGCACAATTACACACGTTCCATATTTATAAATGTGTCTGATGCCGTCAGTAACGCTATTAAATCATAAAGTGCACACACAAGAACTCCTGCAGCCCAGGAAGGGAAGATACAACAGGAAATGAGCTGTAGTAAGGGACTGCCCCAGTAATGAATAATCAGGTATTAGGATTAATGACACAGTGAAGGTTTAAGTAAATCAGGAATCTATAAGTAAATCAATGATACCACCCATGAGCGCTACGGAACATGCTGCCAGTAGTCTGACATCTCTACAACATCACGTACATTCTAAAGGTGTATCTTCCATGCCCTGTGATATTAAAGGTCATTTTCATTCACCCCTGGGGAGATTAGATTGTATTCAATAAAGTATTCTGGAACATTTCTACTTATTTTCATGAATGACTGTTATAGTGGGAAACATTGATCTATCCAAATATTTCCATTTCTTCTTTTTTTTTATTTCTTTTTTTATTGGAGTTCAATTTGCCAACATATAGCATAACACCCAGTGCTCATCCCATCAAGTGCCCCCCTCAGTGTCCGTCACCCAGTCACCCCCACCCCCTGCCCACCTCCCCTTCCACCACCCCTAGTTCGTTTCCCAGAGTTAGGAATCTCTCATTAACAAGTTTTTCAAGTCAAGAGATATCCATTTGTTCAGTAAACTTTTTTCAAGCACCTATTGTAAACTAAGCACTATGTTAGGGTTAAGAATTTGGTGCCAGTGTCTAGCACCATGCTTGTTACATAGGAGACACTTGATATTAATTGAATAATTACATAAAATATAGGTAAGAAACATCCTTGAGAAACATGAGTTTTTAAATGTTTTCCATGCCCCCAAGAAAAATCCAGAAGTACCTGAGGATTGGTCAGGTGGGCTATAGGGAGACTGATCAGCAGACAAGAATGCAAAATGGTCTGCAAGGACGCAGAGACCAGAAACACTGTTGCTGTAGATAATTTAGCAGCAGATAAGGCCTAGAAAGAGATTGACAAGGAGCAAATAGACAAGGTTGAAGAGCACCAGGCAGCAACACAGAAATGAGAAAGCTCAGGAATGAGAAGTAAAGGCTTCCTCCCATCAACAAGTGGACCACACATGAACTCTCCAGAGCTGAGACATCTCGGAAAAGAATGGAAAAAGAAGGAGCAGGGGAGCAATCTTGAATCGAGTAAATTTTATCTAAAAGGGACTGAGGGAGGGCAGCCTGGGTGGCCCATTGGTTTAGCACTGCCTTTAGCCCAGGGCCTGATCCTGGGGCCCCGGGATCAAGTCCCATGTGGGGCTCCCTGCATGGAGCCTGCTTCTCCCTCTGCCTGTGTCTCTGCCTCTCTCTCTCTCTCTCTCTCTCTCTCTCTCTCTGTCTCCTGTGAATAAATAAATAAAATCTTTTAATAAATAAATAAAATAAAAGGGACTGAGGGAAATGTGCTTGAGTCTACCAAGTTTTGGTATGACTACATTTTCTGCTCTTAAGGAAACAGAGAAGCTTAAAAGATAAGCTTAGTTCAGTTATTAGGGGAACAAAGCTAGTTTCATATTTGCACATTTGACCATAAAATTATCCACTACATGCGGATGGAAGAACTAGGATTTTCTTAGTACACACAGTTGGAAAAGAACAGAGCACATTTCTAGCCCCAAGCTGTGTGGCTCCAGCAATGATCATTCTCTCTACTGTACCATCCAATCTCTCTAAAAGATTGGTCTCATTTTGTCAAAGGGCTTTTTCAGTGCGTTATTTACATTTTCAAATCTTAAAAAAAAAAAAAAAAGGAGTAGTATGTTTACCTGTGAGTAAACCTCATAATGCCTTTTATTAAACTGTTCTCCCTATTGACAGCATCATTTAATTATCCAACCTCAATAATCCGATGAGAATCTGAAAGGTTCCCCTCAGCTCACTAGGTATATATTTAACAGCTGACATCTGTGACCAGCAGCCCTGTGTGCTAGATGCTTCACATACGCTGTCTAGCTCCACCCTTCTCAATTTGTGGTCTTGAAAGCTGTAGCATCTCCTCGGAACTCACTGGAAACAGACTCCGTAGGTATACTCTGACGTACTGAGTCAGAATCCACATTTTCACAAGGTTCCCTGGCGAGCTGTATATACTTTCACATGTACAATCTTTTCCCTTCTGTATTCCCCGCACCTACAACACTCCCTGCCACCCAGTCATTGCCTAGTTAATTTTGCTTAGTGAAATAACAAATGAAGAGAGAATATGTGAAGCCATAATATTGGAAGAGTGCTCAGAACAGTTGTCAAACTTTCCAAAGATGGCCGAGGGAGCTGAGGTGTAGAGTAAAACGTGAAGCACCTGTTAAAACCACAAAGGAAATGAGTGTCTGTCTGGGGAGTTACCAAATAATGGTGGAAATCTCAAGGAACACAAAAAATAGTCACATAGCCTCTAAAAGGAGGCCACAGCTACTAAGTTGGAGACATGATTCTGGGCTCTGTAGCATCTCTGCTATTGGACCAAGTTTCTCTTGTCAAACTCTAAGGGCAAATAAGGAAGATGTTTCAGGATCACCATCTGCAGCAACACAGAAGATGCAAGAGGAAATTACTCGTGCTCAGAAGTGTCCTACGATTTTACCAAAAGAAAGATCTGTGCCCACATCTTCCCCAAAGTGAGTTATAAACTCCAAAGCCATCAACAGGAAGAGCACTGGACAGAGCTGGAAAACCCAGATTCAACTTCAGCTCTTCACTTGTTTCATGATTCCAGAGAAGTTGGTTAAAGAAGTTTTTTCATCCCCTCAGACACGTAAGTAGCCTCAAGTAAGGCTACTCAGGTCCACAGATTATGCAATTTGCCTGAGGTTACACATCTGGGGAGTTCATGTGAATGTTCATCTGTCTGACTCTAAAATCCATGCTCCATATTGTTACCATTTTGTCACCCACCCTACCGAGTTGCTGACTATACAGACAACAGCCAGACAGAATTCTGACCCACAACTTCAGCAGCAACCAGCCCAAGAAATCAAACCACAACCTCTGCAGCAATCTGCCCGCAACAGCCAAGACTTGGTCAACAACTGACAGCTTCCCCAATTTTTGCCCCACTTCCAAGTTGGGACCAACCAGAAAAAGCCAATGATGCTCTATCAACCAATAACATAGCTTGCGTTGCATCTAGATGGTCCACCTCCAGCTTCCCCAAGACAACAGTCTCTGATCAGGGCATAGCTAAAACCTGCTTTCCTCACTGTAAGGCCTTCCCACTCCCCTGCCTGCCACTGAGTTCTACCAAACACAAGTGATGGTGCTGACCCTTCGCTATAGCGAGCTCTGGATTACAACAACAACAACAAGAAAAAAAAAAAAAAAAAACTTTGGTTGTTCTCATTTGGATGCTCTTAATTTACATGTGAAGGGAGTTAAACCCCAGAACCTAGAAGAATATCAGGCACACAGTAGGTGCTCAATAAATGTTCAGTGGCATTGAGCTAAGCTGAATCTACAATAGAGCAATAAATATAATCATAACCACCTCACATTGTTACTATAAGGATCAAATAGATCATCCAAGTAAAAAACATTCTGAAAATTGTAATGGGCTCTGGAATCTTAAGGTCTTATTAAGTTAAAAACAATATATCATCAAAACCACATTGGAGAGTAGTAGTATAATGTTGTTTATTCTGGGGTTTCTTTTTTTTAATTTTTATTTCTATTCCAGTTAGTTAACACAGTGTAATATTAGTTTCAGGTGTACAATATAGGGATTCAGTACTTCTGTTTAACACCCGGTGCCCATCACATGTGCCCTCCTTCAGCCCTATCACCTATTTAACCCATCCCCCCACCCACCTCCCCTCTGGTAACCAACAGTTTGTTCTCTATAGTTAAGAGTCAGTTCCTTGGTTAGCCTCCCTCTTTTTTTCCCCTTTGCTCATTTGTTTTATTTCTTAAATTCCACATATGAGCAAAATCATATGGTATTTGTCTTTCTCTGACTTATTCTGCTTAGCATGATACCCTCCAGCTCCATCCATATCATTGCAAATGGCAGGATTTCATTCTTTTTTGATGGCTGAGTAATATTCCATTGCTGGTATATGCATACCACCTCTTCTTTCTCTGTTCATCAGTTGATGAACACTTGGGCTGGTTCCATAATTCAGCTTCTGTAGAGAATGCTTCTATAAGCATTGAGCTTTGAAAACTAAGCTTTGAATTAGTAATCTTATATTCTTTGGATAAATACCTAGTAGTGCAATTGCTGGGTCCTAGGGTATGAGGAACCTCCACACTGTTTCCCAGAGTGGCTGCATCAGTGTGCATTCCCACCAGCAGTGCAAGAGGGTCCCCCTTTCTCCACATCCTCTCCAATACCTGTTTCTTGCATTGCTGATTTTAGCCATTATGACAGATGTGAAGTAATATCTCATTGTAGTTTTGATTTGTATTTCCCTGATGAACAGTGATATTGAGCATCTTTTCATGTGTGTGTTGGCCACCTATTTGTCATCTTTGGAAAAGCTTCTATTCATGTCTTCTACCCATTTTTTAAAAGATTTTATTTATTTGAGAGAGAGAGAAAGAATAAGCAGGGGAAGGGCAGAGGGAGAGTGAGAAGCAGACTCCCCACTAGGTAGAGAGCCAGCCTGGGGCTCCATCCCAGGACCCCAACTCGAGATCATAACCTGAGCCAAAAGCAGATGCTTAATTGCCTGAGCCATCCAGGAGCCCCTCTTCTGCCTAATTTTTAATTGGATAATTTGTTTGGGGAGTGCTGAGTTTTATAAGTTCTTTATATATTTTGGACACTAACCCTTTATTGAATGATAAGAGATTTGGGGAATTATTTCCTGCTTTTTAATTATGTGATTAAGAATCTAGGATCTTTCTAGATTCTTTCAAAACAGCCGTAACTAATCAAGGTCTTAGCAGGACAGACTCTGCAACTCCTAAATCCTCTCCCTGCCTTGACCAGAGTCTCACTATATATTCTCTCAAGCAAAGCAGGGCATTGAAACTAACTTGCAGGCTGTGCAGGGAGAGTCTTCCTCTGTAACATTTACTAGGCGAAGTCATCATACACCGGGGTCTGTTCATAAGTTTTATAGATCAAGAAACTCAACGGTTCATCTCTCAAGAGATGACCAGTCATTTTAGGACAGCTTGTACCGTACTAGAAGAAAGCAATAGATAAACTAGAATACCTGCCATTTATTTATTGAACCAGTCAGTGAGCTAAGAGCTGTGTGGACATGAACACCTTCAGTCTTCACAGCAGAGAAAGGAAATGCAATTTAGCCCCATCAACAGGGAAGGCTCCTCGGGTCCACAGGGACCTTGCCCAAGTTTACACAAGATAACTTTCCCAAGGTTATACATCTGGTAAGTTTTGAATGCTCATCCATCGGACTCTGAAATCCATCTCTCAGCCACTATTCCAGTCTATATGTCTCCATTCTATGTGTCTTCATTTTCAATAAGAATATAATTAGTAATCGATTGGATCTTGGGATAACAAGGATAGTGAATTTGATCCGTGTAAGAAAGCTACACAGAAAGCCAAACTAATTCAGAATTGACTTGATAGGCTTGAAAACTGAGCAAGGGAAGTGAGTTGGGGGAAGTAAATGTTTAAATAACTGTGAGCTCCTTGAGGAAAAGGAATTGGGTTTTTATCAGCATTGTGCTCTGGTAGATTGAAGCTCAGCAACTACTGCCGACATAAATGATGGGCCTCACCATAAGACTTTAATGCATTTCTACCATAGAAATATGGCTTGGGTAGCAGACACTGATGGTTATTCTCAGTCAGTCTCTATCAGGAAGTTCATGGCATACATACAAATTAGGATGATTTAAAGAGGATTTAATAAAAGAACTATTTACAAAATTGTGGGTATGGCCTAGAGAAAGTGCACGATCCTGAGGCTGTTACAACTCCATAAGCCTAAGAGATTGGGAAAGGAACAACGACTGGGACCCAGAAAAAAAGTTTATATAGAGGACCATCTTTGAAGAGTTGTGATGTTCGGTCAAGAACATAGCTACCTCTAGTTTATCCTTCAAGGAGAGAGCTGAGGAAATACACCATGACCTCCCTTCTTCATTCCCTCCAGCCTCCTGTCTGTGCTCCCATGGGCCAAACCAAACTGGAAGCCAAAGCCCCAGGAACTCAATGATGCAATCCATACAGATCAGCTTCCAGGGCAGAAAGGATGGCAAAGGTTGGAGAGTGGATCTAGGGAGAGAATACCGCTGCACAACCGCATACTCGATATCTACTTCCCAGGCTTCTTCCTTTTTAACAGCTCCCCATGGCGCCATTTTGGTCAATGACATATAAGCCAAAGTCTGTTTGGAAGTTTTGGAAAATTTTTCCTTTCTAAATATAGATGCCACTCCTTCTTTCTTATGCCCTCTGCCGCCTTCTTACCTGAATACAGACAGGGGATAGAAGAAGATGAGCAGCCATCCTATTACTAAGAGGAAGGCATGAGGATGACAGCCAAGGACAGCAGAGTGGAAACGTGGAAGGAGACAGGATATCCGGTGGTAGCAGTCCAGATGATCTATCATCAGACTTAATCCAAGAGAAAATTAAATATTCTATCAGGTTAATTACGGGAGTCAGATTCCTGTTTTATGCAGTCATACTTACTCTTGAATTGATAAACCCCAAGCACTCAGACAGGAGCAGATAGCCAGGTTAAGTCCTCTTCTCTCTGGACAGTGCTTGAATGCCTCCACACAAATGCTGCATCTCTAAACTGTTGGGGGTTTTGGTTGGGTTTTTTGTTTGTCTGTTTTTTCCATGCTCATCTTTGCTCTACCATCTTCATACTCGTTGGCATCCTACCAATTAAATTATGTCCAGGTTTTGGTGGGCTGGGAATCACTGTTTCTTTAGAGTGCATTACACGGCTCTGTTTTCATCTGTTATACTGTGATTTCATTAGTCAAACTCTCAAAGTTCCAGGACTGACTTCCTATCACTGCCTACAATCAAGTCATCTAGGGATGGATAACAGAATATCTATTGCCAAAATAACAGCTAACATGTGTGGAACATTTACTATGTGCCAGGCACTGTGGCATACTTCATTCTTTTATTCCTAGCTTTATTTTTAATCTCATTTTATAAATCAGAAAATTGAGGCTTTGAGAGATTACATTTCTTGGCCAAGTTTACCCGGTTAGCAAGAGTAGCAGCCAGTATTCTAGCCTCGGTGGTCTAATTTCAGGATCTGTATTCTTGCAGAGCGATGTATTAGAGTGGTTAAGAATCTGTTCTCTAAAGTCGGACCACCTGAATTCTAAATCAAGCACTGCCATTTAGGAGCTATGTGATTGTGGAGTTAATTAACTTCTCTATCCCTTGGTTTCCATACCTATGAAATAGATATAATAGTGCATTTCATGAGCATTAAATGAATCAATGCACAGTGCTTAACCCAGCATCTGGCACAACTATGGCAACCTGATAAATGTCAATTCTTATTCAACATAGAAGCTATTCGGTGGCCCTGCTCAGGTGGATAACAAGATGGCATCTCTTCAGAGCCAGAAAGGAATGAAAAAAGCACCGGACTATGGGAAGTCATTTACCGTCTCTAACTCTCACTTTTTACTCTAAAATAGGAATACAAATCCATACCTACTGCAGTGTTTTAGGAGTATCAGGTGAAATCACCTAGGGAAAGGGCTCATAAGCAATAAAGGATGGTATGAATCTAAGTCATTCAATTTCTTACTTACTGAACTAACCCAAGATAATGGGGCACCAGCCAGTGGTGAAGCCTTCTCTGCATGCAGTATTAGAATCGCTTCTTTAGTATTCTTTTGGAGTTGTTCAACCCTTTCACAGAGCTCTTTAAACTAGTCTGATCTCCACTCAATTGTTAGGCTCAAAACATAGCTCAGAAATAATGACAAGATCTTAAAATTTCATGGATCTTTCATTCTGTCCTTGGGGAGCCCCTTCCAAAGCCAAAGTTTGAAAATTCATGGTTCCCAATGCAGATACTTCAAGGTATGAGTAGTTTAGTCATTCTGTTTACTGAGCACTTTCTATAGGTCAGATCCTTACTTGTCACTGGAGAGGAGACAGTAAATCAGAGAGTGCTGTCTTTACAGACTCACAGCCTAATCCTGGAGATAAACATGAAGACATATCATTTCAATACAATGTGCCCAGAAGGGAGATCCTGCCAAAAAAAAAGTGAAGGCTTCCAGGGGAGGTGACATATGAGTTGGGTCCTGAAGAAGGACACGTAGAGGACAGATTGGAGGAGAAGGCAGTTCTTTAAGCTCACCTGTACTGAGATGGCACAAGAAATATAGTCTATTATAGGAAGTTTAAGCTTTTTCTGTAGCCTCAGGCCTCATCAGTCTGGTCTTTCTGATGGAGAGAAGGACAGAGAGAAAAATGAGGAGTTAAGGCTAGAAGAGGCAAGGGCAAATGTCCTACCCGATTCAAGCCTGTTCAGATTCCCCCCACCCTATATCATTCAAGGATGGTGTGTGCACGTGAATGAGAGACAGAGACAACTTTGTGTTTGACATTTTCTTTGAATATCTTAGTGTCTTCGTGGATGATTCTTTCTCCCCCACACTCCTCCCATTCGCCCCCACTCCCACACTCCAAGTTACTATCTGAATATTTTGGGGGGGTAGGGGGAAAACTTACATGATCTGGTCAGGATTTTTTCCCAACTTTTCTTAACATTTTTTACAAATAGTTTCTAATAACCTTAATAGATGTTAAAGAAATCAATGTGCACATCACAAGAAGCCATATTTGTAAAAAAACAAAAGAACCCTTTAAAGGTCTTTACAACCTGTTGCCCTGATGGTCAGGTGTTTGTTATTAAATTTTAAAGATGTGACTCCAGGATGTAAGTATCTCCACAGAAACAAGTGCCTTTTCTCAGGCCGTCTTGTTGCTCCTTCCAGCTGTGGGGAGAGTTCACTCAGGAGGGGCCTCATCTGATGAGCAAGAGAAAAACAAGAGATGCAGCCACTCAACAGCTTTCAGGGACCCTCACTAGTTGGGTGCAGGGTAGACCCCTGGATGGAAATATAAGGTGGACACAGACCCTGCACTAGAGGAGATCACAGCCTGGAATCCTGAACAGTCTGGGATTTCTGACCCACTGCTCCACCTAAAGATAGTCCTGGATTCTCCATCTCTAGTCACATCTAAACCTAGGTTTTCTAGACACTAACACTAAATGACAGTTAAAAGGGCCCAATCTGAGATTAGGAAGATTCCCCTGATCCACTCACCCCATCTTACACTGGGTCTGTATGTTTCAGCAGCACACTAAAGACTTTTTCTGATAAAGAACTGCTTTCCAAAGTATAATGATTTGGTAAATGTCCTCCAGGCCACCTCCCAGCAGGACCCTGGGCTGTCCCACGGCCTCAGAGAATTGGTCCTCTTCGTCTGCCACTCCAGCTCCATCTGGCCTTGATTAATCAGGGCTCTTCCTCGGGACATGGAGTTCATCCCCCCGTGTTATTTCGGTCTTTGAAATCATCCTGCCCTTTAAAGCTCAGCTCTTTTGCCCATCCCTAGCCCTGTCCACCCAACACAAAATGAACTAGATATCTGGCAATTTTCCATTTCTTTGATCTCGACAGATAGCAAAACTAGATCCTTTGATCCAGGAAACCAACTCTGCAGCATCAGCTATCCCATTTGACCTTATGATTGAAATCTATTAATTAACCACCAAATCTTCAGTACATAATGGGGCTGATTATATGGGTGAGCAATTTCACTTGAGGCAAAGAAGGATTTTATTACAAAGCATTTACATTTTTTAAGTTCAGCACTTTGAGAACTATTATTCACATTTGGAAAATTATGATCTGCCTCATACAAGGTAAATTTATATATGTGTGTATATATATATGCATATATATTATATAAAGAAATGAATAATTGAGGGGAAGTTTATATCTTTAAATTCTAATGCTCTGAATTGCTATTTAAGTAGGTCTATAACTTCCAAAACGCTTGAAGCAGGAGAATGACATGGTCAAATTAGTGTTTAAAATGTGTTTCTTTAAGCACATGAAAAAATGTTGCACTCATCATCAGGGAAATACAAATCAAAACCACAATGAGATCCCACCTCACACCAGGGAGAATGGGGAAAATTAACAGGGCAGGAAACCACAAATGTTGGAGAGGATGTGGACAAAGGGGAGCCCTCCTGCACTGTTGGTGGGAATGTGAACTGGTGCAGCCACTCTGGAAAACTGTGTGGAGGTTCCTCAAAGAGTTAAAACTAGACCTGCCCTATGACCCAGCAATTGCACTGTTGGGGATTTACCCCAAAGATACAGATGCAATGAAACGCCGGGACACCTGCACCCCGATGTTTAGAGCAGCCATGGCCACAATAGCCAAACTGTGGAAGGAGCCTTGGTGTCCATCGACAGATGATGGATAAAGAAGATGTGGTCTATGTATACAATGGAATATTCCTCAGCCATTAGAAACGACAGATCCCCACCATTTGCTTCGACGTGGATGGAACTGGAGGGTATGATGCTGAGTGAAGTAAGTCAGTCGGAGAAGGACAAACATTATATGGTCTCATTCCTACGAAGAATATAAGAAATAGTGAAAGAGACTATAAGGGAAGGAGGGAAACTGAGTGGGGAAAAAATAGAGGGTGACAAAATATGAGGGATTCCTAATTCTGGGAAACAAACAAGCAGTAGTAGAAGGGGAGGTAGGTGGAGGGATGGGGTAACTGGGGGATGGGTACTGAGGGAGGCACTTGATGGGATGACCACTGGGTGTTATAGTACATGTTGGCAAATTGACTTTAAATAAATAAAAATGTATTGCTTTTATCTAACCTTCATTGACTTCCTAAAGGCAATATGTAACACTCTAAAAATCTATAAATCATTAAGTTGGCCAAAGAATTAACTATTCAGATTCAGCCCATCAAAAAAAAAAATCCTACTTTTCTAAACTTAGTATCAGAGACAAGAAAATTAGCACTTGCACTGGCCTCTAAATATCTACCCCTATTCATTTCTCTCTTCCAGGTAGATGGTACAGTTCATGAAAGCAGAGATCTTACTGCCTGATTTTTATCTCCCAATATAGTAGGTACTCATCAGTACCCTCTGGTTGATTATTCATCATATTGACCTGTGTAGCTTACAAACACCTCTCTTGCTACATCCATATCTCCCAGATTTGCTCATTCACTGGAGAAACACAGCACTTATCATATCCTAAGGCCTGGGCAAGGGTCCTGGCAATGCAGAGGCTCCTGCTTTCAAAGGACTTACTATGTAGGACAGTGGCTCTCACATTTCACCGTGCATTTAAGTCCCTTCTGAGGAAAAGACAGAGAATTTGCATTTCTCATACAGGCCCAGGTGAAGCAGATCCTATACTATGCAGGCCACACTTTGAGAACCTCTGGTCTAAGTTTCCTCAAAAAATTAAAAGATAGAAGTGCTATATGATCCAGAAATCCCACTTTTGGTACATATCGCAAAGAGATACCTGCACCCCCATGTGCTTTGTAGCATTATTAACAGTAGCCAAGATATGGAAACCATCGAAGGGTCCATTGGTGGATGAGTGGATAAAGACGTGGTGTCTGTGTGTGTGTGTGTGTGTGTAATGGAATACGACTCAGCCACAAGCAAAAACGATATCCTATCATTTGCTACAACATGGATGGAACTTGAGGGCATCATGCCAAGTGAAGTAAGCCAGGGAGAGAAAAACAAATACTATGTGATCTCAATCATATGTGGAATCTAAAAAGAGGCAAACTCATAGAAACATAGATCAGAATGGTGGTTACTGAGGGCTGTTGGGTAAGGGAAAGGGGGAGACGTCGATGTAAAAGTAAAAGTTCTAAGATGAATAAATTAAAGGAATCTAGGGTTTACCATCGTCATTATGGCTAATAACACCGTATTGTTATTCCCTGCTATCTAATGGTATAATAAAGCCGTGTTATAATCGGCTAAGGGCAGATCTTAAGTTCCTCACCACAAAGAAGAAATGGTAATTACGTGCCCAGATGTTAGTGAATGCTGTGGCGGTAATCGTTTTGCAGTGTATAAGTGTATCGGATCAACATGTTGTACACCTTAAGCTTACACACTGTCAGGTGCCAATCATATCTCAATAAAGATGGGGGGGAAGAATCACTGGGAGAGTGGATTCCTAGGAATTCCTGGGAGAAACTGACAAACCAGATGAGCAAAGGCAAGAGCCCGACCAGAAAGGACCCACGACCCTACTGCTCACTCCTCAGGGAAGAACTCACCACCTGCTCACCTCTAAAGAACCGTCATTAAAGTCTGGAAAACATTCCCCCTGAGAAAACTTAAGCAAGCCAGGGATTCTAATCCTTTAAACCAAAAAAAAAATTTTTTTTGACTTTTTAATGAAAATAGAGTAGAATGTCTGAATCAGAACTGAAAGATCGATTTTACATTTGGGTGTTTTTCTTTGCATTCATAAGCGAACTTGCCAAATTGTACTGATGTTTTACGATGCTTTAATAATTAGGCACGTGCCTGGAAACATGTCCTAGCAGTCAAAAGTGCCATTCTCCTCTTTAAAAATCCTACGAATTTACACCAAAGTTTGTGTAAGCTGTTTATCTTTTCAATTTATTAATAATGATACAAAAGAATACATGACTGCCTTCTCCTCATAAATAATTCAAACCATAGAGACCCAGGGAACCCTCCCTGGGAAGGCTTGTCCAACTCCGCCCCGCCCGGCTGGGAAGGAAGGGGGGCAACGTGGGGTGCACCTCTTCAGTCATTGTTTTCCTACACAATTTCACAGGCTATTGACAGAAATTTACAATTTCGTTTTTTATTTCTAACACACACATTATGACAAAATGCATATTTTCCTGCTACTGGCTTTTGTCCTTTAATGGCTTCTGGTGTTCCCACTGCTCTCCCTTCCCTGTAGGACCAGAGGGCAGGGCAGCACCATTGCCCGGCGCTGCGGCCCGGTCTTGAGCAGGGTCGGGCTGCTGGGGCGCCTTCCGTGGCGGAGCGGCCGCGGGCACTCGGGGGCAGGCCTGTTGCAAAGCCTCAAGCGTGAGGCCGCCGCGCGTAAGGACCTGTGCACGGCCGCGTGTGACACACACTGCGCAACAGCCTCCCGAGAGGCCACACCAGGCCGCACTCTCCTGAGTGTCCCGACACATCCTTTCCCACGCTCTCACCCGCGCTGGACAGTATCGAACTCTCCAAATTCTGCGATACGCCAGATGCTCGAGAGCAGCTTTCCTGGGAGCTCGTGGACAGTATTCTCCAAAACCAGTGCATCTTTGGAATTTTTACTCTTCTTTTAAAACCCTACCTGCTCCCTCGCTTGCTCGCTCTCCCTCCCTCCCTCCTCCCTCCCTCCCTCTCTCTCTATATAGTTGTCATTTTAATTAACTGATCTTATTTTCCATCTTCTCCCTAAAGAAATTTCCTAAGCAATAGAGACACCAGCCTTCTCTGGGCTTCCCTGAGTTCACCAGCGTCCTTTTTAAAAGACATGAGCCCCACAAAAATACCCTACCCTGAGATCCAGTAATCACATTACTGGGTATTTACCCCCAAAAAAATCACAGTATTTACCACCCCCCCAAAAAATGCAATTCCAAGGGACAGTGCGCCCCTGTTTACTGCAGCAGTATGCGCAAGAGCCAAGCCGGGAAGCGGCCCAAGCGGCCACGAGAGGTGAAGGGACAAGGGAGGTGTGGCGCGTGTGCACAGCGGAGTGTCACTCAGCCACAAAGAAGAATGAAATCGTGCCCTTTGCAATGATGGGACTGGAGGTACAGGTAGGACGGACGCTGAGTGACATAAGCCACAGGAACACGAATACCGCGGGACCTCACTCACGGGCGGAATTCAAGACTCGAAACAAATGCACAAAGGAAAAGAGAGGGAGAGCTGAGCCGAAGGACAGACTCTTAGCCACAGAGAACACAGTGCTGCTGCTCACCGAGGGGAGGCGGGGGGGGGGGGGGGGGGGGGGAGGTGTGACAGGGGATGGGGATCAGAGGGCCACTTCCCAGGATGGGCACGGAATCGCTGAACCCCGGTATTGTCCAACTGGGACAAATCCAGCACTGTAGGGTGACTATGCCGGAATTAAAATTCTGAACTTAATCTTTAAAACTTAAAAAATAAGTAAATCAGACACATGAACTCCAAACGGAGATACATCAAAAGATTAGAGGTGGGATCCCTGGGTGGCGCAGCGGTTTAGCGCCTGCCTTTGGCCCAGGGTGCGATCCTGGAGACCTGGGATCGAATCCCACGTCGGGCTCCCAGTGCATGGAGCCTGCTTCTCCCTCTGCCTATGTCTCTGCCTCTCTCTCTCTCTCTCTCTCTGTGACTATCATAAGTAAATAAAAAAAAATTAAAAAAAAAAAAAAAGGATTAGAGGTGATCGCTTTCTGAGTGACAGGTGGCATTTTTCTCTTATCATTAGCGCTGTCTTTTCCAAATTTTCTCAAATGGTTACCATTTGCGGGGTGCTTAGTACTTCCCACGCCCTGTTCTAAGCGCTTTCCATGCTTTATCTCCTTTTATCCAGAAACCGAGCCTGAGAAGCACGAGCAGTTGCCCTGCGGCGCACAGGCGGGGGGAGAGGCGCAGCGCTTTCCTGGAGCCCCACAGCCAGCCCCACAGCCAGCCGGGGAGCTGACCGGGCCGAGCTGACCGGGCCGAGCCGCCGCCCCACGCTGCCTGAGAACACGTACCGACCGTTTGTGCCATTTGAGTAAATAAGGCCTGAATATCGACCGGGAGCACCTGTACCCACTAGCCCCAGGTCAGCGGCGCGATGACTTGGGACCCGACCTCCGCGTTTCCGGGGCTCTCCCACCTTCCCGGCCTCCCGAGCTCCTCTCCCAGCCTCCTCTCGCCCAGAGATTCAAAGACACGAGCTTCAACCAACGGGAGGCTTTAAGGTCGGGTCATCTCCCTGCAATTCGCTTCCATCCGCTTCCTTTGTCTCCGGCGAAGACACCTTGTCCTGTCAAACACACGCTGCAGTTTAATTGTTGGCTCCTCCGTGTGACATTCTGGGCCAGTTCCTGCTTCTTTTGTGAAGCTCCCTGAGTCTCGCTCTGAGCTGACAGTTCACCTGCCCTAAGAGCAGCGGCCGCCCCCCCACATCCCCAGCAAAGGCGCCTCAGCAGTGGTGGCAACAACCGAGACCCCCCGTCAGGTCACACCAACGGGTTGCATCACAGTCCGTCAACCCTCCTCTAGAGAGAAACTGGCAACTCGTGAAGTCACAGAACAGCCATCGAGCAGCTGGAACACGGCAGCGCACGTGGAGTTTGTGTGAAAGGGCGGGTTTCAGCAATTTATCATCCTGCGCTTTTGGACCCAGTCCCCCCCACAACGCCTCTGCCCCGAACGCGCACGCCGGGTGACCACTGTGTCGAGCCGCCCCCGGTGACCGTCCTCTACTCCAGAGCTTCAGCTTGGCGGGTTACGCGGAGACCAGTGCCAAAGAGAGCAGTGTGCACCTTTTAAATCCTAATTAACAAATTATCTGCCTTCTTCATTTGCCTCATGCCAGCAAGAAAATTAAGGCAGCTTCTTAATAAAACATTTGTGTCAATCTGCCCTGCTAAGCAATAACCTCCTCATCATTTTTCCACACAGAGAGAGTCAACAATGGGACAAAGCAGACAGGCAAAAAAAAAAAAAAGAAAAAAAAAGAAAAAGAAAAAGAAAGACCTGAAAATGTCATCCTAATGGCTACAGTTTGCTGAGCTCTTACCTGGGCCTGGCACTGCGGCTCCGTTTACAAGCATCACTTCATTAAATCTTCTCAACTGTTCTATGATGTGTTATCATCATCCCCGTGTCACAAAGAAAGAAAATGCTTAGAAATTAAAAGATTTGCACAAAGTCACACAGCTTTTAAGCAGCGGAGGTAGATTATCAGTTATCATGGCTGCATAACAAGCTACCCCAAGGGGCGCTGGGGGGGCTCAGTTGGTTAAGTGTCTGCCTTCCGCTCAGGTCATGATCTTGGGGTCCTGGGATCGAGCCCCACTTCGGGTTCCCAGCTCAGCGTCACGTCTGCTTCTTTGTCTCCCTCTGTGATCTCTCTTGCTCTCACACTCTCTCTCTCAAATAAATAAATAAACTTAAAAAAAAAACTACCCCAAAACTTGATGGCTTCAAATAAGAACCATGTATGGAGTTGATCAAACCGCAGGTCAGAGATTTGGGCGGAGCTCAACAGATCTCCGCTAGGCCTCCCGGATGTGATCGCAGTCAGCTACCTGCTCCGTGGGGGCAGGCTGGAGTGCCAGCGTTCTTACCTACGGTGGCTTCCCATTATCCAGGTTAGCTCAGGCTCCTTCGCATGGTAGCCTCGGGCTTCCGTGCACAGAGAGAGGACAATTCCCAATGCATGTACACTTTTTGTTCCTCTGCTTGGGTTGTATTTTTTTCTCTCCCATTGGCCAAATCCAGGCCCTAAGTAGCCCAGATTCAAGTCCAGAGAAGGACTCCACCTCTTGAGAGACCATTTTTTTAGCATACCACAAGTTTCAGCACACATGGTGATGCCAAAACGCACTGCCTCGTGCCATTCCTGGACTTGTTAGGCCCCGGATCTCCTTACCACCACCCTGCTCCCACCTGCTCTGCTCTGCATCACATGGACACTGACTCCTGTGGGCTGAGTTTGCAGGCACCTGTGAAAGCCGGTGCAAAGGGATGGAAAGAGATTAGAAGACAGAAGCAGGGTAGACCTCACCCCCTCTCTGCCTCAGGCTGCATCTCTAGCAGCACAGGCCCCTCTGCACAGGTCTGGCAGGTTTCAGTCTCCACCTCTTCCATGTGTCTCTTCCGCCCAGGGGCAGTCATGGCTTCCTGCCATCACTAATCTCAAGGTTCCCACATCATCCTTTGATTTCCTCGCCCCTCCAAAACCCGTGAAACCAATTCTCTGCATTAAATTTCCTCTGTTCTAAATATTTAATGATTTCCGTTGTCTGGTTGAACACTGAGCGCAGTGTATGCTCCCCGGGTCTCTTGAGCGTCCTGGGTGGAATCACTTTGTATTCACTTCTACAGCACTAGGCACAATGGAAGCAACCATATTCGTCCACTCAGAAAACACTCCTTGAGGGACTATTAGGCCTAAACCCTGAGCTCGAGACTGTAGCTACAAAGTTGAATAATATCTTACAAAGTTGACCCAAAGGAGACAGGTCTACACACCAATAATAACCACATAGTGAAGTTCTTTAATGAAGATATAAGTAGACTTTATTGAAAATGCAGTCAGATGTGCGAGGTCGGTTCGCAGGCTCTAGAGTCAGATCATCTGGATAGGATTCTGGGGCACATTGACTACCAATAAAGCAAGTTATTTATCCTCCTGGCCTCCTGGGTACAATGGGGGGTAATTGGATCAACTTCATAGGATTCCAACCATACCTACACTGGAGCTTTAGGCAGTGCCCCTCTGGCCCATGCTAAGTGTTCAACACGCATTAGGCATGACTTTTATGGAAACACAATAGAAGAAACACCCATTTGCTTTGGGGATCAAAGATGCCTTCCCAAAATGAGGCCCTTCAGAGGACCCTTGAAATAAGAGTTAGAGGTCACCAATTGAAATACCACTTCCCCAAAGAACTTTCTCCAAACACCGTCTGAAAATGACTTATCCTCCTTCTGACCACCCTCAGCATGTTGTTTCCATACCCCTAGAACAGCAAAATCTCATCTTAATTTTTTGTTACAGCAGCTTCTATCTTCCCTACAAAACCGTAAGCTCCTTGAAGACAAATGCTGTCCTTACCCCTTATCCATCCTGGAAAGCTTATCACGCTGCTTGGCATATAAGTAGGTGTACCAGGTTTGGTTTGGTTTGTTTTTTGGATTTTTATTTTGATTCCAGTTAATTAACACAGAGAGTTATGTTAGTTATACTAGTTATACCAGTTTCAGGTGTTCCATACAGGGATTCAATAAGTCCACACATCACCCAGCGCTCATCGTGACAAGTGGACTTCTTCACCCCCATCACCTACTTAACCCATCCTCTACCCATCTCCCCTCTGGTAACCATCAGTGTGTCCTCTATAATTACGTTTTGTTTCGTTTCTAACAAATTCCAATGTCTCTGCTGTAGTTGCAAATCTTTAGAAGAAGCCATTATCTTTGGGCGACGAGATTGTGACCTGGTAAAACCTTGATGCGGCATTTTTAGGGTCATTAGTATATCACAAACGTGCCTGCCATTCATAGAAGACACGAACTTGGAAAATAACACGCGTGCCCCCTTCTCAAGAGATACATCACGTATCTTGATGTATCTTGATACACGTGATGTATCTCTTGAGAACACTATTTATAATGATATTCACTGACATCGATTTTACAATATATCTCAGTAACCCACTGCAAATCATAAACCTCAGTGAAAGAGTCCTTATTTATACTCAGTGAAGTAACTTATAACGGGTATAAATCTGCCTTGTCCTGATCGGTGGTTTTTGCTAGCTATTCAGTAAATACTTATTATTCGAGTATCAGTTAATGATGAACAAAAATGTAATGTTTTAAATATAGTAGGTGCCATATATAGTGAATTCTTTAGGATCATAGAAATTATTTCGCCGACCAGCGTGCCAGTTATGAAGCCATCGTTTCTCAGCTCCAAACCCACTCTGCTCACTTACTGTGTGAGGCTGGAACCGAGAAACCAAACTTCTGCTTTGGAGTCCACGAGCGGGAGGAGAACGGGAGGCTAGAGGAGGGCGAGAGCAACTGTTGGTCCTTGAGTGCTTCCTGTAGCCGCCTGTTCCCGAGCCCTAGGGGAACTGCACTGTAGCCAGGCCTCCTCGCCTCTGGCAGGGCCCTTCGGGAAGAGCAGCGGGTGTCTCCCCCGCTGGGAGAAGCAGCCTCGTCCTGCCGCCCCAGGGACACCAGGACCAGGCAACTCGCACCCCCGTACTGAGGTCAGAGTTTCAAATTAATTCTAAAAGCCTACTCTAATTTTTCTTTCTAATCAACTTCATTGAGGTTTATTTTACACAAAAAAAGTTGCTATTTTAATTGTATAGTTTTAACATGTACTAATGTAATCATCATTCTAATTAAAATACAAATAATCTTCATCATCCCAAAATGCACCGTAGTGCTCCTCTGCCATCAATACCTCTCCACATGCAAGGTCCCACAAAAGAAATGATGTGTTCTCTAGTTTTGCCTTTACAAGGATTTTAAGTTGAAACCATGCAGGATATACTTTTTTGTGTCTGGCTTCATTTTTTCAACATAGTATCTTTAGGATTCATTCATGTGATTGTAAGAATCAGTAATTTTTTGTATTGCTGGTAAACTTTTTTTTGTATAGATGTAACATAGTTTCTATCTACTCACCTATAGAGTTGCTGCTAGTTTGGGGATATTATGAGTGACATTGCTTTGACATTTATGTACAAGTAATTGAATGCACATATGTTTTCCTTTCTCGTGGGTAAATACCTCATAGTGCGCTTGGTGAGTCATAAAGCAGATGTAATGTTTAGATTTATATAAAAAAAAAAAGTCAAACTGTTTTTGAAAGGGGTCGTACCATTTTATATGCTCATCAGCAATGTTTTCGATTTCTAGATCCTCCACATCCTTGCCGGTACTGGTGTGATCAGTCTTTCAATTTTAGTTATTCCACTTGGTGTGTAGGGGTATTTCATTATGGTTTCATTTGTACTTCCTAATGACAAACAATTTTTAGTACCTTGTTATGTTAATTGGCTGGTCGTTTATCTTCTTTTGTAAAGTGCCTGTTTTGTCCTCCTATTACTTGTGTGATATATCCTCTATTGTTGAGTTATAGGGTTCTTTATATATTCTGGATGCAAGTTCTTTATCAAATTTATGTATTGGAATATTTTCTCCCAGTATATGGCTTCCCCTTTCATTTTTCTGTGTCTTTCAAAGAATAGATTTTAATATTGATAAATTCCAAATTATCAGCTTTTTTTTCCTTTTCTGATTCATGATTTTTGTATCCTAAGTAATTGTTACTCTGCCTGCCCAAAGTCACAAAGAATTGTTTCTGTTTTGCTCTACAAGCTAGCTTTTAAATTTAGCTATATTCACCCACCAATAGAACACCAAAACATAAGAAACTGAGAAAGAAAGAAGAAAGAAAAAGAAAGAAAGAAAGAAAGAAAGAAAGAAAGAAAGAAAGAAAGAAAGATAGAAAGAGAAAAAGAAAGAAAGAAAGAAGAAAGAAAGAAAGAAAGAAAGAAAGAAAGAAAGAAAGAAAGAAAGAAAGAAAGGCTAACTTTGATCAGACATTTCAGTATCCCTCTCTCAGTAACTGTCTTTGTCAGCGTGGGCTGCTATAACAAAATACCATAGACTAGGTAGTTTAAACAACAGAAATTATTTTTTCATAGTTCTGGAGGCTGGAAGCACAAGATCCACGCATCAGTGTAGTTGGATCCTGGTGAGAGCTCCCTTCCTATTTGCAGATACGACCTTCTAGCTGTGTCCTCACATGGTAGAGAGACAGAGAGCTCTCTATTGTCTCTTGTTATAAGGTCACTAATCTCATCATGTGAGCCCCACCCTCATGTCATCCAAACCTAATTACCTCCAAAGGCCCATTTCCAAATACACAAGAAGTTTAGGGCTTCAACATACGAATTTGTGGGGAACAAAATTCAGTCCATAGCAATAATGGATAGAATGACTGAACAGAAAATCAGTACGGATGCAGATTTAGGCAGCACTTTCAACTAATGTGACATTAATTGACATTTGTAGAGCACTCCACACAACTGTTTTTTCAAATGCATATAGATATGTCTTATTTTGGGTTCATTAAAATTTTTCAACAAATATAAGAATCTCTTCTCTGACTACAGTGGAATTTCATTAAAACTCAAGAACAAAAACATTTCTCAAGAATGTCTAAATATTTAAAATATAAATAACACACTTCTAATAACCCATGGATCAAAGACCTCAAAAGGGAAATTAGAAAGTATTTTGAACTGAACTGAATGAAAATGATAACATAATATATCAAAGTTTAGGGAATGCCACGAAAGTAGTAATTAAGGAGACATTTATAGTACTAAATGCCTATCTTAAAAAAAAAAAAAAAGGAAGGTACTCAAATAAATAAACTTTGCACATTAAGAAACCAGAAAAGAACAAATCAAATCCGAAGTAATTTGCCGAAAAGAAAAAATATCAAAGATCAGAGTAGAAATCAATGAAATAAGAAAACATGGAGACAAACAGATTTTGTTAACATTTTAATTCTCCCTAAGCTAGTCTATAGATTCAATGCAATCACAATCAAAATCCAAACAGACTTTTTTTGTAGAAATTTAACAAGCTGATTCTAAAATTCAAGTAAAAATGCAAATGACTCAAAACAGTCAAAACAACTTTGAAAAAGAAGCACAAAGTTGGAAAGCCAACATTGTTTGATTCCATAACATATTATAAAGCCACAGTAATCAAGAGAGTAGGCTATTGACATAAAGACAAAGAGAACAATGGAAAGAATAAAGAAATAGACCCATTGCAACACAGATACAAATTCAAGTCAGTAGAGAAAGGATATTCTGTTCAACAAACGCTGCTGGAATAATTAAATATCCGTATCTAAACATTAATTCAAAATGAAAAAAAAATGGATCACATTTGTAAACCTAAAACTATAAAACTTCCAGGAGAAAATCTTTGGAAACTTTGGTTGGGCAAAGGTTTCTCAGATATAGTATCAGAATCACAGTTGATAAAAGAAAGAACCGTTAAGTTGGACCCCGACAGAACTTAAAACTTCTGCTCCTTGAAAGGCCCTGTTAAAAGAATGGTAAGACAAATAACAAAATGAGAGGAAATGTTTGCAAGTCATGTATCTGATAAAGGAAGTTATCTAGAATATATAAAGAAATCTAAAAGCCCAATAATAAGAAAACAAAAACCCAGTTTAAAAAATGGACCAAAACAACAGACCCTTTACCAAAGAACATATACGAGTGACCAAGAAGCCAGTGCGAGTCTAACCACATTAGTCCCCGTATCCACGATGAGATACCACTCGATGCCTGTTAGAAAAGTGTAAGGTAAGAACGACTGGCAGTGGCAAGCACTGGTGAGAGGGTAAAGGAGCCAGAGCTCTCACTCGCGGCTGCTGGAAATGGAAAATGGCACAATCACTTTGGAAACAGGTTTTGCAGTTTCTTAAAAATCGGAATGGGTGCCTGCCATATAACCCAGTCACTCCGGCCTGGGTATTTACTCAAAAGACACGAAAGCGTATATCCATTCAAGGACCTTACGCATGAAGGCGCCCAGAAGCTCTCTTTATAACAGCCCGAAACAGGAAACAACCCAAATGTCCCTGAACCAGTGATGGAATAAACTGTGGTACATCTACACAAGAACTAGTATTCAGCAGAAAGGAATTACCTGCTGATACACGCCCCAGCACAGCTGACTCTCGAAATACATATGACGTATGAGAAGACAGAGAAGGGGTGCCCGGGGGGCTCCGTCGGGTGAGGGCCCAACTCCTCGTTTTGGCTCAGGGCGTGACCTTCCGTTGTGAAGTTGAGCCCCGTGCTGGGCTCCGCGATCAGAGGGGTGTCTGCCTGAGGTTCTCCTCCTCTCCCTCTCCCTTCCCCTCTCCTTGTGCCCCTCCCCTGCTCGTGGATTCCCACTCTCTCTTTCTCTCTCTCATAAACAAATTTCTTTTTTTTTTCATAAACAAATTTCAAAAAGAATAAGATGGAAAAAAGTAACTCATATTGCACTATTTCATTTATACAAAATTTTAGGAAATGCAAACTGATCCACAACGACAAGAACCAGATCCGCAGTTGCCTGAGAAGGAGGCACTGAGTAGGTGTGAGGAGAGAGGGAGCTTTAGGAAGGTACGCAACGACGCTGTTGGAGGTGACGAAGGTGTTCATTATCTTGATTAGAGGGATGGTTTTGCAGGTGGATGCATATGTCAAAACATCACATTTTACACATTAAATATGCACAGTTTACCGTAAATCAATTATACTTCAATAAATCTTTTAATAATAAATAATGGAATGTTTTCTGCTTCCTAACTGAACCTTGATTATTATAATAGGAAGGAAGGAAGGAAGGAAGGAAGGAAGGAAGGAAGGAAGGAAGGAAGGAAGGAAGGAAGGAAGAAGGAAGGAAGGAAGGAAGGAAGGAAGGAAGGAAGGAAGGAAGGAGAAGAAACTGTAGCATGGAATTAAATGGAATGGAAAAGGAAAGAAACAGATGAAATGGAATGAAATAGGAAGAGTCCACCCCTTTAAAATCCTTCTGCCCAAAAAACCATTTCCATATAAATTAGAAAATTATTCGGGACCTTATCATTGCAACTATTTAAGGAGAAAACACATTAAGGATGCTTTAGTATTTAGTGGCACAGGATTAGAGATAAGAATACATGTATTAATATGCTCTGATAAATCTGTAAACTTTTTTTGTCAAAGCAATATTTGACAAATATCTGAAGGAAGAAAAATACATTCTCTAATTTTTCCTATATATTAGCTTGACAATGTTCATTTTTTTCATTGTAAGTAGTTGGTTGGCAGGTTCAGTTGAAGAAGTCGGCAGGACAGTTCACTGCATAGCTCATGGGTCCAGCACCAGACCTTACAGCCCACACGGGAAGATCTCTACGGCATTTCCTATCCCTCCCCCGTAGTCCCTTGTAGGATACCAGTAGCACCTGTGTAGGGCTTACTCCTCAGATCCCCCAAGGAGTCTTACTGTTACATAAAAACATGCGTGCAATAAACACGTGTACGTCTAGGGAAATCAAGAGTAACTGCTTGTGACGGAACCTGCTAGGTGACCCTAATGTCCAGCCTCTCTTTCTTCCCTGTAATATTCCATCCTCACAACAAGGTTTGGCATGGTGTGTAACCAACTAACCAGCGATTATATTTCCCAGATTCCTTTGCAGCTAAAAATGGCAAAGTTCCCACCAATGGAATATAAACAGGAGTGATGTGTGCAGCTTTTATATCACTTCGTTAAATGGGAATCATCTGCCCTTTGCATCTCTCTTTTCCTCTTCCCAGAAACTGGAACATAAACGTGGCCATAAAATACCAGCTTTAAAACTGCAGATGTGGCCAACACCCCCCTCAACAGTGGGGCAGCGTGACTAAACTGACCGACCTTGTGAGGCAGAGTCCTCTTCCTGTCTTGGACTAATCCCTCCCTCTGGAACATTAAGTGACAGAGAAAAAAACTTACTCTTGCTTGGGCCTCTGTGGTTTGGGGTCTCCTTGCTAAAGAGTATGATATCTCCCCCGATGGTTGGGGATCCTTGCCCTTGCTCCCCAGACTTGGTATATTTCATAGAATAAAAAAGATGTGGGAAGAGTCATGAGTAAGAGACATAAGAATGTGATAATACTGGGGCTCCTGGTTGGCGTCTGACTTTTGATTTTGGCTCAGGTCATGATCTCAGGGTCGTGAGCTCAAGCCCCACATCAGGTTTAGCACTGGGCAAGAAGCCTGCTTAAGATTCTCCCTCTCCTTCTCCCCTGCCTCTCTCTCCCTAAAAAAAAAAAAAAAAAAAAAAGTGACGATACTGAAGGACTGAAGGTGATAGAAGGAAATTCCTAGCCAGAGGCAAAGAAATCACAGAAAAAGAAGAGCTCTAAGGATGATAGAGGCAGAGGACCTGGCTGATGGAAAGAAGGGTGAGAGGAGAGTCGGCGGCGTAGCACTGAGCCTCTGGATTTAAATCAAAATGAATTTGAAAAACTTCCAGCCAAGAGCATTTCACTTTCCTGCCATGATTGAAAGTCAATGTATTGTTGGCGGTGGTGAGTTCTCTCTCTAATTATACAGGCAAATGTGTTCGTGAAGTGAAGTGGTATCTCTCCCCAAAAAGCAAATGCCCTGTATTGTACAAATATTAAAAATAACATTGAGTTCATCTTTTGAGAAAGTAGATTTTCCTCTAACTTTTCAACTACACAGCAGTAATTAATAATTAGCCGCCTATTTCTCTTATTTCCCACTTATCCGTATCTAGCCTTCATAACATAGGTAAGAAATGTGCCATTTCAAGACTCCTGGTCTTTTTAAAATAAAAATAATCACTTTTGGAATAAAATATTGCCATCTGAAGCTAAAATGTGTGTCATGAGGACACCACTCAAGTCTAACATGCAAATGTGGCATTTCGCTGGCTTTGCTCTACCACTGAAATGTAACCCTGAACTCCCACAACTCCTTTTCAAGAAAATACTGCTGACATCACTCCCTATCATCTATACTACCTATTTCTAGCAATAATCCCCTATCAGCAATGTAGAAATAATAAGGATTTAGCTCAGGTGAGCCATTTTACTGCTCCCACCTCGGCTCACTCACCCATCTGAAGGGTCAAGGGGTCAGCAGATCCGAGACTGGGCTCAACCATAGCAACTAGTCTCTGCTCCACTGATCTATCATCCCGTTCCTGGTAATAAGGAGCAAGCTCAATCATGCAGGCTTTTTGGTCACATCATGCCTGCTATTCCGCTGGCAAAAACATGTGTTTGAGCCCAAAATAAAGAGTAAGGAAATACACTCTGTTTCTTTAATGGGATAAACTGTGAGGCCATATGACAGTGGGCATGGGTATATGCAACCAGTGAAGAATTAGGTTCATTAAAGTATCCTACCAAAACCCACTGTATGGATACTGAAAGGGAAAACTCTTTTTCCATGCTCTCCTCCCAATACTTCTGACATCACCCTGAGGCGGGGGGTGGGGGGTCCCCCCATCCCAACCATTTCTCCAATACCAGCTGAATGTCCTGTCATTTCAATCCTGACACAACCTGGAAATAGTGTCAGATCCCACAAGGGCTCATTCCTACAAGGCTGCCCCCTCTCTTCAGGCTGGTTGAGAATCCAGGTTGCTACCTGGGGTTACCACTCATGGACTATAAATCAGAGGTTCTCACGACCTATCCCCCTCCTTAGGTTCAGTAATTTGCAAGAGCAGCTCACAGAACTCAGGGAAACCGCTTACTCATTAGATCACCAATTTATTATAAAAGGGTACAATTCAGAAACAGCCAGATAGGAAAAAAGATATATAGGACCAAATATGAGGGACATGACAGAGTTTCCATGTCCTGTCCAAGAGCACCAACCTCCCAGCACCCACATGAAATCTCTCTGAGCCCCATTCTTCAGGGATTTTATGGAGGCTTCAGTTTTATAGTCATGGCTGATTAAACCATTGGCTATTGGTGATTAATTCAACCTCCAGCCCCACACCACTCCCCAGAGGTCAAGGGTTGGGTTTGGAAGTTCCAACCCTCTAATATTATGTGGTTGGTTCCCCTAACAATGAGCCGCCATCCTTAAGGGCTTTCCAAAAATCACCTCATTAACATAAACAGGTGTAGCTGTAAGGGGCTTGTTATGGATTTAAATAGACACTTTCCTTGCTCTTAGCATTTAGGAAATTCCAAGGGTTCTAGAAGCTCTGTGCCAGGAACCAAGAGGAAAACCAAATGTATAGTATTATAAATCACTGTATCCCAGGTACACACACACGGGCTCTTACATATATACACACATTCTGCCTTGTCTCCTACTCCTATTTGTCACCTCCCCTTGAGCTGTCCCTCCTAAATACGTCCTGATTCAAATATAGTTGTAGCTACATTGGTACGGTAAAAGCAGAGACTGAGTCAGCCAACATATTCATATTCTGGAAATGTCACTAACCAACTATGTAACCAATGAGAGCTGTGGAAACCATCTCAAGTTTCTTTCCAAGTCCTAATTCCCAGTTCTGTTTAGTTTTACCTTCCCACCATTCCCTTCCATCCTCCCACAACCATCAGACATTACCCACATTTATTTGTTCAGCAAAGTTCAACTGGGTGCCTGTTATGTATTAGGCTCTTTCCAGAAACTAGGAATTCAGAGAAATATCAAGCCAAATCCTCACGTTGCAGGAACCACAATCCAGTAGATAAAACAGACAACTAAACCAATGATAAGTTGTGACGCAAGTGCCTGATGTTAAGTTTTTCACTGTCGAGGCATCCATTTCAAAGGCAACCATCTCTAATAATAAGTTGCCAGCTACACAACTAGATACAGAGCCAGGCCACCCCACCCATGAAGTTCCCGCTTTAGGGAGCCCTGAGTGACTTAGACAACTAGCGCCTTAAATGATCCTGTGTTTCCCTTCCTGGGCCTTAATTCCCACTCTTATGTTTTAAATTCACCAATAAGGAGCAAACCCATGAAACCATAGGCCCTTCACCCTCAACCCCAATAAAGGCAGAACCCTAGGTCCACTGTCTCTCTCTCTCTCTCTCTCTCTCTACCCACTCAAGCTAATCTTAAGTGTGGAAGGAAAAATCTGATGGGCTAAATAGGTTCTGTTTTCTCTCCCGAGTCTAAGGGAAATGGTTAAGCCTCATCACGCATGCGTATTTCTGATTAAGTGTGCATGTGTCAGCACAAAAACTGTAACAAAGGCAGATTCACAGACTGCCCCACTCTCTCTTCAGGTGCGAGAGTTTCCAGAGAGTGCCTGCCTAGCCCTCCTCCTCACTTCTTGAGAGAAGAGTCTTTCCTACTGAAAGGAAAGCTAAGTTGATCTTCCTGATAAAATGCTGAATGGGTGTTGGAAGGAGAGAAAGCCTAATTAAGCTGATCGGGCTGGACCTGACTCATAGGAATACATTTTTAGAGAATTGAAGAATGAGTTGAGTGAGCTTGTAGAGATGAGAGAAGAGCAGAGAGGAGGAGAAGGAATTCTAATCAGTATAAAAAAAACACAAGTGTATTATTAGTTTTTCTACTACGACAAACTTGGAAACAACACAAATTTGTTATCTCACAGTTTTCTTGCATCAACAGTCACAAGTAACCTGGATCCTGTGGTTCAGTATCTCACAAAGCTACAAAAGAGTTGTTAGCTGTGCTACAGTTCTCATGGAGTATGCGTGCCTTTCCCAAGCTCCCTCACTCATTCAGTGTTGACTGAATCCAACGGCTTGTGGTTGTAGGGCTGAAAAAGTCCTCCCTTTCTTGCTAGCCGTCAGTGGCTGGGGGTCACAGTCCCTTGCCTCGTATCCTATAGTCAGTTCACAACATGGGTAAATTTGCTTTCTTCCAGGCCACCACTTCTATTCTTCTAAAGGTTCATCTGATTACGCCAGGCCCAGCCAGGACAACTCCTCTTTGATTAATTCAAAGTCAACTGATTAGTCTCCTACTCATGGGAATGATATCCCATCATATTCACAGGTCTCCTTCACACTCAAAGGGAAAAGAGATCACATAAAACAAGAGTGGAAACCTCAAGGCCACCTTAATGCCTACCGCACTGTATGTCTGAAACGTCTTAATGTGTTTTAGGAATGACAGTAAAGAATGGAATTCTTTTTCCTTAAATTTGTTTGTCAAATTGCGTTTTGTTAACTGCCAGAAAACCCAATGCTTGGTCTTAGGGTTTATAAAAGAGAAAGTGTTCATGAACACTAGGTCTTGAACCATGGAAAAGACCAAATAACTTGTGACAGCTCCCTGGGTCTCTGAAAGTCTAATTTCAGATATTATAACGTTAGATTCACTAAACATGTGCTCTCAAATAAACACAGTAAACTACAGGGGAAAGTATCAATATCTGGATTTAGAAAATACTAAACATTTTCAGGGGCACCTGGGTGGCTCAGTAGGTTGGGTGTCCAACTCTTGATGTCAGTCCAGGTCATGACCTCAGCACTGTCAGTTTGGGCCCCACACTGAGCTCCATGCTGGGTGTGGAGCCTACTTAAAAAATAAGAAAAGGAAAAAAAGAACTACAGATTTCTAGATGAGTTTAAATTGCCTATGTAGAGCAAAAAAGGAAGACTATCTTGTCCTTAGGAGAGGAAATATTTTTATATATTTTTATATTTATAAAATATTTTATATTTTTTATATTCTACATATATATTGTATTCTATTCATACATATATATATTCTATATATATATATATATATTACTATATAACAATGGGTGGCAACTAGGTTTATTTCTGCTTCAAAGATTTCTTCTAATGGTAATTAGAAATTAACCCTAAGACATATTTCAAAGAACCATTGTAAAAATGGAGGATGTTTAAAGGCACGTTATTAAATAAAATAAATTATTTATTTTATAAATTCCGTGTCAAAAGAAATCCCTAAAATGTACTAATGGCCTAACGTTTTTTTGTATTTGGACGTATTTTACTTCATTTAATATTCACAATGGTATTTGAGCATTTGTTTTACTTTCTCCATTTTTTCAGGTTAAGGGACTTCACCAAGACTACACAGCTGGTGCTCACAGGCGGGAAGGAAACAAACCTAGAATTTTCAATTCCAAAGTCTTTCGTTTTTCCACTCTGCCACAATGGTTTCTCAACCACTCGTCCTTTTATTCATTCATTCAACAAACATATTATTTGGCGCTTGTTGTATTTCAATAGTGGTCATAAGCTCTGGGCAATACAGTAAACAAGTACATGTAAGCTTTGCCTTCGTAGAGCCACTAGGATGGTGCGTTCAAGAAAACCCAGGGTAACGTTTTCCTCCTCCTCACCCGTGTGAATAAAGCTAATTTCCTCATCTGTGAGTCCAGAGCATGTTATACTTAGTACTTGGAGGGCACACAGCATTGTATCGTGGTTTACTGTATCCCAGACAATGGGCCACACAAGGTACCTTCCAGGCTCCCTTCCTAGGACGCCTGCCAAGCTAATGGGGCACGCATCTGTCACAAATCAGAGGATACAGAAGAAAGGAAGGGAAGGAACACACAGCCTCAGTTGATTGTCACTTTAAAGGAGGAAAGGAAGGCCACACCATTCTAAATCACTGAGACGGCTAAACAGGAAACTCAAATAATACACAACAGAAACACACCAGCTTAAAACACATTAACTCCTAGAAGAAATTGAGTCACTGGCAGATGCTGGCAAGTCCTTTCTTGCAGCAATAACTTCTGCTTCATCAGAATGGCACCCTCAATAAACATGCTTTTAACACACTATTTTGCTGGCTTATTGTCACTGGAGTTTAACATTTTTCTCTGTAGCTCAAGAGCTTCTCCTGAGGGAAATATATGAAAGCAGTGGGTTGCCTGCGAAATCCTGGGTAATGTTAGTCTAAATCCCCACACGTTCTCTTGTTCCTCTGACTCTGAATTATATCAGCTTTGAAGATTCGGTGTGATGCCGCATCCGTACAGCTCTCGGTTAAGAAAAAATCTTTGTCGCCCCAAATTGATAACACAATATGGTATAAGACAACACAGCATCACATCACGTAGCGTAACATAGAATTTCAGTAAGAAAAAGATAGGCTCGCAGAAAATGACTTTTTTTTTTCCTAAAACTAAAAGAGATTTATGGTGATTCGTCCTTGGGGAAAAGACTGACTTTTGGATGACTGAATTTGGTATTAATATAAGAAGTTATTAATAATTGGGTATATATCCCTCACTTACAAGCTCGGGGGTTTGGGTAAATCACTTTACCTGTTACCAAGTCAGTTCTCTCACCTGTGGAATGGAGAAAACCACGGAATCTACCTGGCAGAGCTGTTGTAGGGGGAAAGTGGGCAAGGCGTAGGGAGCACATGGCTCAGCACCTGAGAGAAGTACCCTCCCAATAAGCGCTCGCTGCTCGTGCGACACGCGCGTGTTAAGCACACACGCCTTTCTGCCTGGAGCACCCGGACTCCTGAAGACTCTGAGATACAAAATTAGGAGAAAGCCCTCCCAAGCTCCCTGCCAAAGAACAATAATATTTCCAGCCGCTGGAGAAATATGTTGCAAATAATCCTGCTCAAGTCTTTTATTAGATTCTTGCTTGACTAATGGGGCCACTTCTGAATTTGGCATTCAGAATCCTCCCTAAATACATCCCTTACAGGATTCAGTGACATTCCGTTCTCCACGGCTACATGTTTCCAGCATCTATTACCTATAATTTTTCTTTCTCTTTCTACAAGACTTCTTACTGGCTATGGCCACTAGCTGGGCCTTCTCTTTATTTCTCAACATTTATTTCTTGAGCAAAATATTCTTATGTTGCTTATAAAATTACTCCTCTCACGTGCAGCGTTCCGATGACGCCGCCACCCTTCCTGCCCAACCCAAGCCAGCGACCCAGCCTGACCGCTGCTCGTCGTTTCGTTCTGCCCACTGTTCCAAGGAAATCATTCTTTTCTGCACCATACAAATTTAGAACATAAGTGTTTGATAAACAAGACGTAAGCAAAATATTAAAAAGGCAGAAGAAAATAACAGAGCTTCTGTTAAATGAATTAATGTCACAAATTTTCGGTTGTGAACATATTTTCTTCGAGATTATTCCAGGTGCGGACCAGAAATAGAATTTTGACAAGTATTTGTTAATCTCCAACTTTATGCCAAGCACTCAGTCGACTGCTGAGGGCACAGCCGCAAACAAGACAAGCGTGGTCTCTGCCCTCACCGAGCTTAGACTCGGGGAACACACTGGAAAGACAAACGCTAAGCGAAGACTTGAAGTATGAAGGCGAAGGTGAGGCTGTCACCGTGAGGCCAGAGACGGTTAACTACGTAACACATGTTACAGTCCTGTGTCCCTCCTCAAAACAAAATTCACATTGAGGCTCTAACCCCCAGTGTTATGGTATCAGGAGTCTGGGCCTTTAGGAGGCAATGAGGTTCCGATGAGGCCATGAGCGTAGAGCCCCACGATGGGCTTAGCATCCTCAAGAAGAGGTAGAGACCAGAACTCACTTTGTCTTCCCTATATGAGGACACAGGGAGGAGCGGCTGTCTGCAGGCCAGGAAGAGGGCCCTCACCAAGTCAAACCTGCCAGCACCTTGGTCTTGGACTTCTTAGCCTCCAGAATTTTAAGAAATAAAAGTTGTTTAAGCCACCCAGTCGCGGTTGCTCTGGTCGTGGCAGCCCCAGCCAACCGCACGGCTCCCTCCCACAGCGTAAGGCACCGCCACGCAGACTGTGGCTACTCGCCTGCAAACCCCGTTAGTGACCACCTACAAATTATCAACTTCGAACTTTTGGTAAAATACTTTTATGTCTGCTTTGTTTTAAGAATAGAAAATAGATCCCGTGTTTTGTATGTTTTCAAATTCATTTTTAAATACATTTTAATTATTTTTTAAAAAAGTCGTTGGTCTGTGATGGGTTGTAAATAGAAATTCCAGCTCTTCATCACAGGTGGCTTAAGCAGTCATACCCAGCGGACTACATTTCCCATCTCCCCTTGCATCAAGGTGGGGCCTTCGAACAAGTCTTCCCCATTCGTGTGTGAGGAGAAGGAACATGTGCCACCGCTGGGCCAAGGTGGGAGTGAGGTACTGTCCTTCTCCACACTCTCTCTTCCTTCCTTAAAAAAAAAAATTATTTATTTATGAAAGACAGAGAGAGAGAAGGAGGCAGAGGGAGAAGCAGGCTCCCCACTGAGCAGAGAGCCTGATGTGGGGCTCGATTGCAGGACCCTGGGATCACAACTGGAGCTGAAGGCAGAGGCTTAACCAACTGAGCCACCCAAGCATCATCTCTTCCTTCTTTCACCATCAGCTGGATGTGGATGATACCAAAGTGTGAGGGACAGTGAAGCCATAAAGTGGGAGGAGTCTGGTGCCTAATCACCATGGGTAGGGAGGGTGCCCAATGGCCAAAAACATCTACACTGTGTAAGTATCATGGGTTGAATCACGTTGAGGTCACAACTCCCAGGACTGTGGCCTCATTTGGAAATAGGTCTTTAGAAAAGTAATCAGTTTTAAAACGAGGTCAGTAGACCGAGCCCCAATCCAGGATGACTGGTGTCCTTCTAAAGAAGGAGGAGTTTGGACACAGAGACACACCCAGAAAAGACAATGTGAAGACACACTTGGGAGGTAAGCGGATCCGGAATGGAGTGATGCATGCACGAGTCAAGGAACACCACAGATTACGGGCAAATGCCGGAGACTGGAAAGCACAAAGAAGGATTCCTCCTCCAGGGAGAGTACCTGACACCTCGATTTAAGGTTTTGAGCCTCCAGAGCTTTGAGACTATAAATGTCTGTTGTTTTAAGCCACCCAGCTTTGGTACTTCGCCACATCAGCCCTAGGAAACCACATAGGAAAACGTTGAGTCAAACCACTGAAATCTGGGAGTTGAATTAGTTAACATCCTACCAAGTGCAGAGAATCTGTGTAAGCAGGTCCGGTGTGGACGGCGGGTCGAGGCCATCAGGTCCGCGGTGGAGGCGTTGACAGGGACCTTAGAAACAGTCGGAATCCACTAGCACGAGGGGGGCTGCTCTGGCAGGGGAGAGGGTCCATCGCAGCAGAGGAGCTTCTCAGGGACAGCGCGGACGACGGCCTGGGACAGGAGGGGTACGTCGGATCCAGGAACTAAGAAAAGTCTGCTGCGGCCCGAGCATGGGGAACAGCAGGGACGGAGGGGGGGCAGGGGGCACGCGCAGGCCAGAGCCTGTAGGCTCCCATGGCCAGAGGCAGTAGGACTGGGAAGGACAGCAGGGTCCAGGAAGATTACCAGGGGGACTTGCTTCTCGGTTCACACACACGTGCACGCACATACACGCACACACATGCGCATGCGTACACACATATGCACATGTGCGTACTCATATGACACATGCACAGCACACACATGAACGCACGCACACATGCGCCAACATGCGTGCACACATGCACACACGCACACACACACACAGGGTCAGGATGATTAATCCTCCCCCGGTGCCGAGTGTGGGGGAGCTGGGGGCAAGGACACAGCCCCACGCGGCAGCTCTGAGAACCCCGAGGAAGAGCAAGAGCGCGGTGGCCACTGTCGCGGCCCAGGCAGGCGGCTGGCCACCTAACGAGGGTCAGGCCACTTCCCGAAGGCCGGGAGGCCGGGGAGCCCAGGACACGAGGCCCAGTCCCTTGCCCACGGCGCCCTGGCCCGTCGCCCCGCAGAAGGCCGGGGTCCCTGGGCGCCTCCTCCACGCCGAGGGCCTGAAGGTCAGCCCGCAGCCGGCACCCCGAGTTCCGAGGAGGGGACGAGCCGAGCAGGACGCCGGTGCTGCCGCCCGCGCAGCTGGAGGGACAGGCCCCAGATACACAAGGCAGGGGGCACGGCCACCACTCCGCTTCGGACTCGAAACCCTGCAGACCTGGTAGATGTCTGGGGGAGCTGGTACCCGGACTTCGGGGCTGGGGAGCTGGGCTGGGAACAATAACCTGGACGGGGGACACTACAGACAGACGTCTTAGCCCATCAGGCCAGGCCGCGGGAGCAAAGTGCCACGCCCCGGGTGCTCAGGAGCAACAGCAGCTGCGCCCTTCCCACAGTAAGGGGGGCTGCGAGTCCAGAACCAAGGTGCCCGCTCGGCCGGTCCCGGGGAGACCCCTCTTCCCCGCCTGCAGCCCTCTCCTCACATCCCCCCGTGGCAGGCGGACGGTGAGGGGCTGAGGTCCCTCGTGCGAAGGCACTGATCCCCCTCCTGAGGGCCCCCCCCGACCTAATTGCCTCCCAAAGGCCACCAGGCCTCCGAACAATCACCTCGGACCTTAGAATTTCAAAATACAGATTTGGGGGACACGCAGGCTCAGACCGCAGCAGAGCTTCACAGCCAACGGCTGAGAAAGCGAAGACTGAGAAGTCCCCAGGTTGGTCCTAACCCAGCCGCTGCCCTCGGTCAGGGTTCTTCAGACGGACGGAACCAGGGGGGCGTGAGGTGTGCGGATTTATTACGGGAACTGGCTCCCACGGCTGACGCAGGCTGCTGTCGGCAGGCCGGGCAACTAGCAAAGCCAGCGGCATGATTCAGTCCAAGTCCAAAGAGAATCCGGGTAGATCCCCGAGTCCCAACGACCAGGAACTGGGAGTTCTCACGTCTGAGGGGAGAACATGGGCCCCCCGCTCCAGTTTACCCTCCCCCCACCCGTCTGTTCTATTTGGACCCGCAACAGGTTGGGTAATACCTACCAACATTCATGAAGGTGAATCTTCTTTACTGTCTTCTGAACCAAATGCTAATCGCCCAGACACACTCAGGAATAATGTTTTGCCAGCTACCTCAGCACCACGTAGCCCCGTCCAGCGGACACGTAACATCACCCATTCCCATACTCACACCCATACCCATACCCACACCCACACCCATACCCAACCCATACCATGAAACAGCCTTTCCATGACCAACTGGTGCAGGATGTGGATCCACAGAATCTAAAGGAAGAGAGAATCCTAGTCAGCCCAGAACAGGGACCTTTCCTTTGACAATGCAGAGGGCCAAGGGTTGCAGAAGAGACAGGAGCATCATTTCTAGTCATTACCTATAATGAACTGAAATGTAATTACGGTTAAGTCTCATACATAGAAAATAAGCTGCACATGGTTCTCACTTGCTAGTGTGGATTCACTCGTAACCTTTTAATTACCTTCATAAGGGTTCTCGGTAAAGGACGTCCTCAGACCCTGCTCAAACAATAGGAGCAACAATAATAATATCCAAATGATGTTGACTCCATGAACAACTGTAAGATTCTGAAGTCCGGAGGAGGCAAAAATGGAAAAGTAATTCTTCCCAGCCCACTCATTAAGATGCTCCAAAATACTGTCCTCTGTAGATGAGCTGCACGCGATGACAGGTCTTAATGTTCATCCTTAGCACATTGTCTACTTTGCACTTTTTTATGGCTTCATTTGCATGTCTGTCTGCTTCCCCCCCCCCCACAAACGAGTTAGGTTTTCAAAATCAATATCCCAAAGGCCAACCCTGATGCAAAGGAATTAGTCATTATTTTCAAGCATAGAGAACAAAGTTTCCTTTCCCCCTGACTGTTGGCATAACACTTTCCCCCACACTCCCACCTCAAAACGCACATGCCAAAAATGTTGATCTCACAAATGAGAGACATTTGCTATAATAAGTGCAACAAACAGAAGAGGTTATTGTGTTTTGAAATTTGGGAATCTGGAACTTTTAAATTCTGCCTCAGAAAATCAGCCAAGGCTGAAGCAAGCTGTGCGTCTGAATTTCTTGGACAGGGACCACCTGTTCTTGGTGAACTCCAACTGATGAATCTGTTCCCGTGAAACTTCTTTTATTGTGCCTTTGCCGTGTACACACACCCTGGGTGTTTCATAGATGTTCGTGGAAGGAAGGAAGGAAGGAAGGCAGGAAGGAAGGAAGGAAGGAAGGAAGGAAGGAAGGAAGGAAGGAAGGAAGGAAGGGAGGGAGGGAGGGAGGGAGGGAGAGGGGGAGGGAGAGGGGGAGGGTTTGGGGAGGAATTGAGGACAGAAAGAAGGGAAGGCAAGCAGGCAAGAAGGAGGAGGGAACAGAAAAGAAACAACAGGTAAGGAAAAGCCCAGCACCTGCTGAGCAGGGCTCCGAGCTCCTGAGTCGCCTGATGGCGGGGGAGGCCACCGGGAAGCATCGAGGCCTGGGCTACTAGACAAGGGAGTCGACAAAGAGGCAAAGTTCTCTCCTCTTCGTGCCACACTCCAAATGCCAAACCACACAGCGATCTCTGCACTTCACTCGGATATGGGGTGGGTACTAGGTCCTAAAAGCAGCTTCCAGTTCTTGGGGGAGAGAAATAAACCCATCCACGTTCTAGAGACTTCCCTTCAGCTTTTCCTCTGCTTGGGTGCTGTTTCCCAATTCTTCACCCACCTGCCTCCTTCTTGCCACCTACGATTCAGATCAAACCTAACATCCTGAAGAGACCCTAGTTCCCTGACCACCCCCTAGTGAAACAAGCGGCCCCTCTACTGGTTCTGATGGCAGCGTTGGTCACTCCAGCTCATTCCGCCGGCAGCATCCGTCCACCGCCGCTGCAATGTAAGCCTCACCAGAGCGGCGATTCTGCTCCTATGCTCTGACTCCTCAGTACCTGAGAGCACGCTGGAAACAAGGCTTCGAAGGCATGATTGCTTCATTAATGAAGTCAGCGTTTCTTTTCCTTTTGAAGAGGATGGTGAAAATATCTGTGGCCTATGACGACGACTCCCAGCATCTCTTCCAAATTGGGTTCAGATCCACCCTGGAATCCAAACTTCATATTGTAATAATGTATTGATTTCTAAGTGATTGGTCTTCTTGTTTTCCCACAGATCACTTACCCCTGTTAAATTTCTAAAGGGCTGGGACACCTGGGAGGCTCAGCATTTGAGTGCCTTCAGCCCAGGGCCTGATCCTGGGGTCCTGGGATCAAGTCCCATGTCGGGCTCCCTGCATGGAGCCTGCTTCTCCCTCTGCCTGGGTCTCTGCCTCTCTCTGTGTGTCTCTCATGAATAAGTAAATATAAAAAAAAAATTCTAAAGGGCTAAACAACATCTTCATATGATTAAATTATTCATGTGATTTTACTGATTCTTTAAATAAGAATATGTACATGAGTCCACTTTGTCAAAAAACAGGTACAGTCGACAATTTTAGGCCTTCGAAATAGAGTTGTGATAATTCTGGTAGGCTTTTCAGACTAATTCAATCAATAGAAGAATTTTAGCACGTGGAGATGAAAAAGATGTTTACCAAACAGATACCTGCTCCGCTGGGTAAGAAGTTACGTGTATTATGAACTTAAGGCTGAAAATTCTCAGAAATCCATGAATTATACAAATTTTATGCGACTGTTTTCTTCTACCATCCAATAGTTTCCATAGCAACTTTGGCATCAGGCTGTGTATCCGCTACCTTGAAGACCCACAGCATCCTCCCTCTGATCTATTTAGAGTGAAGTACCCTGTCATCGCTCGGCGTCATGTCCTGCCCGTTTAGGGAACAACTACACTGCGTCCTACACGATGCTGTTGGGCGAGGTTCACGTCGCTCAGCTTGAGAGTTTTCGATTCTCTGCTCTGTTACCATCTTCAGGTTGTTAAGAAGAAATAGGACAAGCTAATGATAAGGTTAAACTATTTTCTCGTCTGGCAGGCTGGGGATTAATTAGAGTGGAAGGAGCAGCAAAGACTGAGAGGCAAGTTTAAAACCTGTTCTCTCAAGACGGCCGTGGGGTGACCAGGAGGGGAGCATTCGAAATATCAAGGCCAGGCCATTCCTTGCCAGGTGGTGCCCGGGACCCGAGGGACACGCTGTCTCTTGAGCTGGTGCTGGTTAAACGGGTGCGGTCGGTGTATGGCATTCGTGGGGTAGTACACTTAGGGCTTGTGTTCTTTGTACGTAAATGAGAATGTTTCTAAAAGTCGGACCAGTAACAAATGCCGATATATTGTATCTAAGGGACAGTACGATCTTTTCTTTTAAAGAAAAATACCCGGTAAGTACACAGTGTAGGCGTTGTGAGTCACTATTTCTCTCTTTTGGGGGGTTCTTTGTATGGTTGGGTGGTTTTGTACAAACTTTTAAAAGTGAAAAAATCATTCTTACCTTGAGGGCCACACAAAAATCGCTGATGGGTAGCACACAAAGTCAAGAGAAGGTGGGCCGACCAAGGGAGTGAAGGCAACCCGAGGGGAGAGGCCACACACTGAGCCCTGGGGCCTCCGACAGTAAACACCTACTCAAGCTATTAATATGAAGATTCATGTCACTGGATTTCCTAGGAAGGCTTTTTCATGTCTGATAAGTACATATATTCATGATGTACCATTCTTCAATGTTCTACCAAGTTTTCTTTGCTGATGCCTCACTTAGGATTTTTCTGCTTTTCTTTGTAAAGTGAGACCGTTTTATTCTTTTTTATAAATTTTTTTAGATGACTCTTTGTTACCAGCGTTACACTTGAATCACAAGAACTGATTTGGAAGCTTCCTTCTTCTCTGTGCTCTAGAATAGATAAAGTAACTAAGAACTTGAAGGTTTTCGTAAAAGTTTCCAATAACTCTGTCTGAACCAAGTGCTTTGTTTTTGCGGAGGGCGGGCGAGTGAACCTTTCTGAGAGCAGTGAGGGTCTTCATAGGGTTCACTCTTCAGCAGACCCGTTGTTACATATATTAAACTCGCTTACTCTTCACAACAACCTAATGAGGTTAAGTGCTTTTATCGTTATCATCATGATTATATCATTGTCATCTCCGTTTTACATCTAAGGAAACTGAGGCACCGAGAGGTTAAGCCAGGAGGCAGGAAACACACAGTGTATTTCAACAGATGGAATTTACTGTAAGGAATGGATCGCACGGGTTTCAAAAAGCTGAAGGAGCTAGAAGAGCACACAGAGGCACAGATCCTACTCTTAGGGACAGAGCAACAAAGGGGAGGACGGGGACTTAGGATGGGAGCTGGGAGCAGGGCTTGGCCATGGAGGCTCAGGCCTCGAGGGAACAATAAAGACCCCAGGAGACGATCCCACTGGAAGCAGACGGGTGGGGCTCCCCACCCCTCCTGGGGTACACACAGGCACAGCAGCACCCAGAAGCAAGCGGGGCGTCTACTGCCCTGCCCCCCTCCCCCCGGTGGTCCCAGCAGCAGAGGACAGCAGGCAAATGAGGCCACGGGGCCCTCCACCCCCACCCCACCCCCGGAGCAGAGAACACTTGAGAAGGGCCAGGAGCGCGGACTCGGGGAGCCGGGCCTTCTCTAGTTCTCTCCTTCTTTCCCTATGGAAATTGGTCTGTGGGATTTTCTTTCTCTTCCAGGTCAGTTTTGTCATATTTGACGTATGTTATGTGTCTACATCATATTTTCTTAGAAAATTATTTCATTCAAGCTTTAAAGTTTATTTCCATAGGCAATGTTGCACAAAATAACTTTCTATAATGTTTTAGTTTCCTCTTTTTTGCTTTGTTTTTCCCTTCTTGTCATTTCTCTTGTATATATGTACTTTCTTCCCTTTTATTCTTTTTTTTTCTTTTAGAAATTTTATTTATTTATTCATGAGAGTCACAGAGAGAGAGAGAGGCAGAGACACAGGCAGAGGGAGAAGCAGGCTCCATGCAGGGAGCCCAATGTGGGACTTGACCCTGAGACCCCAGGATCAGGCCCTGGGCTGAAGGCAGGCGCTCAACCGCTGAGCCACCCAGGCGTCCCCTTCCCTTTTATTCTTAATCAATTTTTTTTTTCAAATCACCAAATTTTTATTTTATTTTTTAGTTCTATTCCTAACTCCTTCCACTCTGTTTTTATCTTCATTAATCCTTTCCTTGGGCTTTCCTTTGGTTAACCTTGTTCTTCTTTTTCTATCTCTAATGTCATATTTTTTTTTTTCTAATGTCATATTTTTATTGTTTCTTCTTACTGTTATAAATATTTAAGGCTCCACATTTTCCTTCAAGCATGGTTAATCCCTAGGATCCACGTATACAGTATTTTCATACTTTGTCAAGATAGTCTGCATGCTCTGCTCACCTTGCCTTTTTCTTCAAGTCTTTATTACAACTGTAAAAAAACATTTCACCTTTTTCAAGGTGCATTTGTGCTTTTGCCATTAATTTCTAGTTTTACAATGTTGTAATAATGCTGTTTCATTTTTTCCTTCTTTTTGGAATCATGGCCTAATATATACGGAGGCAATTTTATGACAGTTTCAAAAACATTTCAAAAGAATATGTTCTCTATTTTCACTGTATCAGAGTTTGATATCTACCATACTATACTACTTTACGATCATATTGTATAGTCATCTGCCTACTTATTTTTGTCCTCTTGATCCTACACTAGAGAGATGACTGAAAGCTTTCTACTACTGCTGTGTCTTTGTCTACTTTTTATTAACTGCCTCTATTTTCTCCTTCACAAAGTTGTATAATTTCCTGCAAAAATAATGACAACTGCATCTTCATTGTGAATTTTATCCTTCAACATGATGTAACTGTTCTAGTTTCATCGCTAACTGATTTTTCTAATTTCATGTAATGACTTTGGGACTAGATATTTTGAGGTCCTATATTTTAGGCTCCAAACCTCACTTGCTTCTTTTTTGTTGTTGTTGTTTTCATTTGTCTGTATAAGTTTGTTCATACTTTTAACATCTCTGAATTTCTTTAAGTGTTTTGTTTAATGATCCAAGACCTTTTTTTCTTTTAATAGGTAAGTTAAGCTCTATAACAATTACTTTATTTACAATAATTTTGGTTTTAGTACTGTCATGTTATAGGGTAGAAGGATGGATAAAAAGAAGTTCTCACTAAGTGGTCTCTTTTCTTTAAATACTTCAGATATTTTTGGAAGATTTGTATTTTGTTACAATGGTTACCCTTAGTCAATGTTGGAAATCTTCAGTGCCACCCCAGGTCAATGATTCACTAGGCAAACTCCTAGGACACAGCATACAATTGTCCTTAAACTATGATTTATTACAGTGAAAGATACAAACAAAATCAGCAAAGGGAAACGGCACAGGGAGTGAGGCGTGGAGAACACCAGGCACAAGCTTACACGAGTCCTCTCCCAGAGGAGTCACACAGGAGGTGCAGAATTTCTTCAGCCACAAGTTGCAACGTCACATGTAAAATACTGTCCACCAGGAGAGCTCACTACGGACTCAGTGCCCGAGATTTTTACGCGGAGCTAGTCATACAGGTGCCTCTGGCCAGCACCTACCAAAATTCCAGAAGGAAAGCAGATGTTTAGCATAAACCATGTTTGCATGAACAATTTAGACACCAAAAGCCACTCTTTATCACTTCTGAATGGTGGAAACACTCGTGAAAATCCCAAATGCCAGCCATTAATCAACCTTCCAAGTGAGCCTTTTGAAAGATAGTAGTCTCAGGGGGCACCCACGTAGCTTAGTTGGTTAAGCATCCAACTTTTCATTTTGTCTCAGGTCAGGATCTCAGGGTCCTGAGATCAAACCCCACATCAGACTCTGAGCTGGGTGTGGAGCCTGCTTCAGATTCTCCCTCTCCCTCTCCCTCTCCCTCTCCCTCTGCCTCTGCCCCTCCCTGTCATCTCATTCTGTCTCTCTCAAGAGGAAAAGAAAAAAAAAAGATAGTAGTTTCAAGTCTCTTCTCAAACATTTCTGGGACTACATTTTTATATAGCCAGAGCATATAATATGAACATGCTACACTGACACCCTTATCCTACCCATGATTTTATCTCAAAACTGTAATTAAATATATCCAATGTTCACTATTTATTTTTGCTGAAGCTTGCTCTATCACCTCTTAGTAGAGTTTGCTCTATAGTAAGTTCTCTTAAGAAGAGCTGTATGAACAATATACCCTAAACTTTGGCATACTCAGAACTATATACTTGGAAGACAGCCTTTTTTAAAGTTTTTATTTATTTGTTTATTTATTTATTTATTTATTTATGAGAGAGACACACAAAGATAGCAATAGAGATAGCACTAGCAGGGGGAGAGGGGGAAGCAGGTTCCCCACTGAGCAGGGAGCCCAATGCAGGGCTCCATCCCGGGACCCCAGGATCATGACCTGAGCTGAAGGCAGATGACTAAGTGAATGAGCCTCCAAGGTGCCCCCGAGAGACAGTCTTGATTGCACATTTTTCCCTGAGTAACTTGCAGGTGCTGTTCCACTGTCATCTGAAATTCGGTGCTACCCTGGAGAAGCTGATACCTGCCTGGCTTTCTTCTGGTCAATGACAATCTTTTAAACCGTCTATCCAATAGTCCTTCTCTCGTATTGACAGGCCACCCCGCTATCTTGGCACTGGCCACTCCAGGTCATTTTTCCATGGAACATGATGCACCCCTTCATGGACTACATGTTTGTGTCCCCACAAAATTAGTAAGTTGAATTCTTGAGCTTTAGTGTGGTAATTTAAGGAAGTCGGGCCTTCGGGACGTAATTAGGGTCAACAGAGTAGCGCCCTGGTGGTTGGGTTTAGCGCCTTTGTGAAAGGGGCCCCAGCGAGGCCTGTCTGCTGTCCACCACATAAGGGTACAAGGAGGAGACGGCCACCTGCGGAGGAGGAAGGGAGCCCTCACCAGACACCACATCTGCCAGCACCCGGGCCCGGACTTCCCAGCCGCTGCAACTATGGGAAATAAAGGTTTGTTGTTTAAGCCACTCAGTCTGTGATAATTTCTTATAGAAGCCCAAACTAAGATGGCTTTTCAAACTTCCTTATTTTTTTTCAGGAGAGTGTTCATAAAATATATTCTTATATAATTGTTCGATTATACCATTTGGGGGCTTTCCCTTCATAAGCTGCAATTACGCACACATCGTGTTTCCTTTGTCTCTTCTGTCTCCGTCTTTTCTCTCATCATTGTATCTCTTTAAGTCTCATCTGCTTGTTTTTCTCATTTCTTTATTCTATGTCCCTTCCCAAGATGTCTGTTCCCTGTTGTATTCCTCGTAATTTAGTCTTCACTTCTAAATTACCATTTTTCTTTTTCTTCTCTTTCCCGGTTTCTACCCCTTCCCACTTCAAATGCTCCAACAGTCTTGCCGACGCCTTCTGTTGACTGCTCACTTCTTCCCTGATCTCTTGTGTTTCTGCTTCATGGTGTTAATCCGCAGCTGCAATTGCTAGAGTGATGTTTTTTATCCAGATTGCAATGTCAGATTATAATTTTCATTCGCTTCATGCAGCATTTCCTTACGAACTCTCTATATAAGGGAGTTTGGGTGTTCTGTTGCACGTTTTTCTTATAACATTTTTGTCTGAATGCTGTCTTCAACTCGTTTTTGTCATTCATATTTAAATAAGTTGGATTTCCCCAGACCAGTTATTAGCAAGAGAGTCAGGGGGCAGTTTTCCGTATTTCTCGGTCAGAGCTCCCTCTGGTACTGCTACCGTAGTGGACACTTACAGTGTAAGCCACACACGCTTTGTCTCTTGGTCCCACCCTGGTTCCGAAGCACTCCCACTCCTAACTGCGATTTCCCTCAGTTCCTCTACTTGTCTCTGATACCAAGAGTCATACCTCCTGCCTTCCCAATTGTTCGCTCCCTTTTGGGACATGGAATTTTCTAAGACAATTCAATCACCTCTTGATTTCCCCAGATACTTTCTGCAACGTCTTTTTCCACCTTCCTTGGCAATTGCACCTGTTGTACCTCAGTCCGGCGTACAGCACTTCCCATTCAGAGAGGGATCTGCTCCTCCTGGGAGTGAACATCTGCTTCTTATTTCCAAGATGTGTGACTACTGGGCCCTTTCCACGTTCCCTCATTCTTCATCCCATCTTCAGCCTCCAAAGCCCCATCATTGCTATGCAGTTAATGCTGACTTCATTTGCTTGGGCCACAGTTTCATGTAACTGAGAGCTTGCGAGCACTTTCTGATTTCTAGCTTTGCTGAGAATCTAATTGAGGGTTTTTTCTATTCTCCTTATATGTGATTTCCAAGAAAAGTGCAAAGATTTACAACTAAGCTGCTACCATGCTCCCGTCACACCCACTTCAATGATTAATTTATTTCTGCTGAAATTATAGGTGCAGGAAGAATTGCCAATCCTCCTGACAATAAAACTACTGGTCAAAAAGGAAGTCAATGCCCTGGATTTATGCTTGTAAAATTTCCAAAGTATTTTAATGATATCTCGGGGATCCCATCTATATCTAATGTATTTCTAATGCCCTCTGCACATCTGAAGTGTTGACTCTGTAAATATTTTTTATCTGAGCCCTGTATAGTAGAATCATAATATCATATTTCATAAGGATAATGCATGTACTAAAAGCTCAGCTAATCATGCAATTCCCCATTTAATTATCTCCTCTGGCATAATATAACCACCTACTTACAATTATTATACTCATCATAATTAAGTCACAGAGACACTCTGTCTCCGAATATGTGAATAATACAATTTGAACAAAGGACATAGAGTCAGAGTACAACTTCAAATGGCTTTCTCATTATTTACCAAAGCATTTTGCTGTTATAAAAAATGTTCTACTTTATATAGATTTTTTTTCATGCAGTAGTAAAGGCAAATTCCAGGAAAGCATTTTAGGTAAGTGTCTACAAATGATTAAAAGTTTTGCAAGGAAGTAGTACAAACCTGAGTTTGAATTCCAGTGTCTTTGCTTATCACCTGTATGATTTTTCAAGGCCTCACTTTCTTCATATTTATGTAAACCATTTGTCCAGCCTTATTACCCTGAGGTACACAGTGATGTCAATCTTTTAATATCCAAATTAGCACATTTCGAGTCCTACCCTGTGAATCTCAGTATTCCTTCTAAGTAGTCCCTTGGTGACAAGTGCTGCTTTCTCTGTCCCCAGCAACAATCCCATTTACCACTACCAAACAATATCATCAGCCCATGCAAAGGGACCTGTTCCCTGATGCTGATTACCACCTGGCATAGACACTTACCCCAAGCATCCTGGGAAATGGCAACCAAACTCCCAATAATTGCCTCTACCCCTGCCTTTTCCAACAGTTCCCTAGAGGTTAGGATCAAGAAGGATTCTAGAATCGGTGATATGTTAAATCCAGAACAGCCTTCCCTTTCCAATCACTTGAATCATTGGCAAAGACTTCTGTCTGTATTCACAAAGTATGCCTCACTGCTATTATCACCATCATTATGTTTAGTAACATAGTAAGCATCTCATAAACGATTGTTGGGTATGTGGACGCATGGGTAGAAGTTTCAAACTTCCCCTAGAGTTTGAAAATCAGATGAAAGATTGCAAGGCAACTGTCTAGCACAAAGTACCATGTGACTTAAAAAAAAAATAAAAAGTTAGTTCTCTGTCATTTCTAGTGGTAATGACAAGTCAAATGAAATCTCTAACACATTTTAAGACCTGATTTAAAAAGCAACAGACATCCACTTTTGAAATGAGAGTTAATCCCTCAGAATCAGCAGTCGTGGATGTAAGTGAAATCAGCAATTAAATTTTATTTCAATATCAACATCCTTGAAACCACACCTTCCAAGTATGTACAACACCACTTAAATAAATCCATAGACTTTGCCTACTTGGTTTCAACTACTGCAATTAGACATTTTAGCTCTTTTGATGAGAGGCTTGTTTTCAGACTACAGCTTGGTAAAAATTAAAATAATAATAATAATAATAATAATAATAATGCAAGGCAGCAACCTTTTTCCATAGCAAGGAGAAAAGCAAAAAGTGGAAATTCTCTGAAAAATTTACTTTTTTTTCTTCTGAAAAGCAGTAAGTGTTCCTTGTCATATTAATTTTATAGTTTTGAAACAACTGTGAATTTCATTCATGTTTTCATAGGATTTTATCCTTGAAAATAATGTTGTTAATAAACCAATTATGTTATTAATTATTATTAATTTCTTGATTCTTGATGGTGATTAAATTTTATGACCACTTTATTCCCTGGTTTTCAAATGTAAACAATTTAACTCAGATTTGTCTCATACGCTTCATGGTCTCCAGAGAATCTAAAACTGTGATGACACATTGTAGACATGAAATAAACATTTGTGGAATTAATAAAATGTGATACCACATTTATATCATTTCAATAAACAGAATCACAAAACTATTGCTGAATAAGCTCCAAGCCTGTGCTTGTTCTCTCCTGAGTGCAATTTAAGATAATCCGTGTTAAATAGAGAGTGCTCTAGGATTGGTAGTTATTACTGGCCATCATAAAAATTGGGGAAATTAGAACTTTAAATATTTAGAAAATATAATCTTAAATAAAAAGATAAAAGAGAAATTAATACATTTGCATTTTCTTCCTCATAAGTTCCATGTAAATACCAATTCAGTAAGTCCCTTCATTACCTGTCCATGCACAAGAAGTTGACAATAAAAATGACCACATAATCCTGATATTCGTATCAGGTTAGTTACTAATTATTTTGTCAGGTCTGTTGAAGCTAGACCATACTCCCAAGGTGGGAGATGAGGAATTCCTTGCCAAGGATGCATCAGGATTAATCCTGAGCCAGAAAACAGAATCTAAAGACAAGAAGACAGAAAAACTTCTTCCTTTCTTTAGAGATAAAAGCAACTGGCCAAAGACTCTGAGGTCCAGAGAGGCCTGAACACTTTGGGTACAGTCTCTTGGCCACAGAAAACCACACAGAGACCAGGCGGCTCTGTGAAGTCTTGGGTTTTTATTGCAACAACAGGAAGAGCCACACAAGTCCTCTGACCTCAAAAGAGTGGGGAGGACTAAGTTCTGGCTGCAGGTGGTAAGAACAGATATGACAAGTTAGACACCAATTAATCCCTCTGGATTATGGGGTTTATCAATAGAGAGGCTCTAAGGAAAGATTGGACAGACACTTGACTAATATAAGGACTTGTACGAATTTGGAATTGTTGTTTTTGGAAATATCAACCATTGAATCCCAACCTGAACATACTAATTACATTTAGAAAGTTTTAAATTGAATCTTTGAGAAGGTAGGCTTGAAATCTCAAAACAAAGGAATCTGTGTCATGGGAAATAGTACAGAATAGTGGTATAAATCCTACAGATATGACATGTAGGAAACAAAATCATTTTTTCTTAAAATTTAAATGCAAACTTTTTTTTAAAATTCCAGATCTTTGGGCGCCTGGGTGGATCAGTGCTTGAGCATCTGCTTTCGGCTCAGATCATGATCCTGGGATTCTGGGATTGAATCCCACATTGGGGTCCCTGCAGGGAGCCTGCTTCTCCCTCTGCCTGTGTCTCTCATGAATAAATAAATAAAATCTTGAAAAAAATAAAATTCCAGATCTTTGAACACTCATATCAATCTATATAATAACTCTACACACTTTCACTGACCATTGAAATACAATATTCTGAAACTAAAACTCATAAAATCATAGACTCTAAGAGTTGGAAGTGACTTCTGAAGGCATCAGGACCAATTTTCCCTCTAACAATTCAGATTCCCTTCTATAACACCCCATACCAGAGGAACGAAACAAGAAAATATGTTCTTGGATGGTACTGACAATCTGTGTAGGATGAACCAGTCTTCTAAAATTACTGGCTAAACACATATGTTCTCTTAAACCAGGATATCACTATGGGACTACATGGAGCCTCACTTACTTATGACAAACCTACTGCAAGGACTCATGAATAGGCTCCACTAAAGAAAACATACCAGTTACCAGTTACTTACTTCCACTAAAGAAAACATATTAAGTATCTGCTTAGAAGTCAAGTTCATCCTAAAAAAGAAAAAATAAAGGTTCTGAATCTGAGGACTTAGCAACGAGCATTTGTTTGTGGGAGGAGAGCACAACCTCCATTAGAATTCAGAAAAAATTCTGGGCTATAATCTTGATGAAGACACACAACAACGTTATTTTCTTAGCCTTACCACTTAACTTCTCATGAACTATAGAATATTTTTAAACCTACAATAAACATTTCTAGTGTGGTAGTATGGCATTATGTTGACTCGGTTATAAATCACTCACACATGAGAAAATAAGAAGGAGGGGGCTGGTCATGAATACTTTGGTCTGTCTTATCCTCCACACTGTAGGGTAAATGTCTCAATAAGGATTTGAAATTTTTCAAAGGAGCTTTTAAGTACTCACATAGTGCTGGCCCTATTTTATATACAGAGAGGGACACACAAGACATGCAGATGGCTTTTAATTATGCACTGCTCCTGATTACACCATTTGGGGTTGGCTTATTGGCCTTTCTCCTCTGTCAGAAAGGATCAACTCAGAGCATTTGGATCTTCAATGGCTTCCATTTAAGGCACTGCAATTCTTTAAGCTGCCGATACAAGGTTAGGGCAATGCTGAAAAATAAAAATTTCACTCTTACAAAGAACCTTTTAGAAGGTGTTATTAGAACTGTCTTAGATAAAGCGGTGTTGTCTAGACTGGTTCCTGTAACACTGCCTTGGATTCTCTAATTAGAAAACTAACATGGTTTCTCTGAAGATTGCTCCCAGTAGTGTTCCAAAATTTAAGTTGTTTTGCTTAGCTTCCAAAGCAAAACATGTATTTTTGAAGGGACAGAGGCTTTCATATTTTCCATAATGAGTGAGCATACTTCTTTAAAAGTGTTTTGACAGGACTGCTGTCACAGATATTACTAGGACTCTATTCAATACATAAAATAGTTTTTAGCAGCATAAAAGTACTGGGGAAAAATTAAATGCTAAATCCCTGAGGAAAAACGTGCTCAGCAATTTTAAAGAGTTAACAAAACGGAGCTCCTTGGGGGAAATTATGACAATGCTTGTCTAGCATCAATTACGGGCCTTTGTGTTGAAGCCTTGCCTTATTTTTTAGTTACCAAACAGAAAATGAGAAATTAAGATGTGGTGAGTTAGAAAATGTAAATTTACAATAAAATATACGTGAGAAATATTTTTAGACAGTTAAATAGAAATCCTTATCATTTGTCAGCAAAGAAGAGGCGAATGGAGGAAAAATCGTTGAGAGTTCTAACTCTAAACAACACAACATCATTACCAGAGGTCACGAGAAGAAGTTCACTGATAGAAAAATACCAAAGAAAAGAATATTGAGCTCATTTTATAGCTTTTTTAGAGCATATGGAAGCCATATATCCAAAAGTGTGCAGAAAAGATTTATGTGGCATAAAGAATTACATGAATTGTATTATTAGAAAAATGTAAATGCACTCTCTCTCGGAATTATTATCGCTGCCTAGCTAGTCACTTTTCTCAGACATTAGCCCTCCAAAATGAATGTGAATGTGAATGTGAATGGGCTTGAGCTCTAGCCCATCTATGTACAGCATAATCCCCGAAAGTTCAGTGGAGATAAGACCCTTTTCTTAGAAACTCAGATTTTGACATCAGGTATATGGCTCCTCTTTTTTGCAGGTCACAGAAATCTAAGGGCAAAATCACCAAAGTAACTTGGTTTTAACTTGTCAGCATAACCTTCTTCCTTGAAATGTATCCTCTGTTCTTTATATGAAATATATTTAAAACAGGTATCATTTATTTCCCTGGGAAGCACAGCTCATGCTTTACAGATACTATTCTAAATATTTGGTATAATTAATCTTTTCCTATGTGTCAACCTATGCTGAACAATTCAATCTCTTCCAATTGAGGAACATCAAACAAATATGGCCATCTTAATGTTTCATGAGTCAGTCTAAATCCTTACTAATTTAAAACAGATTGATAGTTGCCAATAATTCTCCTAGGTATTTTCAAATCATGATTGACATGGATGTCACTCTATTACTCCTGCTATGGTAATTTCACTTCTCTTAACAAGAAAGAGAGAAAATGAGATTCTTTTCTGAATTCAAAAAGTTAGTCCTTTGGGGTTGGCTATTAGAAAAGCTCTGACTCGGGATCCCTGGGTGGCGCAGCGGTTTGGCGCCTGCCTTTGGCCCAGGGCGCGATCCTGGAGACCCGGGATCGAATCCCACATCGGGCTCCCGGTGCATGGAGCCTGCTTCTCCCTCTGCCTGTGTCTCTGCCTCTCTCCCTCTCTCTTGGTGACTATCATAAATAAATAAAAATTAAAAAAAAAAAATAAAAAAAAAGAAAAGCTCTGACTCAAAGTTGTAGGAAACATGCAAACTCAGGAAAAAATTCACTGTCAAGATTTCATCAGGGTATAAAACAATATAAAATACCATTTGTTCTTATCATATTGGCAAAAAAAAAAAAAACTAAAAGAGTTATTTTAACCAATGTGTTGGAAAACTTGATATAAAAAATGTAAAATAAATGAATTTGAACCCTACCTCACTTCAATAATGGAGTTATTTTGAGATGAATCATAAACTGTATTAGAAAAACTAGAACTATAAAGTTTCTAAAAGTAAACATAGGAAAATGTCTTTGTAACCTTGTGGTAGGCAAAAATTTCTTACAATACACACACACACACAAAAAAAAAAACTACGCATAAAACAAAAAAAACTGATATATTGTACTTCATCCTAGTGAAAGTTTCAGATTAGAAAGCCAAACTTGGAAGAAAAAATCCACAACACACGCATCTGATGGACTTGTATAGAGAATATATAAAGATTTCTAAAAATCAATAATAAAAAGAAAACTCAATTTTTAAAAATGGACAAAAGACTTAAATCCTTTACAGAAGATCCACGAGTCACCAATAAACATATACAAAGTTCAACATCATTAGTCAAAAGAAAAACAAATGAACATTTCCACAAATGAACATTTCCATTCCAGAATGATAGAATAACTAAAATCTCCAAGGCTGACAATACCAAATATTTGCCACAATGAGAAGCATCCAGAACTCTCATATGTTGCTGATGGGAACACAAAGCTATACAGCCATTTTTGAGAATTACTTGTCAGTTTCTTTAAAAGTTAAATAGGCTCTTCCCTATGACCCAGCAACTCCCCTCTTAGGTATTTACCCAAGAAGAACTAAATGAAAAATGTATGTCCACAAAAAAGTCATATTCATAGTAGCTCCAAACTGGAAATAACACAATTATTTATCAACTGAAGAGCATTTATTTTAAATGAAGTAACTTCACACAACTGACCACTACTGATATTTGCAACATGGGTGCGTCTCAAAAATGAAAGCAAAGAAGCTAGAAACAAAAGAATATCTATGGTACGATTCCATCTATATGAAGTCCAACAATAGGCACGATCCGAAATCAAAACAATAGTTGCTTCTGTAAGGCAGAGATTAAGGGAAGGGATCAAATATACCTTTCTGCATAAAGGAAATATTTTATACTCTGTGTGTGTGTACACAATCGGTAAAACTTACACAACTGAACTCTTAAGACCTACACGTATTCCTAGTGGTATGGTAAATTAGTGCAGACATATTGGCAATCAACTTGATAATTAATCTTAAAAGCTTAAAAATGTGAAAGGCCTTAGACCAAGTAATTCCACTTACGGGAATTTATTTAGGGAAACAAGGCAAAGACTTATATACGTACACATACATAGATGTGTTTTCAGTGTGCATGCATACTTGTATGTACATAAATATATATAATACAGATAAATTTTAAAATGTGTATATACATATATATAAAGCAATAGATTTTTTTATTCCAGTATTATTTATAACTTAGAAAAATTGGAACCTAAATGCCCAATGATAGCTTAGTTAAATAAATAATGATGCATCTACCCTGCACATTCTGTAGCCAGTAAGATATTTAATGGCAAATGAAATATTTAATGATATATAAAAGCATGTTTCAATAAGATATTAAATTTGAAAAGGAATTTCAATAAACAGTATATATGATATGGATATTAATTTGGCTGCTCTGACAGTAGCAGTGGTTTAAACCAGATAGGCTTATTTTTCCTTCTGAAAACAGCAGCACTTCAGCTCTACAAAGTAATCCAAAGATCCAGATCTTACTATCCAGTTGTCCCGCCAAGCCTGGACTATCACCTCTACGTCGTTAAAGGTGGCTCACTAGCCCATGTCTGCATCCCATCCCACAGAAGGGGTGGAAAGAGAACCTGAAAGGAATGCAGCTTCCTTTTAAGGATGTGACCTGTAAGCTGCACACACTGCTTCTCCTGTCCCACCGGTCAGAACACAGTCATACCAGGGGTCTTAATCAGCTCTGGGCTGTATAACGAAATACTACAGGCTGGGTGGCTTAAAAACAGCAAAAAAAAAAGAGAAGAAGAAGAAGAAGGAGGAGGAGGAGGAGAAGGAGGAGGAGGAGGAGGAGGAGGAGAAGAAGGAGATCATTTCTCACCGTGCTGGAGGCTGGCAGTACGGGATCATGGTGCCTGCATGGCTGAGCGAGAGCCCTCTCCCGGGCTGCAGAATTCTCCTTGGATCCTCATGTGGCAGAGGGTTAAGGAACAATGCGGGATCTCTTCGAGAAGGGCACTAATCACATTCATGAGAGCTCCACCCTCAAGACCTCATTTTTCCTCCCAAAGGCCCTACCTACTGACAACAACTGGCATCAGTTGGGGGGGTTAGAACTGCAACATGAATTTTGCGAGGACGGAGACACTTAGACCACAGCCCCACGCTACTACCAGAGAGGCTCAGAAACACCTCTAACTGGGCCGCTGACTATGTGCCCACCTAACACTGGAGAGAGGACACTTCCAACACTAAGGAAGAAAGAAGGGAGGACTTCTGGATGAGCTTGGATGAAAATCTGGGAGACAATACGAGAGCACTCATTTAAGCGATGCTGCATCATCAATGTTTTTGACAGCACAGAGGTTGAAAGCACTAGGAAAAACACAGATACTGACAACTCTGAAATCAAAAAGTAACACAGGGGCAGCCCCGGTGGTGCAGCGGTTTAGCGCTGCCTGCAGCCCAGGGCGTGATCCTGGGGACCCTGGATCGAGTCCCGCGTCGGGCTCGCTGCATGGAGCCTGCTTCTCCCTCTGCCTGTGTCTCTGCCTCTCATTCTCTCTCTGTGTCTCTATGAATAAATAAATAAAATCTTTTAAAAAAAAAAAAAGTAACACGGCAGGTTGGACTCTGAATATAAAGAGGTTTTGGAAATACTTTAACCATTTTGTTTTTCCCGTATCTTCCTTTTTTGATATGTTCTAAATCCATCCATGATGAATAGTCTATATCATAACAAGTCTAAAAAGAACTTTCCCAATGAGCATAGGATTTTTCATACAAAATAAATAGGAGCATAGTAGTCCCTCCTTATTGTGGCTTTGCTTTCTGTAGTTTGAGTTAGCCACAGTCAAACGCAGTCAGAAAGCGGAAGATCCTCCATCTGACGTGTCATCGGGTCAACAGTAGCCTGACTCTACGTTACAGAGCCTGCCCACTTCATGCACCTCCCTTCATCTCATCACACAGGCATTCTATCATCACATCATCATAAGAATAAGGGTGGGATCCGGACAATAACATTTTTGGAGAGACAGAAAGACCACATTCACCTAAGTTTTCTTACAGTATACACTATATTTTTATAATTGTTCTATTTTATTAGCAGTTACTGTTGTTGATCCCTTACTGTGCCCATTGTATAAATTTAACTTTGTCACATGTTTGAATGTATAAGAAAAAAAACATAGTATATAGAGGGTTTGGTATTAGCCATGGTTTTAGGCATCCACTGGGAGTCTTGAAATGTATCTCTCAAGATAATGGGGGACTATTATATGTCATAGGTAAGTTGACAGCATTTCTTCTTTCTTGGTGATTAAATAAGTGATTAAAAAAAACAGTTTAAGTCAATGCTGTCTTAGATTTGACTAAATACAGTAAAATGTTAGGAATTATTTGACATTTTTTTGCATAGATAGGATTACAATTGGTCTTTATATCATTCTTTACATTTCTACCTATTTTTTTTTGCAATAAACAAAATCAGACAAATAATATAAATTTTAAGTAGGCCAGTGGGATATCCCAGTGTGCTAGGAAGCCTAAATCACAAACTGAAAAAAGGATGGCCTGAGTACATGATCAGTCCAATTATTAGTGGGCCAGGCTTGCATATTTGAGTGTGGCCTGCCTGAGTCCTAAAGATGGGATTGGGGGATACCTGCAGGGGCTGGTCTCAGTTGTATGATGAATGGATTGTCTTCATATAAAAGCTAAACATAAATATAACTAAAGAATATACTGCCCTGACTGATTAACAATGAGTAAGTGCCAAACAATTCAGTTATTATATCTGGTAATTTATCTGTGAAGTCAAAACCAAAGCAGTCTCTTTCTCTGCATCCTAATTTATTTCAAAATTAGCAATGCATTATTTGAGTAGATATATTTCTATAATTAGAAGCTTTTGCTCTCTGAGCCGCTTATACCTACCTGGCTGTCGTAATCTGGATAGTGGCTCATCTTATTTAACATGTTTTTAAAACTCGTTCAAATATACAATTTTATCCTTTTATTTCACTATTATTATTATCACCTCTCAACTAATTTTCATCTTAATACATCCTTATCTCACCATCTTGCCCTTCCCTCTAGATAGATAGTGATAAGCACATTAGAACAGTTTTAATCCAAACCTATTCCAAATGTATATATTATTCAACAACAAAGAAACTGTCTATTCAGAAACAGAGTGCTAACGACCAGATTGATTTTAAATATAAAACAGTTAGAACTTACAGAATAATTCTTTATAATCTATGATCGCACAGCAATATCACCTAATTCTTAACTGGAAACAAGGAGAAAATCAGGTGCTGTATCCAGTTTAGTGTCCACCCTTGCAACTTTTTATGAATCGATAGTACCTGGCAGGAGAATACAGGCATGAAAGCAGTCCTTCCAGCCAATCCATTAAGGACTAATAAAAGTGACCGGAACAAAATTTCAGATAATTTTGTCTGATCCCCCTCTAGGCACAGGGAAGCCCAGAGGCTGAACTCAACATTAATCATGGGGAACAGAACGTATTTTCCCAAAGGCTGTAGTGCATTAAACCAAACCATATAATCTGATGGTCAAGGTCAAAGACGGACACCAAAAGCAGTCCCTGGCAGACAGCACAAGCAGGTCATCAGTCCAAATGGAAGAGGCTAAATGGGAGAAACAGAAAAGGGCTCAAAGCTGGAAACCAAGGAAACTGAAAACGGCTGACAGTGCCCAACTAGGAAGCGAGAGGTAAAACATAAAAGAATTTCTTGAGATGCAGGGACACAATTTTAGGGAATTTTTATAGAAAAAGCATCATTCTTACACATGAACAGGAAAGGTGCCATTAAGGTCACTCCCTACATGGGCACGTGGGCTTTAATTTGCATATCATGTCTTTCATCAAACAGCTCCTTCCCCATGGTGCCCTTCCCTCCTTTAGTTACAGGACTGAGTGTGTGACCCACTCGGCCAGGTAAGGCACTTCATCCCCCCATTCACAGTGACGGATCCAGAGGATGGACAGGCACCTCAAACCAGACTTGATGAAGGAACATTGAGATAGACAACGTCTTCTATGCACTATGATAACCATGGGAGCCTGGAGCTCCAATGGCATAGAAGACATCTGACAATAAAGCCAAAAAGAAAAAAGTGGCGCCCAGCTACAGAGCGAGGGGCAACATCTAATACATCCTGTGAGCCCCTGGACCTAGTATTGTTTGAGATCAACTCAACTCTAACTTTTCAGTTCCATGAACCAATAAATTTCATACATATATATAGAAAGCATATATTATGCCTATATCCTTATTTTTAAAATAAATAGGAACATGCACTATTCCCTGTTCTGCATTTTGATTTTTCACTTAATAACTCATTTTGTAGAATGCCCACATTAGCACTTATTCCTTAATAGCTGCATAAAATCCCACTGTGTGGATGTAACGTGCTATACAGTGCCAGTTTCTTTTTGGTCAACATATAGATTGTTTACAATTTCTGCATCGAACTGAACAACAATGAACGCCTTTGGATGTATGTGTTTGTGCAAGTATATCTCTGGGTTTTTAGGGAGCAAATGAAAAGCTGATTCTAAAATTTACATGGAAATTCAAAGGATCTAGAATAGTCAAGACAATTTTAAAAAGCAAGAGTGAACCAATCAAATTATCTGATTTCAGGACGTAGTGTAAAGTTATAGTCATTGAAACGGGGTAGCTCTAGCATGGGAAAGGGTAAATACATCATTGTATCATACTAGAGAATTCAGAAAAAAAAACCTGCATGTGTACAGTTGACTGATTTTCAAGAAAGACACCAAGATATCAATGGAGAAAAAGCCTTTTCAGTAAGTTGAGCTGGAACAACTAGAAAGAATTTTGGAAAATATGAACCTGTACCTTTACCTCACATCATACACAAAAATTAATTTGAGATGGATCACGGGCCTACGTGTACGCACTAAACCATAAGGCATCCAGAAGAAAATTCAGAGTATCTTTACAACCTTAGGCAAAAGTTCTGAATAGATGTTTCACTAATGGAGATGTGCGAATGGCCAATAAGCACATTAAAAGGTGCTCAACATTGCCAGACAGCAAAGAGATATAGATTAAAACTACAGTTAGATATCACCTCACACCTAGGAGAATAGCTTAAATTTTAAATTCTGACAACCAAATGTTAGAAGAGAAATGGAGCAACATACAGTAGACAACATACAGGCTGGTGAAAGTATAAAATGGTGTTATCACTTTATAAAAGTATTTAGCAGAGCATTACAACATTAAACATACGCTTACCCTATGACCCAGCAATTTCACTGCATATTTACCCAAGAGAAATGGAAACATATGACAAGTCTCGCACAAAAATGTTCATAACAGCTTTATTCACGGTAGTCAAAAACAACCAAAATACATCATAAGGAAAATAAGTGTAGTACATTCAAAAAATGAAACACTACTCAGCAATAAAGGGGTAGAAAATATAGGAATAGAGAAGAGTAAGTGTTAATATAATGACAGCATGGAAGGCTTTTCGGAATTACAGTGAATGAAAGAAGCCAGACACAGAAGAATGCATGCTGTATGATTCTATTTATATGAAGTCCAAGAACCAGCAAAACTAATCTCTGGTAATAGAAAAGTCTGAAATACTGTAGAACAGAACAGGAGAATTCTCGGGGGATGGCAATGTTCCCAATTGGGAGCTTGGTAACACACGTATATACCGTTCTCAAAACTCATCAAACTGGACACTTAACATCTGTGTATTTCTATGTATACAAATTTTACCTTAATAAAAAAATAATATTTTTACTGCAGTTTTAATGAGACCAAGTGAAATTAAATGTATATTTCAAACCACCTCTGTCCGCAGAAATTAAGTTGTTGCTAACTCTTGACCAATGCAAGTCACTCTGCTGTGAACATAAATCATTAGCTGAAGTCTCAGAAGTAAAATTGCCTTAATAAATTTATTTAAAAGTTTTGAGACATATTGAAAAACTTCTTTCCATAAATAATGGACCAGCTTATACTCTCATCTACGATGTATGAAAATATCCATTTCCTCCACTAGCCAATAGGAGGTATCATCATTTTATAAACATTTAACAATAATGAGACACTAAACAGTAAGAAAGAAGGAAGGAGGAATTTATAAAACTCACAGAGTAATTATTATATCCCAGGAACTGTTCTAAGCAATTTCCCCATGTTATCAACCACTGATACACACGGTACATATATCAACCAATGACACAGGTATTACTGTGTCCCCCATTTTAGGGGTCGGAACTGAAGCAAAGAAAGATTAAGTTACTTTCCCAAGAAGAAAATTCAGGAGAATTACTCAGTTAAGTTTCAGAATTACGTCTTCAAGCTCAAGCATTCTAGCTCCAGAGTTGATGTTCTTCTCCACTACAATATTATTTCTCGTTGTTATTGTAAATATTATAGGACTTGCCTGTTAGACTGGCTGAGCTTTCTCTGAAGCTACTGATCTCTTGTGAATTGCCTGTTCGGGTTCTATGCTCATTTTCCTAATAGGGCGCTTGTCAGGGTTTTTACATTTTTCCTATTTGTAAGAATCCTTAGAAATTAAGGATTTTAGCCCTTCATCGGTATTATCTATTGAAATATTTGCCCAGGATATTTTTCTTTTGTTACCTTATTTTTTCATAAACTTTTACTGTATTTTAAAACATTCTAAAATATGTAAATTTTTCCTGGTGAAATACCACCTATGAGAGCTTAACTATGAAAAAAAAAATACCAATGCATTCTATAAACGTCTTGTCTCAAACAATCACTTTAGAATTCTAAAACGAATCTAAATTTTTAGATGATTAAATTGAGGATAGATGTATGTTTTAGACTCTAACAAAAATAGAATAAACTCTATAATGGCAAAATTATTCCTTTCTAATTGCCCTTTATCTCATAGATCAAATACATTTGTAACCCTTATTACTTTTAATATTTTAACACAGAGGGAAAATAACAACATGGATTCCTTTCTCAGGAACAAAAGCACCGTGCGTCTGCTGTGCAAGGCAAAGATCAAAGTGCTGTACTTGATTCCTCTCTTTCTCTGTATTTAATGTTGTTTTGTTTTGTTTTGTTTTTTTGAAGTAGGTTCCACACTCAGCATGGAGCCCAACTCGAGGCCTGAACTCACAACCCTGAGGATCAAGACCTGAGCTGAGATCGAGTCAGGTGCTTAACTAAGCCACCCAGGCGCCGCTTTCCTTGTATTTAATACCTAATCTATCCACCAAGTCCTCCAACACTATCTTTAATAGGTTTACTTCTCTTCCTCTCCATCACCACCCTCCCAATTAAACCTACCATCATCCTCCACCAGAAGTATTGCTATAGCCGCCCTGGATGTCACCTCACTCCCATTCTTGCCTCCCCACCATCCATTGCTACACATCAACCACCGTGGCCCTTTTCTAATGCCCATAGCACAGCCTCTTGACCCTGTTTAAAACTTCTAATGACTTGACACACAATTAAAATCAAAACCAACTTCTTTCCTTGCTCACAAAGCCCTAGATAACCTTCCCCTTGCTTTTCGTTCCATCCCCATCTTGGGCGACTGTCTCCCTCACATACTACACTCTAGCCATGAAAGCCTTGCGTACGCTCTTCTACTACACAGACGCTCTGGAGAACCTTCAGTCTTTGCACAGCTGTTCCCTAAAGTTAGATCACCTCTCCCTCCTGCTGCCTCCAGTCTGCAGTTTGCAAATTACCATCGCAGGGAAATCTTCCCTTGACCACCCCCCCACCCCGTCGCTCCACCTCAAGTCACCTTATTTCATTCTCTCCGTGCTGCTTGTTACTCTCTCTTATTTTTTGTTTGTGTTCACTCTTTACTTGCATACTTTGTGTTGTCCTGACTAAAATAGAAGTTCCAAGTCTTTAGATCTTGTCTGCCGTGTTAACACTGTATGCCTGGCAACAACAGAAGTGCCTAGAACGTGGCAGGTCCTCAACTAAATATTTATTAAAAAGAGGAATTGTGAGGTATCTGGAAATTACCTAATACCAACGGATAAAATTAAAATACAGATTGGTGTTCAATACATAAGGGAACTTTTCAAAAACGAGAACTACTCCAAAACAGAAGGTCGCATTTCTAAGGCAGTATTCAGAAAGAGTTAGACAACAACCTCCTACAAAAGCTGGATATCTCTGTTCCAAGCAATTTGGCCAACATGCAATCTTCTCCCCCCCCCTTTTTTTTTACATTGCTTCCATTTGCTACTATGAACCTCTGCCCATTCTTTGACCCCTGTCCTCCACACTGTGTCCTCCACGCTCTTGGCTGCCAACTGCCCTTAATCTATGTCTTGGTCTTTGAACCTGACCTGTGGTTTTGGCCTTCCTATCTCCCTGGAATAGTTTTTGTTCCTTAGGAATTAAACACAAAAGCAATAGCTGAGAAGTCATATAACTTCTTTATCCCCACTCCCTGGCCACTTAGGCATGTACTCCAACAATTCGTAATTTTCAGGTTCCATTTCCTCTTCGAATTCCCATTACACACGGAAACATGTTTCACATTACCTTTATTCATATGATAGACCCTTAACATTCATGAGAAATGTTTTAAAATGTGACAACATATAATTTCTCCCATAAAAATGAAGTGTAATTGGAAAATTTCAACTGTTTTCCAATGTATAAGGATTCCATAGGGACATAAACGAAATTATTTACAAAGTTATTAACATAAATTCTATGACTAAAATATGCTATATGTGCCTCAGCAAAATGGCAAAGGATTACGTTTCAGGGATTTCCAGTGTCACTCAGAAACAGTAAAAAACACAAAAATTAGAGCCAATAATGCCAAGGCTTTCTCTCCTTGGCATCTTATTCAAAGATGCATTTTTATGCCCCCCCCCCCCGTGCCATTACTTCTTAGATTATCAAATAATACTACGCAATTATGACTAGATTATAAACCATTTACTTGAAGACTGTACATGCCTGCTCTTTTAAATCTAATACTCAGTGGTCCCAAAAGTTTTATAATGCACCAACAATTCACTCTGAACAGCTTTAAAACTGTCCTCCAACACAGACCATTAGCCTTCGCACCTGTTATGGTGTTATGGGGACAAAGATGTAGATTTTCCTAGTCTTTTCCATAACAATGAATTACAGTCTGTTGAAGGGAAAAAAAATAGTCTAAAGTCAATTCTTTTGAAAAGGGGCCTCTAAGAATAATTTAATGTCCTTGGTCCTATTTTTCAAGTGTGAAAAATTTACACGTCCATATAAACATTTTAGTCCATTGTTATTTGTTTCTAAAAGCATTGTATATTCACATACCAGCAAGTGTATATGGAGTGACTTATTTGTATAAATTTGTCATTAAACATATACCTTAAAAAAAATAAAAAATAAATGTATACCTTTCTCCACTTGGAAAGTGAAGTGTTCTGAAGAGTAAGCAGCTTGTCTACACTTACACACGCAACTCCATTACATCAAAGATCCTTCATTTCTAAACACAAGTTAGCACCCAAAGCCCTTTCACTGGTATCAGGAAAAGAAGGATAGAGGTAGGCCCAACTTAGGAGACTGCGCCCTCTGGGCATTAAGCCGGGGGACAGGAGCGTGGCAGAGCCCGACGACACTGAAGTCTTTCACTAGCCTACTGGAATTCTCAGCCGGAGCCGGGAATTTTTAAAAGGCACATGCTTGAGAATAACATGTTCTACTTATAAGAGGTTCTGCTGGGATCCCTGGGTGGCGCAGCGGTTTAGCGTCTGCCTTTGGCCCAGGGCGCGATCCTGGAGACCCGGGATCGAATCCCACATCGGGTTCCCGGTGCATGGAGCCTGCTTCTCCCTCTGCCTGTGTCTCTGCCTCTCTCTCTCTCTCTCACTGTGTGCCTATCATAAATAAAATTAAAAAAAAAAAGAGGTTCTGCTCAACACGAAACAGGGTAGGTATTATATCAACATGAACCACCCGGGTCTTTAGTTTTGCCCGCCAGCCCCTCTCCCACCAAAAGCCGGTCCACCCACCTGCCCTGGGCCCGACTGGCCAGGGTCCACCTGGCACCTCTGAGACGGTTCTCTTCCTTCCCGTGTGTGGACTGCCGCCCACTCACACGCTCCCAACGTGCTCATCCCGCGCTTCTCTACGCGCCCCCCAGGCCTCCCTGTTCTGGTACCTGGTTCCCAGAAGCTCATCCTGCCCTTCTCTTCTAACCACTGGTCCTTGCACTCCTTCTCTCTTCTGCATTGCTCGGTCTAGACGCCATACCTGACTGCCACTGCCTCTTTCGGGTTGAAAATATTCTGTCCTCCAGTGAAGTTGCTGGAAGGCCCTTCATCTTTCAGCCTGAATGTCTATACGGGACAGGCCAAGGCCACATGGTTCTGATCCTTTACCACCAATCAGAGTGTAACAGAATTGTGAGCGTGAGGGAGACTCGTCAGGACAACGTTCATGGCTAACCCCCTAACTCATGAGCTAGCCAACTGCTGGCTTTATTTTCCCAATATTTGCTAAGGTAATGGGGCCTGATGAACTCCAAAAGTGAATCTTACATGGCATAACGTTGGTGTCACACAGCTGAGGGGAATAGGTTCAAAAGATCTATGAAACATGTCAACTACTCTTCCCACGTTGGCCCACCCTGGGCACATTTCCAGAGAAAGCTCTCTCCCTTATGTTACCCCCTTAGGTCCTAGCCACCCTTCAAGATCCAAAGTAGTCTGACCTGGTTGAGTGCCCCTAAGGACTTCCTGTCTGGCTCTAATAGACCAAGCCACAGGCACTTTAGGAAATGCCCCTGTGGCTACATCCAACACTTCAGGGCACCGCCTGCCTTTTATTCCCATTTGCTTCCTCTGTTTCGGGGTCTCTGATTCCCAACACATAACTGATTCTCTGCCCGGGCAACACTTTGGTAATTATCCGCTTGGCTCTCAATTCCAACCTCAACCCTAGACTATTTAACACACCTGGTGTTGACCCCACATTCTCAGGCTCTTTTAGGAAACCAGACTAATAATTCCCTCGTGGCCAAGCTTAATTCCTATTGATATACAAGATAAGAAAACAAAGAAAAATAAAAACACATGCTCTGCGAGGACGTTTGCCCCAACACTGGCCTCCCAACGCAGACTCACCAACCCACCACCATGAAAGTAAAACACAAACATTATCCAACTTCCCCTCATTCATTTGCAATTCGGGTTCATAAACTTTGAATCTCCACCTGGCTCCAGACTTTTCATTCTTCATTCCTATATTTCCAAACCCTACAGTCCAGACCGGCACTCACGGTACACTCCTTGGCCAAAGAGCCTCAGATTCTTCACACACGTTGCTTTGACTCATGCCGTTAGTTCCTCAAACCCTGCGTCACTTCAGGTTGGGTATCTCTGCTCTGGCCTTGTCTTTAAAAGCAGTCCTGGAGGCGGAAGAGGGGTGTCTGGGCAATTATCTCATTTTTAATTTCAAGTACTTTAGTAATTATAGTTCGTACATTGTAAGAATTTTGAATCCTTGAACTAAGCCCAGGCTTCTTTAAAAAGAAAGAGAGGGGCACCTGGGTGGCTTAGCATCTGACTCTTGATTTTGGCTCAGGTCATGATCTCAGGGCTGTGAGATGGAGCCCCCTTGGGCTCCACCCTGGGCATGGAGCCTGCTTAAGTCTCTCTCTCTCTCTCTCTCTCTCTGCCCCTTCCCTCCCCACCCCACCCCTTCTCCACCCTTTTCTGAAAAAAAAAAAAAAGTAATCTCAGACTTTATTATAGCGCCACTCCAGAGAGGAACTTAAAACCATTAATGGCTACATATCTTCCAGAACATGGCATGTGAAATTTATTCTCATTTAAAAATATATAAAACATGTCCCAAAGTGGTAAGAATTATGTGTCAATTATACAACCTGAAATAAAGCTATTGATTAGGAAGCTTCCAACTACAAGCAGAATGTCTGCAACTTAAAAATTCTTATTGTTCACTAACTCCCATCAACTCCTTTAATTTTCTCCCACCCTTGCTTTCATTTTTATATAAAAAAAAGCAAAACTATATTACTTGCCAGTCAATAAAGAGGTCACCAGTTGAAATTCAGCCAACAATTTTAACAACTCTGAACTCTCATTAAAAAAAAAAAAAAAAAAAAGATTTGCTGGTGCTGTATGCCAGTTCCCTAGGTAACCAAGACTCCACTTCAAAAATGGACTGGATAATCAAAAGAAAGCAATACACACACACACACACACAGTGAACCAAACAAAAGGCAATTTTGCTTCATTTGCTAAAATAGATTTGACCAAGTGTTTTTACACAGCGGCAGATGGTAACTGCATTAATATTTATGTTGGACATGGCAAGAGAGGCTCAGGAAAAGGACTTTAGATTGAAGATTCATCCTTGGAAAAAGGTAAAAAATCAACATGTCTGTGTAGAATGAGTCCATGCTCCCAAGCATGAGGGTAAATCCCCGCTCGGCCACCCCACAGCTGTCTTGGATCAGTGCTGTGTTCTCTGAACCAGTTTCTCCATGAGTAAGAGCTAAAGTAGAAGATTGTAATGAGGATTAAATCAGATAATGTTGGTGAATCATAATTACAGCTGTCATTTCACACATGCACACCCTGGGCTGGGCACGTAGAACAACTTCATGAGTTAAATATAGGCACCTCCATTGTACAGACGAAGAAAGTAAGATTCTAAGAGTTCAAATAACCTGTTCGTGCCACACGACATACGTAGCAGACATGGAATTCAAACCCAGGATGATCAGACTTCAAACTCCATGCTCTGGACTGTTCCACATCCCTCAGTAGGACAGTGCCTGAATCGTGCCAGGCACTCAATAATGCTTTTTCTTATTAATATTTAAATGCAAGGAGTGCCCTGAGGGCTCCCAATTTGCACAACTCCAGGGGAACCATTCATCTCAGAGTCTATATGAATGGCACAGGCTGACAAGTTGTGCAGTGCACAGCCAATACTTCTGTGCAAAGCGGCCTCCGGGCACTATTTTTCATGAGTCTTCATAATGAAAAAAAAAAAAAGATAGAAATAGATTCAAAAAAGATTTCTATGTGTAGTAGGCCTATGATGTTCTGGCTCTCCCAGCACTTTCTGAACAGCTTTTATATATTTAAGGGATGCCCTAAACTATGACTTTCACCTCTCCGAGTTAGAGCAGAACCCCATTCCCTGGCCCTACCTGCCTAGATGTTTGCGTGTAAGCACATATGAGCAAGGGATCTGGGGTTCACCTGTATATGTCATTTCAGGGGTGATCTGTGTGAGGCACTACTGACTCTCACATCCCCATATTTTTAACTTTCACTTTTGCCATCTCCGTAAACACAGCCTTCTTCCAGACCAGTCCCCCAAGCCCCACTTTCTAGACAAAGACTCTCCTTTTCCTAAAACAACTCCTGTGCCATTGTAAGGGCTCAAGACAGTATTTTTAAGTCCTTACTCGGGTGATATACTTGCTCTAAGTGGACGGCACTCAGGAAGCGCTGAGTAAATGTTAGTCTCCTTACTGCTTCCCCTATACATCCTATTACCTCTTCAAGAACAGGAACTGGGCCTTATGCTGCTCCACGTAACCACCGGTGAGCACTGCTGTGTATGAGCAGGGCCGTGTTGTTGGTAGTGCTGGTGAGGATCCAAAAGCACAAAGGTAAAGGGCGCCCATAACCACCTACTATAGGCTGTTTGTGTTCCCCCCAACGTTCACTGTGATGGAATAACGAGGTAGGGCCCTTGGGAGGCGAGTCGTCGCGAGGACAGGGCATTTATAAAAGATGCCCCACAGAATTCCCCTGCCCCTCCTGTCCGGGAGGACACAGCAGGACGATGGTTGTCTATGAACCAGGACGCAGGTCCTACCAGACACCACGTCTCACGGCACAATGGTCAGGGACTTCCGGCCTCAAGAACTGTGAGAAATAGACCTCTGTTGTTGTTAAGTCACTTGATCTATGGTATTTTTGTTATAAATAGCTAAATGGACAAAGTTATCTCCGTCCCTAAAAGTTGTATTTCATTTTACAAGTGTTCCTAGGGAGAAGAAAATCGGAACTGCATTAACTTTTGTTAATTCCCTTTTCCCTTTTAAATAATGCATTTTTATTTTTTATATTTTTTATTTAAATTCAATTTGCCAACATATAGTGTAACTCCCAGTGCTCATCCCGTCAAGTGCCCCCTCAGTGCCCGTCACCCAGTCACCCCCACCCCCGCCCACCTCCCCTTCCACCACCCCTTGTTCGTTTCCCAATCAGGAGTCTCTCGTGTTTTGTCTCCCTCTCTAATTTTTCCTCATTTTCTCTCCTTTCCCCTTTAATCCCTTTCACTATTTCTTATATTCCGTGTATGAATGAGACCATATGATGTTTGTCCTTCTCCGATTGACTCACTTCACTCAGCATAATACCCTCCAGTTCCATCCACCTTGGATGCAAATGGTGGGTATTTGTTGTTTCTAATGGCTGAGGAATATCCCACTGTTTACATAGACCACATCTTCTCTATCCATCATCTTTCGATGGACACCGAGGCTCCTTCCACAGTTTGGCTATTGTGGCCATTGCTGCTAGAAACATCAGGTGCAGGTGTCCCGGCGTTTCACTGCATCTGTATCTTTGGGGTAAATCCCCAGCAGTGCAATTGCTGGGTCGTAGGGCAGGTCTATTTTTAACTCTTTGAGGAACCTCCACACACTTTCCCAGAGTGGCTGCACCAGGTCACATTCCCACCAACAGTGCAGGAGGGCTCCCCTTTGTCCACATCCTCTCCAACATTTGTGGTTTCCTGCCCTGTTAATTTTCCCCATTCTCCCTGGAGTGAGGTGGGATCTCAGTGTGGGTTTGATCTGTATTTCCCTGGTGGCAGGTGATGCGGAGCCTTTTCTCGTGTGCTCGGTGGCCGTGTCTAGGTCTTCTGTGGAGAAATGTCTGTTCATGTCTTCTGCCCATTTCATGATTGGATTGTTAGTTTCTTGGGTGTCGAGTTAGATAAGTTGCATTTTTATTTCTAATGTAACCCTTCAAGTAGCAGAACCTTCTTTCTATCCTGAACTATTCTCCTTAGATGAACTCCCACTTTTGTTTCCTAAGACAACTCTCACCTGGGCATTCCCAAAGGCTCTTGGCAATGTAAGGTAATTCCTATAGGCTCAAGCATAACCATCTGGTAGCAGAACCGTAGTGAAAACATGACCTGCCTCGGGTATCAGGGGTCGCCCAGGCCAACCGAGTTGTAACCATTACTGATCGAGGCACACCCCTCAGCAGAACCTTAATCCCTTCTACTCTGTCAGAGGCCTTAATGACTTAATGATTCTCAAAGTATATGACACTGTGAACACAGATTATCATCCTCCCACCCCCTTTCAAACTCTCCCGGATGGCCAGGTTGGCCTCAGTCACCTGTAAACACAAGCTGATCATTCCTATCTGTTTGTGCATGTGCCTGGTGGTATCGACCCATCCAGCCCTCTTCTGAATTCTGGTGAAAAGCCCCTTCTCCGCTTTCTCCTCCAGCTCGGGCACTTCTTAACTTTTGTAATTACTCAGTCTCTCTGAACATTATATTTTTTTTTATCTGCAGTATGCAGGATGAGAGTGACAACCTGCTTCAAGGGTTGTTCTCTGGGTTAAATGATACCAGGTATGTAAAGTACCTGGCACAGCGCCGGGTACATAACAAAGCTCAATAGAAACAGGTTTCCTGCCCTTCCCCTTCTCTGCTAGCCCCTAATGGGGCTCTCCTTGCCCTGAGCTCCTCTAAAACAATGCTTTATTTCTTCTTCCACCCATCTACGTCCTGGTAAACTTTTTTATTTAATCCATTCAATTATTTAATCAACACTGAATTTGCCCAAAATTGTTCTGTGAAGTTAGGATATATGTACAAAATACACTCGGGGCTTGTCCTCAACACACCTTACAACACAGGGTCATAAGAACAGTATATTTTTGAAATTAAACATAACTGCATTACAATGTACTCTCTGCTACAAAGAATTAATGTATAAAGGACGGAGTAACAACCCAGGCTAGAAAATATCAATGAAAACCTCAGCAAAAAGATATTTAAGTTGGGCATTAATAATTCATAGAACTGTGTCATGAGAATAGGGAGGAAAGAAAATTTGTCAAAAAAAAAACAAAAAAAAAAAAACAGAAAACAATCTCCCCACAGCAAAAACTTATGTAGGCATATTAGACTTATATTATTAATTATGATTATTGAGACCATACTAAGAGTAGGATACACAAATACGAAGAAAACTATGAGGACAGTTGAACAAAATAAGAAACTAAGAATGTGTAGTTGCCATTTCTAGAAAAGCAAAACAAATGAACAAAAACCTAATTATCAAAAGAACAAGGAAATGGTTAAATAAGTAGTGACTAACCAAATTAAGGAGCTATGCAGACTTTAGTAATGATAATAATGGAGTAAATGTAATGTCATTTCAAAGTTTTAAAATAATATAAAATTGAAAACTTTTATTATACTACATGAACAGACTTTAAAGGAATATGCATAAATAAGATGGCTATTTGGTGTGTTAATGGTGATTATTTTATATAAATCTTTTTGAAATCCTTTTATAAGGGGCACCCAGGTGGCTCAGCAGTTGAGCGTCCGCCTCCGGCTCAGGGCGTGACCCCGGGGTCCCGGAATCGAGTCCCACTTCGGGCTCCCTGCATGGAGCCTGCTTCTCCCTCTGCCTGTGTCTCTGCCTCTCTCTCTCTCTCTCTCTCTCTCTGTGTGACTATCATAAATTTAAAAAATAAAAAAAATTTAAAAAATCCTTTTATAATAATTTACAGTTTTAAAAAGAAAGGTTGAGGGAGACAAACCATGAGAGACTCTTTTATGTGTGTATGTATATATAATTTAAATTCAATTTGCCAGCATACAGTGTAACAGCCAGTTCTCGTCCCATCAAGCTCCCTCCTCAGTGCCGTCACCCAGTCACCCCGTACCCCCACCCACCTTCCCTTCTGCAGCCCTTTCTTTGTTTCCCAGAGTTAGGAGTCTCTCGTGGTTTATCTCCGTCTCTGATTTTTCCCGCTCACTTCCCCTCCTTCCCTTATGGTCCCTTTCACGATTTCTTATATTCCCCATGTGGCTGAGACCATATGATTATTGTCCTTCTCCGACTGACTTATTGCACTAAGCATCATACCCTCCCTCTGAGGGTCACTGGAGGGGCAGGGGTGGGAGGATGGGGCTCCCGGGTGATGGGACGAGCACCGGGTATTATATAAGACTGATGAATCACTGACCTCTACCTCTGAAACCAATATTACATTATATGCTAATCAATTGAATTCAGATAAAATTTTAAATATTAAAATTAAATTAAAAATCAGGGATCCCTGGGTGGCGCAGCGGTTTGGCGCCTGCCTTTGGCCCAGGGCGCGATCCTGGAGATCCGGGATCGAATCCCACATCGGGCTCCTGGTGCATGGAGCCTGCTTCTCCCTCTGCCTGTGTCTCTGCCTCTCTCTCTCTCTCTCTCTCTGTGACTATCATAAATAAATAAAAATTAAAAAAAAAAATTTAAAAAAAAAAAAAAAAAATTAAATTAAAAATCAAAAGGTTAAAAATAAAATAAAATAAAAAGGTTGAGGTGTTTCTATTAAGTAAATGCTTTTATATTCACAAAACTATTTTAAATTGTTTTCCAGCTTAATTTATAATGACCTTTTTATTTCCACCAGGAGCATCACATACTTGAACAAATATTCCCACAGTGTTAACTCACACTGTGTCCTGTCTGCCTCTGCCCTCACCCTCACCTGTCTCCAAAACTCACGTTACCCCCATTTAGAAAGGCGGGGGGGGGGGGGGGCGGGGTTCACTGTACAGCAAAAGCACAGAACATTTCATTACTTACAGTGTAAAGATTTTGAACTGAAGCCGCCTCCACGAGAATGCATTTATTTGATGACAAAATGGATCCTCCCAATCCTTGCCTTTTTCGTACAAAAAGATAAGCCAGGAAGATCTTCACGAGACATGTGATATGTAAACATGAGACTGTCAATCGAACACAGAGTCAAAAGGAAGGACGGGGAAGATCAAAAGTTAAGAAAAAGGAACATGTAAATTTCTTATGTTTTTTCTATTTTTATTTCCTAACATTTAAAATCATGAATGCCTTAGCAGTTCATTTTAATGTGCCTAAAAGATTCGTTTTTGAGTTTCCAATTAACTGATTGTTACAGAATTTTACTTTCTCAAATTATGGGATAAATGCACATATTTTTAAGAAAACATCAAAATAACTGGGAGTCATTCAATTTTAAAGAAGCAAAGTGGAATGATTTGCATTATTAGCAGTCCTTTAAGTGTGATAGATGGGCACATGCATTTTATTAAATTTTTAATAAATGTAACAAACTGTACTACAAACAGTAAAATAATTCTTTCCTTCAGTGCTCAGGATTTTTTTTAATCATGTTGACTACCACGGTTTCTCTTCCACAAGTGTTATTAATCTTGAAAGGTCAGCTATAAATATCTTTTCCTAATATCTCTGTGGTCGGAGAAAACTGAGCGCCTGCTGCCTGAGCACCCTGCTCGTCGGCCTTGATGTCCCTCCGGCCACAGGTGATGGGCCACTCGCAGTGCGTGTCCTGGGGTCACCGGGCGCCGCGCCCCCCCAGGCACCTGCTGCGGGACAGGCAAGGCCGAGGAGGGCGGGGAGCCCCCCCCAGGCACCTGCTGCGGGACAGGCAAGGCCGAGGAGGGCGGGGAGCCCCCCCCAGGCACCTGCTGCGGGACAGGCAAGGCCAAGGAGGGCGGGGAGCCCCCCCCCCAGGCACCTGCTGCAAGACAGGTAAGGCCGAGGAAGGCGGGGAGTCCCCCCCCAGGCACCTGCTGCGGGACAGGTAAGGCCGAGGAGGGCGGTGTGTCCCCCCCCAGGCACCTGCTGCGGGACAGGCAAGGCCGAGGAGGGCGGGGAGCCCCCCCCAGGCACCTGCTGCAAGACAGGTAAGGCCGAGGAGGGCGGGGAGCCCCCCCAGGCACCTGCTGCGGGACAGGCAAGGCCAAGGAGGGCAGGGAGCCCCGCGTCTGCCCCCCCCCCAGGCACCTGCTGCGGGACAGGCAAGGCCGAGGAGGGCGGGGAGCCCCCCCCCAGGCACCTGCTGAGGGACAGGTAAGGCCGAGGAGGGCGGTGAGTCCACCCCCCAGGCACCTGCTGCGGGACAGGCAAGGCCGAGGAGGGCGGGGAGCCCCCCCAGATGCTCCGAGCCCCGACGCCGCGGCCCGTCCTCCGCCGGGAGTGAAGACGATGCTGACAGACCTTGAGCGCCTCTGGAACTGGAAGGGCCGTCAGGTCACACGTGCAGGACACTTAAAACTGCGCCCAGGGCATGCAAAGCTCTCAGGAAGTATGAGGTTCGATCTCCCGACGCGCTTCTTAGCCTCCAGCGCCTGCCCGGGCTCCACGCCCTGAGTCTGCTTTCAGGCAGCTGAGCCCCCAGGCTGGCCCCGTCCGTCCTGCTGAAGGACAAGGGTGTCCCCACCGTCCTCGGCCCCCGGCGACCCAGGCCCTGGCCCGGACCTCAGAGCCGCTAGCGACGCCCTCCCCTGTCCTGACCCCGAGGGAGGGAAAAGCCCGCAGGTGACACAGGCTGCGCCGAGGAGAGCGCCGTGAGCGCAGTAGCCTTCCCTCCTGCTCCTCGCGCGGGTTCCTTATGGATGGCCCAGAGCCCGGGCAAAGGGGCGGGGGACTGTGCCGGGGCCCTGGAATTTCACGGCCTCCTACAATCTGTTTAAAAATCAAGGTGGGGGCAACCCAGGGGGCCCAGCTGGTTAGCACCTGCCTTCGGCCCAGGCCGTGACCCCGGGGTCCCAGGATCGAGTCCCACGTCGGGCTCCCCGCAGGGAGCCTGCTTCTCCCTCGGCCTGGGTCTCTGCCTCTCTCTGTGTCTCTGTGGGTCTCTCAGTAATAAATAAATAAAATCTTAAAAAAAAAATCAAGGTGAATGAAATCGGGATTTCTAAGACATTTTCCTTTTGCCAAGCTGAGGCATTAAGAAAATGATCTGCCTTGTACCCATGCTACAATCGCTTTTAAGAAATATATTTTTTGGCAGAATAAAAGGCAGGGCCTGGGTGGCTCCATCAGGTAAGCACCCGACCCTTGATTTCCGCTCAGGTCGTGATCCCGGGGTTGTGAGGTCGAGCCCTGTGCTGGGATCTGCGCTCGGCAGGGAGACTGCTTGACATGCTCTCTCCCCTGAAAAAAAAAATCAGAAAACCAAAAATAAATAAATAAATAAATAACAATTCTCACCAAAAAGGGAACCAACGGTTACGGGGTGGGGGGTTGGGGCACAGGTCCGTGTACCCCCAGGCGCACCCCCCGGATTGGCTCGCTCCTCTGCTGCCGAGGCCCGGTGCAGCCCCCCGAATTCGCAGGTGCAGGCAGCCGGCGGGCTGGGGCGCTCGGGGCGAGCGAGCAGGTGTGGGCCGGACCTCCGCTGGCAGAGCCGAGCGAGAATTAGACCGTTTTCCTCAAAACGTTTGGCTTCAATTACTGAAAAAAGCTTCTTTGTCGAGCCCCCCCTTGCAAGGCCGCGGTGCTTTGGGGCTGCGTGTGCCGGGGTCCGCAGCCCAAGGGGGGCCGCAGGGGTTAAACGGGAAGTGGAGCGCCGCGGCCAGAGATGAATGGCCAGTGTTCCTAGAAAGAACAGCTCCGTTTTCCAGATTTCCTGAGGAAGGAGCTGCACAAAGTGGCTTATTTGATTTTGCAGACGGAAGCAGGTAGCACAAATCTAGCAGGAAACAGAGCCCTCAAGGGAATGGTCAGGGAATGTTTAAAAGGAAGCATTTTAGAAAAAAATTTAAATGACTCTTAAAGGAAAGTTGGGGGATTATTTAGAGGGACGCGCACCCACTGAACCCCCGCGCTGCCGCTCACTGGGGCATCCCACCCTGGGCAGCTCGGTGGCCGCGCGGGGCCTCGGTTTCCGCACCCACGGGTCGAGAGGGTGACACGCACCAGCAGAGCCAAGGGTTGGGTGACAACCCTATGCACCGCCCGGTCATCAGCAGGCGTTGGGAATGGGAGCCGCCGTGGGCACAGGGGAGGCCCGCTCAGGGGCCCCAGGGTGTGCGCTCCTCCAGGCCCGCGGCAGAGACGGCGGAGGGTGCCGGAGGGTGCCGGAGGGTGCCGGGGAGCCCTGACGGCCTCCACCATAAACACACGGACGGGCCAGCAGTGGCCGGGCCACGGACAGGGCAGCCCAAGGCCTGCAGGAGGAGCCAGGAGAAACAAACGCACGCACTGTTTCTTGCAAGTTATGAGGGACCCACTGGGCAAAGAATGCAAAGAATGACATTTCAGAACAGGTCTGAAAATGACATTTGGACATTTCAGAGCCACGTCGCCAAAAGCGTGGAAATAGGGAACACCCTGGTGTGTTCAGGGCACTGTAAAAAAAACCTGCTTTCTCGAAACCACTCCCAAATGTTTGTCATGAGAGTTTAAATAGGATATTCAGGCCATTTTATCAAATATAATAAAATCTCACACTCACCAAGGATGGCCATAAAGCAACTGGCAGTTTGCCCCTCTCTGTTCAGCATCCCCACCTGGCAATCGTGAAGGGTCAGCTCTCTTCTGTGAGGAGAGGTATGGTGTTACAGTGTCCCTTGCCCCATCATTCAGCCCTTTTTCAGTTCAGCATCTAATGTCACACTTGTAACAACCGGTCTATTTCCTATACATCCAACCAGGGAAGAACATGTTTTTCTCTGCACAATGTCTAGAATAATACTTTCAAAAATATATATTATTTCTGCTTAACACTACAATAAAGCACCATAATCTTCACGGCTGAATTTTTGAAGCCACCTTGGTCATCGTGGACGGAGCTACGTTTAAATGCTAAAGTACAAATTATTTCGTACCAACATAACACATGGACTTAGTGCACAGATGCCCATCAGACGGATAGAACCTTGCTCATGCGGACTTCTGAGTTCTTCTACATTTTTATTAAGTTTCAAAGGATGACATCATAGCTATTTCTGAATCAAAATCTTGGGTTTCAATAAATCTTTCCTAGATTTTATTAGCCTTGGGAATATCAACCATTTGCCAAACGGAAAGAAACACCACACCCAAGAGTAAACTCAAATTGACACCACAGAACATGCATCACCCCTCAGCGTGCTTTGAGAAGACCCTTAAGAATTTCAAGAAGGAATCACGACTAGAGCCATAACAGACTTGAAAAGTCCCTTCATTTTCTAGATTAGGAAATCGTGGGCCTTGAAAACCGAAACCATAGCTTATTCACCTACAGAGCTTTACCAGGCAGGACTGAAAACCCAAACCAAACAGGCTTGAGCAGAGAAACGTTTTTACTTGACTAAGTCCAAAGGTAAGGCTGACTTTGGGGTGTGGCTTCGTGGAGGCGCTCACCTACCTGAGTGGCGTTGCCAGCACAGAGTTTCTTTTTTTTAATCCTTATCTGGCATTGCCTTCTGCTCTCTTGGCTTTCATTTGAAACTCCAGGAGGCGATAAGCAGCTCCAGCCCCACCTCCCCCAAACACCCAGTCTACAAGAAAAGAGGATCTGTTTCCCATGTCTCTCCCTCAAAATCTAGGATTCCTTCCAATGGGTCCATGTCAGTCCCTTGCCTACTCTGAACAATCACTGGAGATGGGATTGTCTTAGGCCTTTGACAAGACACAGCCATAAAGTGATGGGTGGAGTCCCATCCGGTCCACACAGTCCCGTCCGGGGAAAGGCATGGTGCCCCACGCAAAACTTAGAAGTTATTGCTGAAAGAAAGGGCAAGAGATTCTAAGGAGACACACACCTAATCAGCCCTATTTCTGCTGCTTATTTCAGGTAGACCAGAAAAGAATGATATAAAAGCTCTGTCTACATGGTAAAAAAAAAAAAAAAAAAAAAAAAACTGACATAAAAGAAAAACACAAGATTTAAATGTGCACATGGTATGCACACGTAGCCCTACGGTACACATGCGCAGAGGTAATACCCAGCCTTGAGAGTGTGTGTTTTCTTTACTGCTCCAAACCAGGGTGGACTATACACCTCTTCCCACTTCAGCAATCGTAAGATGCACCCTCCCCGCCCCCATACACACACACACACACAAAAAAAAAATTAGTCAAAAGGTCTTTTCTCTTTGGCACTTGTCATTTCCTGCATTGCTGAGGTTTGTGCAATAGCAAGTCAGAATGGAAATAGCTAATGCGATAGATAAAAAGTAGCTCGATTCCACTGGATGGTCAAAGACTGAACTCTAACCAATTACGGTTGCTCTATACTGAGAAAAAACATTCCAATACCAAGAAGCAATTACACCAGTGGAGGATATCCGTGGATGAATCAATGTGGAAATAAAAGGGAAATTTGAAAACAAAACAAAACCAAAACTCCAAAGAAATAATCCCTATGTGGCTGAGATCCTGCGACCTCCACCAGCCCCCTTCAGAAGCAAGATGCTTGAAGATAAGAACCACACCCTAGTGACCCTTACATCCACTCCAATGAGCACACCACAGCTTCCATCGCCTAGTAGGTATTTAATACATATACTTTTTAAAGATTTATTTATTTTAGAGAGAGAAAGAGCATGTGCATGGGCCAGAGAAGGGGGAAGGGGACGGGGAGAGAGAATCTCCAGCCGACTCCCCACTGAGCATGGAGCTGGACTTGGGGCTCGATCTCAAGACCCTGAGATCATGACCTGAGCCAAAAATCAAGAGTCAGATGCTTAACCTACTGAGCCACCCAGGTGCCCCGGTATATATTTTTGAGTATATTTTACTTAAATGCACAGAGCTGAAATGAAATAAGAGACAGTCTGCTACCCGTTCTGACAAAAAGCATCGCCTGCCAACAAGCACTTTGATAGGTTAAATCCAGACCCAGATCCGTCCTGATCCAATCTATTTATCTTTATAGTATTTGCAGTGTTCTCGGCATATTAACACGGGCTTAGCAAAACGGCATAGTTCATTCTTGACTGTCCATTCTGTTTCTCAACCAGTTGTTTATCTTTCAAAGCCCTGAGTTAAATGGGGCCCTTCGCAATTATTGTTAGAATCGCAGAAGCCAGTGGACCAAATCCGTATTTTTAAATCAGGTCCTATTGCTCTGAGCAGAAATGGTAAGTAGTCTTCCTAACAGAATGACATATGAATAGTGACTCTTGTTATTTGGTTGAGCAACATCAAACTGGACAAACCCTATTCAAAACAGTTACAGTAAATTAGGATAAATTTTAAAGCCAGACACGGGAGTCAAATATTCGGGGGGGGGGGGGAGGGATGCTTCTTTCTAACTATGTATGTGTGGTATCCTTCCAAGCACATGAGCTCTAAAATCCAAGATACGCAGTCTCCTAGGACCCCATAGGCCCCTGTGCCAAACTCCAGAGAGACTTCCTCCTCTGGTTGGTGGCTCTCGGCACTTCAGGGGGGCTCGTTAATGCAGCCCTTTGACTTGGAGGGTAAGAGCCAGAATCCCGAAGCCTATTGCTGGCTTTCCATTCACTGTATCAGCCACGCAGACGTTCAAATAAAGCCAATGCGGACTGAGCTCCAAATCAGGAATCTGCGGTAACCCTTTCTGCTGCTCTGGGAGGGCCTTGGGGGCCAGGCTGGTAAAGGCCTGGGCACACCATCCCCGCCCCCGCAAACCACAACTACCGCCTCCACGTCCCACAGCACTGTAAGCCATGGACCACCGAGCCTGGTTAAAAGCCTCTGGCTTTTAACTCCCTGCTGTCATTTGATCTGGAAGATTCTGGATTCTAGTCCCAGGTTCTGGGCACTAAAGCACCTCCTCTGTAAAATGAGGGGATGAACCGATGATCTCTGAGGATTACCAGCCTAAAGTGACCTCATGTCTCCTAAACGTCAGGCTGATGTGAACATTGAATGGTGAGGAGTTTAAAATGAACTTTCCTAAATAAATAAATAAAATAAATAAATAAAATAAATAAATAATAAAATAAAATAAAATAAAATAAATAAATAAAATGAACTTTCTGACTTGGATTAAGCTATGAATGTTCATAATAACTAATATTTATTGGGTGCCTATTAGGTATTAGGCACTTTTCTAAATACTTCATGTGTCTTTATCTACTTAGTTTTCAGAGTCTGTACGAGGTCGGTACTACGGTCATCCTCGTTTCATAGGATGGAGGCACAGAGGCATGAGGTAACTTGTCCCTGGTCAAGCAGCTGATGGGACTGGGATCCAAGTGCCAGACATGGGGGTCCAGAGCTCACACTCCCAAATACTATTTTATACTGACTTTTAAGCTCCCTTTTCTGTTGCTACTATTCCCTCAACCCGGAATACTCAACCTCCCTCATTTCTACATTTAAACCAGTATTTACTGACTATCCCCGGAACTGTGCCTAGAAACGGAGTTAGAGTGGAGAAGAAAGACAAGAGTCCCTCCCCTCACGGCGCTCACCTCTCTGGTGGCAGATACAGGTGAGGAAGCACATGACAGATTAATTGGTTATAATGTAGATTTTTAATTACCGTTCTTCTTACGCTATACCATGGAATTAGCATCGACTGGGTTTTTGTTACTGTTTTTAATCTATTATCCTGCGAGAGGAAATATGGAAGATCTTTACCTTAGACGTGGGGAGTCAGAAATCTAAGAGACTCTAAGGGTCATGTGGAGGATGAATATCCAGCCAGATGAAGGACATCACGAGTGGATGCCTTGCAGGAGGAGAGAGGATGGCGGAACCAAGGAACTGAAGACCCTGAATGAGGCTCAGGCCGAGACAGCGAAGGAGAGGAAGGGATGAGCGACCCAGCTGGAGGGGTGAGCAGAGCCCAACCATAAACAGCTAAATTAAGACGTTTGGGTGAAGGCACCACAACACTCAAGCTAATGAAGCTTCAGCTTCAAGGTCCCCACTTCCACAAAACCCTTCCAGGGCCCTGGGAGGGGCACTAGCAAGGGATTCCTACAGTCATGTATTTTCAAAAATTTTGCAAAAGATACTTGCACTCTCATTTTTAAAGACAGCTCTCTATTCTACTCTTTCCTGCCATCAAACCTCACGACTGGAATGACTAGAGTATTTGGGGATCTAGCAAGTTGACTAGATATTTAGTTTGGGTTTGGTGTGGACCTTTATTCCCAAATATGGGAAACCTATTGCAAACCATCTCAGCATACGAAAGGCTTTTTTCTTTCTTTTTCTTTTTTATGAGAATGGGAATATTTGATTAAGCTTAAATGCACAAATTTTATTGCCATTTGGAAAGACATTTCCAAAAAAAAAAAAAAAAAAAACCACGTAAGGAATGACAGACTCCTAACTCAGGCGCATATAACAGGTATCTTGATTTATCAATTTTAAACAATGTTTTAAATAACTGATAAATTTCATATTAAAATAATGAAATATGAAACAGAAGCAGTAAAGGAATGAAATCAATAGAAATGATTCTGAACTTGAAGAACAAATTGTAACAAAAAGCTTTCAGATCATACCAAATGAAATGATTAATCAAGAGGAAGAAATAAATTGTGAAGAGAAGTAATGAATAAGCTCTTGAATATTATGATAATCCAACTCGTGAAGAGGACTGATTCATGAACTGGGAAAAGACGAAAATTTCTTGCTAAGTCGACATGAAATACTTAAGTCAAGGTAATACCTATCTATTAACTCTTAATACTCCACTGCAGAGCAGGCATCAAGGGCAAACTGTTTAACCTGTGTCATCGACTTTACTGCTGCTATTAGTCCTGAACAAGAAAATGTGAAATTCCCTGAAATCTTACAGCTCATATTTGGAAGGAATTTAATCGAAGTCTCCCTGAATTTGGCAAGAGTCTTAAACAGTTACAGAGCATATAAATAATGAGCCATGAAGCTTTTCTAAAAAGGAAACTTTTCTAAAAAATATTTCCAATGTTAAAAATTCAAATTTCGATTGCTATGCAAAAAGAAACAGCTGAATATTAACCTATTCTCTCTGAAAAAGAGATTATAAAATCACTGTCGTGAAAAAAAAAAAAAAAAAACGATCAAAACCTCTGCAGCTAACAAGTGAAGAAAGGGCACTCTAGCAGTATGCCAGGTGGACAGTTAATAAAAATAACACTTTATTTTTCACAATTTTAGAATATTTGTGGTGTTTCTCAGATTTTTTTTTTAATGTGTAATTTGTTGTGGGGTTTTTTCATTCTTATTTACTTTTGTTCTTCTGTATTGATAATGTTGCAATGATTTTCCTTAAAAAGGGCCCCAAAGTGGCATAAACACTAAACTCCACCGCTGACTTTGGACATTACTCCAAGGCATTTTCTCCTTCTTCTGTCTTGTCCAATTTATCCTTTAATCCTCAGCCCAAATGCCATCTCTACACCACAGCTCTTTGTGCTGATGCCTGTTTTCACAAAGGAAAGAAGAAATCAAAACGTCTCAAGCAACTGCTCTTCTGGGCAAATCATGGCAGGGGTTTTATGACGTTACCTCACTTAATCACAGAGGCTTCTCGAAGGCGAGGTAATTGTTTTTCATATTTCCCAAAATAAAAAACAAATGCTGGTGGTAATAATTCCTGCTCTCTCCGAAAGCTATTACGTTAATGATGTATGTTGACTGGTCTTCCCTCAGCATGTCGACCCTTGGGGTCACCCGTTTCACACTTGGACACAGTTTCCCAAAATGCAGCCTCAGGTGAACCGTGGGTTCTCCGTCCCTCCCACAGTCCTTCCGAGGGCTTCCGCGTCCCCCGCGCCCAAGATGACCGCGTGTCTGTAGGTGCATTGGGACACGCTGTTTTCTGTACCTTCCTCTGCCTAAATATATTCCCCTCTGGCTAATCGTAGTCAGGCCCAAACGTCCCCACTGAGAATGAGGCTCTAATCCTCAGGGATTAAGCAAACACCGCCCCTGGTCTTGGGCATTACATTGTTAATCCATTAGGATTAACAGAAGTACAATTTGCAAAGAACCAGGGAATAATTCCACTGCCCATAATTTAGGATGGCAAAACCAGATCCGCGAAGGCTGCCAACATATGATATAATTAACACAGCCATTGTATGGAGGATATTGCAGCACATATGGTATGATATGAAAAACCAAACAATGTTTTTTATAATGTGTGAATATAGATATTATGAAGTTGAAGATCAAGTGGCGATCTCTTCCTTAGCCCCTCCTTGAGCTGCATTTTGAACATGACCCCCGACTCCATCAAGTGTCAGTTTCGTGTCTGGTGACGAGATTCTCTCTTTAAATCGAAAGTTAGAACCAGCATTTTTTACTTTATATGTCAGGTTCTTAATAGTTTCCTAAATAACAAGGAACACTCTTAGTCAGTTGGCATTTTCCAGTGTTTTAATTGCCTGCTGTGATATAATTATTGTGACATTTTGGGATGTTTTTAACATCCTGAATTAAATATTCTGACATCCCACAGAGCACTTCATGAAAACAGTCAAACTGTATTCAAGTCATTAGCAGTCTACAGCTGTCCTTTAATATTAAAATTATTTTCTGACACAAAACACAGATGAAAATTAAAGTATTTAACAACTTGGAGCTTGGGTCAGATTGGAGTTCTGTATTACCCTAATTTGTCAGGTAAAGAGGATCAGGGTGACTGAGACTCTCCCATTAAACCTTCTTTGAAGCAGCAAATGAACGAGGGCCAGCTCACGATCAAAGCAAATGGACAAAATGCCCTGATTTCCAGGTGCGATCAGCCCCGGACGACACGGCCGCAGGTCCCCCTCGAGGCTCGTCACCCACACCACGTCTCCTGCTCCATCGCCTGGAAGCTGGCTCGCTCTATTTCATTCATGTATTTGTTTATGTCCCTGTGTCCTATATGGTCAAATACCACGTGACGCACAGCCCAGGTAACCGAAGCATTTGAAACAACGCACTCCACCCTGTCATTTTGTGCCGAGACCCTACAGATCTCCAAAGGGAAGACCTGCCGGACCGGCCACCGACAGGCTCGGGGCAGCTCGAGCCCCTCACCTCGTCCGCCCACGGCCGCGGCGGCACCACCGACTCCCTTCCTGCCCCCACCTGTAAACCCAAACCAGCAGAAAATCCCCCTGGCCCACAGTCGTAGTACGTGCAAAACCCAACACTTCCACCACCTCCTCCTCTGCCTCTTGGTTCAAGCCACTAGCATCTTTTTTTTTTTTTTTTTGGTCCAATTGAAGTAAAATATTCATAAAATTTGCCATGGTCACGATTTTTAAGTGGGTATTTCTGCAGACGAAGGGGCCTTCTCAGTGCTGGGCAACTATCACTATTATCCTTTTCCAGAACCTTTTCGTTGTCGCAAACGGAAATTCTGCACCCATTACACTGTGGCTTGCGGCGCCTCATCCCCACCCAGGCCCCGGCAACCTCTGCTCCACTTTCCCCGGGAATCCGATTCTCCTAGGTGCTGCATATTATCTATTCATCTGGTTTTATTATTTACATTCAATTGGTCAGCACGTAGCACGTCATTAGTTCCAGGTGGAGTTTTCAAGGATTCATCGGCTGCGTAGAGCACCCAGCACCCCCCATCACCCCGTCGCGTGGCCTCCTTCGTGCCCGTCGCCCGGTCACCCCGTCCCCCCCACGACCCTCGGTGTGTCTCCTAGAGTCGAGTCTCCCATTCATCTGCTGACAGACGTTTGGGTTGTTTCCACCTTGGGGCTCCCGTGGCCGAGGCCGCCGTGAACCCTGGTGGACAAGCACCTGGGATCTGCCTTTGCTTCCCTCGCGTGTCCATCCACAAGTGGGACCGCTGAGCCATACGGTGGTTCACTGCCATCTCTTGATGGGACCCTACGGTCCACACCGGGCTCTCTCTATCCACCTGGTGACCCCATAGCCCATTATCCCCACAGTCGCTAGGGTGATCCTTTTACGACGTAAAGCATCGTGTCCCTGCTCTGCTCCAAGTGCTCCCCCGCCAGCTTCTGTGGACACCGCCAGCCTATGACCTGCAGGACCCTCGGGGATCTGCCCTCCGCGTCCCTCTCTGGCCTAGTCCTGTTGCTCTTCACCTTTGCTCGGCCCCCAGTCCACCAACCTCCCTCCTGTGCTCAAACCTGGCAGGCACACTTGTGCCTCAGGACCTTTGCACGGACGACTTCCTCAGCCCAGACTTCAAGGTCTCGGCCCAGATCAAACTTTACCAGAGCTGCCTTCTGTCTCCGCTAATGTAGCCCCGGAGTACACACACGTACGCGTCCACACACACACGTGCCCTAATCATTCTCTATCTACTTATCCTGCTATCTTTTTTCCATAGACCTTCTATCATCTGACACATCATTTATTTCTTGGTTTATTTATTAATTGACTGTCTTCGCTCACTAGAATATAAAATTCCCAATGCCACAGGCATCATATTGTTTATTGCTGTGTCCCAAGAAAGAGCCTAGATGGATACTCGGCACAGACAGGTGCTCACTGCCCTTCCTCCCGCTCCGGGAAGAGGTCCTGGGTGAAGCTGAAGGGTCCTGAGCATCAGGGCGACGGGCCATCTGCAGCCGGTAATGGTCTCACTGAAAACTCCTATCTTCCTAGTCACCTCAACTCTTTTTCTATGGGAGTGATGGGGAAGTCAAGGGGGAGGGTCAATTTTTTTTTTTCAATAACTTATTTGTCCTCATTACAAAAGCCACATGTGCTATGTTCCTTCTAGAAAATGTAGGGAATCTAAGTAAACACAGAAAAGAAATTAAAAATCCACAATGTGCCAACCAAAAGACTCCTAATGCTTCCATGCATATCCTTCCAGTCTTTTTTTTCTATTCATATTCATTTTTCCTAATAATGGAATCCAAGCATATGTTTTTATCTTGTCTTTTTCACTAAATGTGATGTATCAAAAACAGCTTGCTGGTGAAATGTTCTCTGACAACTACTCCCGATGGCTGGGTAGCATCTATTGTGAGAAGCACCATGATTTAACCCTGTTTACTGGGCATTAAATAGTTTCCCATTTTCTGTAGATTATCAGCAATGTGGCATCTTTTTTTTTAAGACTTATTTATGTATTGGGGGGGTAGAGGGCAAGGGAGAGAGAGTCTCCAGCAGAGTCCACACCGAGTGTGCAGCCTGACGCGGGGCTCGACCTCACGACCGACATCAGCACCTGAGCTGAAAACAAGAGTCCGACGCTTAACCGACTGCAGCACCCGGCACCCCAGCAACGCGGCATCTTTAAATCTAAATCTTGCGGGCTCCTCTTAAAATGTCCTTTTGGTTAATTCCTAAAAGTGGGATTCTGGGGCTGGTGCCTCCGCACAATCTTCAAGATTTCTCTACGCACCGTGAGTTCCGAGTCCTCCGGTCAGGGCCGGGCACCTGAGAACTGTCGCCTACAACGGCCACCGTTGCTGTGTCCTAAGCAGGAGTGACCTCAGGATTCAGTCCCTGGCTGGGGGGGGCAGGAGCGGGGGGATCAGCAGGGCAAGGCGAGGGTGGGACCCAGGGACAGGGCAGCACAGCAGGCTTCACGGTGCACCTGTGTCTCCCGGGCCAGGGCAGGAGCTCGGGCGGGAAGCGACGGCATCCTTCACTACATTGCTGTGCCCTCAACAAAATAATGATATGAATTTTGATGTAAACAGTGTATTGATTATGCTTAGTTTTCCTAAAAACCTTGGCTCAACACTCTGTGACACTGTGGCCATTCAAAGGTTGCATTGGAGTTCGATGTGTTTCATTACATGGTTTTAATGGATTTGCAGCTATTTTTATAATTGGAAAATACAGTTTGCAAAAGGCACCACGTTCACAGTAGAAAAATGGGACAAGGGGATCCCCGGGGGGCTCCGCGGTTTAGCGCCGCCTTCAGCCCAGGGCGTGACCCCAGGGTCCCGGGATCAAGTCTCAAATATCAGGCTCCCCGCATGGAGCCTGCTTCTCCCTCTGCCTGTGTCTCTGCCTCTCTCTGTGTCTCTCAGGAATAAATAAATAAAATCTTAAAAAAAAAAAAAGGAAAGGAAAGAAAAATGAGACAAAATTTAGTAACAACACTGGATGAGGCCATATTCCAAGTCACTGTAATTGTTTCAAACGCTTTGGCCAACTTCGGGTCACGTTGAATCCCTGTGTGATACCGTTATGGGACTGACAAAGGACTTGTCCTGGAAAGGGACAGGATATTTTCTTCTTCTTTGTAGTTAAATTATTAATATTCTCTTTGATAATGCAGTTTAAGCACAGGAAGATTTTATTTTTTTTATCTTTTAAAGATGTATTTATTTATGATAGACATAGGGAGAAAGAGAGAGAGAGGCAGAGACACAGGAGGAGGGAGAAGCAGGCTCTGTGCCGGAGCCCGACACGGGACTCGATCCCGGGTCTCCAGGATCACGCCCTGGGTGAAGGCAGGCGCTGAACCCCTGAACCACCCGGGGATCCCCACAGGAACATTTGAAAGAAACGCGTCTGCTCTTCCTAAGTGCATTTCCTGGAAGCCTGATGCCATAAGCGGGGCAGTGCTTACCAGCAGGAACTGGACGCGCCCCCTGCCCCCCGAAAGTCAGCGAGGCCGAGGGCAACACGGCTGCCCCTGCCCCGGGAACCACCGCGCCTCCCCGGACGCAGAGCGCTTAGGAGGAGCCCCCGGGGACGCGGGACAGCACCTCTGTCGATGCACATATTAAAAACTGGCAAAGGTCATTTTTCTTGTTATCAGACGGAATTAGCGTCTCTAAGTGCTCATTCGCCTCCTCGTACCCGCTTCGGAAGTCACTGTCCTAAGAGAGAGCGTGTCGTGCTTTAGGAAGATGGAATCACGATGCGGTACGTGTGACCTGTAGTCCTCAGAGCCCGCAGAGCTGTCAGCCCTCGCCTGGTCCCCCAGCCACGGTGGGGACACCTTCCGAACACCCCTCGCCCTTCTAACAAAGGCTTCCTTTTGATGAAAAAACACCAACAAAACAAAACAAAACAGATACTCCTCAGTCTTCGTCGCCTCAATCCCTCTACAACTGTCACGATGGTTACTGTGCCTTCGTTGGTTCCCCCGCGGCTTAGTGAGGTACGACTTCCTTCCCACAAAATTCATCCATTTTAAGTGTAAAATTCAATTCTTTTTAGTGACTTTATAGAATCAGGCAATCACTACTGTAGTCCAATTTTAGAACATTTCCATCACTCCGAAAATATCCCTCACGCCCATTCAGGCCTTCTTGTCTTTAAAAATCGCCTTTGCCTGGTCTCGTGACAGCACATGCTTAATTTCCATCTTGGTTTTTTCCCCCTACCCGTTCTTTGCTATGTTGCTTGGCCTGTCCCTCCTACTCTATTTAACCTTTAAATATTGGTATTCCTCATAGCCTCGTCCTAGGTCCTCTCCTCTTCCTGCCCTGCACCGTTCCCCTAGGCCACCCATCCTTTCCATGACTTTAACCGCATCCCTTCTACCTCAAAATCTCTTCTCCATCCAGACTTCTTTCCTGAGCTCTCAGCCTTTGTGTGCTCACCTGAGCACCTGCTGCTCCCATGGGGGTGTCTCATGGGCATCTCCAACCGAACATCCCTGAACATGAATTTAGTATTCTCAGTCTACCCCGAACCTTTTCCTCCTCCAGGGTCTCACCTCTCAATGAAGATGCCACTAAACACTTTTCACTTAGTGGCTCATACCAGAAAATCTAGGCATTATTCTTAACCCCTCCCTAGCCTACCACATCCAGCGCATCTCTGCCCTCCAACTCCACACCTACCCAGCCCCAAACACCAACATTTCCCACCTGGACAAACAACTACTGTAGCCTCCTGATTATTTCCCTGCATCCACTCTGCACATTTTCTACACTTTTCTCCCACACTGCCTTCACAGCCAATTAAAAATCTCCTATCAAATAAATAAATAAATAAATAAATAAATAAATAAATAAATAAAATTTCCTATCCTTCAAATCTATGTAAAATGTCTCAACAGTCTCTATAACCCTTAAGGCAGACTCAAAGTTCTTTTGGTTTTCCAGTTTTATTGAAGTCCAACCTAAGTGTCCACTGATGAATAAAGAAAATGTGGTATATAATAAGATGGAATATTTTTCAGCCCCCCAAAAAGGAAGGAAATCCTGCCATTTGCCATCACATAGATGAACCTTGAGGGCAGTATGCCAAATGAAGTCAGTAAAAATCCTTTACCCTAGCCCACAAAGCCCCGCATCATCGGGTCCCTAGTGATCCCCCAGGCTCACATGCATCCCTCTGAGTCTCGCTCACTGAAATTCCACCACCGAGTTAGGACAATAACTCCCCTCACGGAAGGTTATTTCCTCTCCCTACAATGGTCTTCCCTGCCTCTCTCGTCTTAGCTTCTCAGGCCTTAGCTTCTATGTCTCCTTCCCAAGGAAAACTTCTTTCCTGACTCCACATTGCTGGTCGGGTTCCCTGAACTACATACTCCCTTATAGCCCCCACCCCGTTTTTTTTTTTTTTTTTTTACTCTGTAGCAGTCATCACGACTGTAAGTCAATAGCGATCTGTATTATTTAATGTCTGTTCCCCTCCCTAGCCTGTAATCTCCATGAAGGCAGGGACCATGTGAGACCTGCTTCATGGCTGTACCCTCAGGAGTTGGCTTGATGCCTGACACACAGGAGGCACCCAGGAAATACTTACCCAAAGACTGCGTGGTTTCATGCAGTTCTCCCTGGAACCCTGAAGGGTAACCAGGAACATTTGCCCTGTGTTGGAAAAGACACTGGGATTCAGAGAAGGTAGGTAACTTGCCCAACAACAATCACGAAGGATTTTAGAAGCATAAATAGAGTAAGGCATTGAGCAATTCACAATACTTGCTTAATCAAATCTGAGTAATGATTAATGATACTCATTTTCATTAATATTGTTCAACTTTTAAACAAATGTCCCAGTCAAGGAACAAAGGAGCTAGTCAGCCTTAGGAAACAGAGTTACAGCTATGTTTCTAATTTCTAACTCTCAAAAAAAAAAAAAAAATGCTTGTGAGTTAGAAATTAACATATATTAAATCACTGCCCCCCCCCCCCCCCCCAAGGAAGGCCTAACCCATGGCCAGGCTATTATTTGCACACACCATATGAAGATTACTGACAAAAGGAATTCACAGCTTCTCCCACTTCTATACTCAATCACCACACACTAAATAAACTGCTATGAACCAAGGACTCACTGGGTGCTAGGTAGTACTGGGCAGCGTGGTAGACCGTTCCACACCTATTAATAAACACTTTGTAAGTGTTGGATTGGACATAGGAGTGAGCCAAAGCTTGAACCCCCAACTTTCTAATTCAAATTTTACATGTAACTTATACCTCAATCAAGAAAAAAACATTCATATAATTTCTTGAGCCTCCCTGTATCTGGGGCTTTATGTGAACTGGCCCTTAATGGTACGACAGTACCTATAGTGAAGAGTCTCTTACGGTTTACCTCCCTCTCTGATTTCATCTTATTTTATTTTTCCCTCCCTTCCTCTATGATTTGTTTCTTAAAACCACATACGCTTTCTTAAAAAAAAATTTTTTTTAAAGAAAAATAAAAAGGCGGGGGGTACTACACCATCAGTACCAGGCACATTGTCAGAACTCTCTGGAGAGAAAAGGCAACACTTTTGGAAATAAGGTTTGAATGTACAACAGACACAAGCACCTTTTCTAATAAAACAACTGACAAACCAGTAAATCTAAGCAAGAAAAGCAATGGATATTATTCAACCAATACAACTGAGTACCTGCTATGTGCCACATTGTGTCAAGAATAATGACAGCCTCATCTGTGTAATTATCTAGGGTTTACAAAACCTTAATACTTACCTTTCCTGGTCCCTCTCAGCAGTGAGCTCTAACACTACCACCTGTGGTCTAACAGCCACTTGCCATCGTTCCAAGCCCTCTAAGACCCAACAACCAACACAGAGACAGTACATTAGTCTATGAGTTTAGTATTCAGTGCGCTGTAATAAGCCCTGGTCTCTCAGAAGCCCCCCAAACCATGATATTCTCTTAACACTTTGGAAGAAATCCATATGACTGGTTCCTCCACAAGTCCTCAATAGGATTCCAGTTCTTTCCCTAGACCCGAGGTCTTGCCCTGAACCCCATCTAAATAAAGCCTTGATGATCACACTAACACTTGCTGCTCCATTGCCAATGAGGCTGAGACCATATCTGTGAAACTTCCCCCACGTCAGAGCAGAGTAGGCCCAATCAAGTCACCAATCCAGTAGGTCAACTGCAGAAATTGATGTCAGGGCCAGACAAGGCTTGACCAAGGCTCTGTCGACACCAATGTCATCAGAGGCAACAGAGAGAAAAGCCAAGTGTCAAATCATAGAAGCCACAACTTAAACGTAGGCTGAGGATTTTACTTATAACCACAACAGTAGATGATACAGTAAGATCAGGAACTCAGTAAGTGAAGGAAAACAGATTAAGTCGAGAATCAAAGTGGGTAAAAAGCAAAAGATTCTAAGAATTTAACTTCGAGACTCCATTCCTATTAGTCCTGAATTAGCGAATGACTAGGTTAAAGGCACAGGAATAAGGGGACCCCGGAACCTACAACCAAAAGAAAACGAGGATAGGTCCTCATAACAAGATAAGGTGTATTATTCCCATTTTACAGATAGGAAATGGGGGCTTGAAAGCTCAAGTGATTTGCTCTAAGAATCTCAGTTGAGGGGTCAGATGCACCTAAGCACCAAGCATCCTAATAAACACTGTGTTTGTTGATTAGATGCAGGAATGAGCCAACTTGAGCCCCTAATTGTCTGCTTCATATTTTACATGTAACTCTTGAGCCTCACTATAGAGAAAGCTTTACATAAACTAGCTCTTTTTTTTAAGATTTTTTATTATTTATTTAAATACATAGAGAGGAGAGAGAGAGAGGCAGAGACACAGGCAGAGGGAGAAGTAGGCTCCCTGCAGGGAGCCCGACGTGGGACTCGATCCCGGGACCCCGGGGTCACGCCCTGGGCTGAAGGAGCCACCGAGCCACCTGGGCGGCCCATAAACTAGCTCTTTAACGGTATTTTTCCACCGCCTCCATGAGTGCTCAAGGGAAGCCAGATAACTTATGGTTAGAGTCAGGCGGGTCTAATGTGAGTCACTTTTACAGCAGAGGCAAGTTTTAAAAGAGAAACACGAATCTGCGGAAAGATCTGCCTTACAGCGGCAATAAGTGAAAAGGTAAACGTGAGAGCCGTCTGTTTGCATGTTCCTGAGAGCAACCGCACTTGCCTGGCTGGAGAAGCGTTACCGTCTACTTCGGCACCCCAAAGGCAAAATCATAGTGGACACACTAGTGCTACCTAGACTTTTCCCCTCTCAACCCTCTTCTCTTTAGATGCTCTCCGGTCAAAGCCGGGGTGGAGAGTACCTATATGTTAATGCGCTGAATAGATTAGTAATAAACACTTGTTTTGAACTCTATTTTAAATTAGTAATGAGACTTTTAGACGGAGAGCTCACGGGAAGCCTGCGTTTATGAATAATGTTGATTAATCACTGAACCGCCCTATGAACTCACCGGGCACCATATAGAATAAACATGTGACTACAGGCTGTCCTTTATGCTCCCCTGTTACGTAGCTAATAGCATAGGTCTGCGAGCACAATCTTGTAAATGAGAGAATAAAGTGTCCTAAATAACAATGAGACAAGCCCAAAATCTCAACAGACGGAGACATGAAAGGTTAAGGCTGACATTCCCTCTTTAAAGTCACAGTGATAGGATGAGGGTAGAGAAATGTCAAACAGAAGGGAGGTAAAACCAATGAAATGCACCACAGGAGCTGGCTTATGTCAAAATCTCAAAGGTGACTAGAAAAGCCTTTCAAGTCTAAATAAAGATGGGAGAATACCAATAATTATGCCTTCTGTTTATCACCTTTCAGTAGCTGGAGACATTTTACGAACTTTAACTCATTAATCCTCACAACAGGTCTGTGAGTCAAGCGGCTGGCAACTGGTCTACCTCGTTTCACAGAAAAATGATGAGACCCCGGGGATGGAATGTGTGGCAGAGTCTCTGCGCCGCGCCTGCGGGGCAGCCCGGGAAGAAATTCAAGAGACGCTGGTAACTCGAAAACCCAGACACTGCGCGCAGAAGCTGGGGCTCCCGGAAGAAGTTCACTGCGAGGCCCGCTCTACAGTCCTAAGGTTGGAAAGGGGCTCGCTTCTAATGAGCTGCCAGGACTGTAATTGTCGGATCTGTTCCTTCTGGGTGTTAATGAGAATTCTTCATTTTTGGAGAGAATCGTGATACTGTCCGTAATAATAAATACGGAACCAGAGCTTTAAGGTCATACGTCATTAGATGCTAAAGATGAGGTCCAGGCCTTACCCTGTGGGGCCGAGGCTTAGAAAGGTACTGACAAGTGTTCTTATTTGTCGTCTGTAGGTTTGTTTCCGCTCCTTATACGAAGGGGTGTGTTTCGCTGTTAGGTCGAACCCTGTATACACTTGAAGAAAGAAGCGACGGGGTCCTGTCTACCAGGCTGACACCTACCCTCGGGTTCCAACTCCAGCTCTTCACGCCCAACAAAAGCCGCAGCTGACAACTTCTCGGTTCAGCCCTCCCCTTCGGAGGACCTTCCAGCAATGGTTCCTTTCCCCAGTCATTAACTCCTCTTTGTGTCTTTCTACCCGGGACACAGAGATCCGAACTACTGACCGTGGGATCGACCCCGATCTGCGACTCCCGGGTCTTCCCCGTGATGGCGATCGGTGCCTCCAGTAAGCCAGTTGCTCGGAGCCCGAATCTGGAGACACCCTTGACTTCTTTCTTTTGCTCACATTCTTCAGGGAGCTCTTCGGCGTGTGCGGTCGCTCCATCTCCAAAATGCGTTCCACGCCTCACTTTTCACCCGGAGCCTCCCCCCCTTCAGCGCCCTCGCTCCCAGGACCAAAGCGGCAGGTCCTCCGCGCCGGTCTCCCTGCTTCCAGCCTTGATCTCCTGCAAATGCTCCCCACAGAACAGCCAGTGACTCTTCCCAAAGATAAATGGGACCGTGCCCCCCTCCTCCTCCCGACCCCCGAGAGTTGCCTCTCACCCAGCGGTAGCTGGTCAAGGTTCAAGGACCTGTGTGAAGTCACCGAGCACCAGCTGGGGAGGAGACATTAACAGTCTGAGCTGCAGCAGTTCTAAACGGGCTCCTGCATTTCGTGCTTCCCGCCACCCCGTCCAGAATCCTTACTATGACGTCAAAGCCCTACGGGGTCTGTCCCTGCCGCCCCTCAGATCCCACTGTTCTTGTTCACTGTCCTGCAGTCCTGCTGGCCTCTTTGTTATTCCTCAAACATTCCAAGCATATGCCCGTCTCAGTGACTGTCCCTCCCACAGATAACCACAGCGCCGCCGACTCGCATCCTTCAAGTCTGCTGAAATGTCGTTTCCCCCACACACTCAATGAATTAGGGCCCTTCCTCCTCCCAACCCTCCCCCCTGGATAGTTTTAACACTGAGCAACATTCTGCTAAAACTGTATTTATCTGTTATAAATCCGCTGGGGATGTAGCCCCTTGCAGCAAAGGCCCTTGCCTTGCTCACTGCCACATCCCCAGCATCTAGAGGATCTCCTAGAGCATTGCACGTGCTCGCTGAGTGACGGTTCATCGAATTTATGAAGGAAGGAAGCAACCGATGAATGAACCAACTAATAAGATTTCTCAAAATAAAAATACACAAGTATGACTAGCAGAAAGGAGGATGGGGCAAGAACAAGCAGGGTCCTGATGGAGTCCCCGAATGGCAGTGGGACCCAAGTATAGCCGCCTTGGTCTCCCCAGTGGGAGGAAAAACAAATGACAGAAGTGAAGACTGAATGCAAAAATAATGTGCTGAAGAGAATAGGCAAGTTTCAGTTACAAGGAGCTGGAAGTAGAGTTGTTTTATTTTTTTTTTTTTCTGAAGATTTTATTTATCCGTGAGAGACGCAGAGAGAGGCCGAGACCCAGGCAGAGGGAGAAGCAGGCTCCGTGTGGGGACCCGACGCGGGACTCGATCCCGGACCCCGGGGTCACAGCCTGAGCCCAAGGCAGACGTGCCCCAGAGTTGTTTTAAAGAGAGAAAAGAATAAGGACAAATTAAGCGTGACCCTGATCTAGTGAAGAGGGTCCACGAGCGTGGTCGGGACAGCCCGGCACTGATCCAAGCACCGCCGCTTGCGTGCTGAGGGAGCTCAGCCAGGGGATTTCTCCGAGCTTGCTAATCTAGGTCTAAAAAAATCTATTAAAGAAAGAAAGGGGTGGGGGGGGGGCCATGGTAGGTTCCTCCGAGCCCTGTTCGTGCTGGAGGCCACGTGGCGGCAGCAGGACCCGAGCCTTCGAGGGCGGGTGTCCGAGGCCCGGCGCCGGGGAAGGGCAGCAGCTAAGGCGGCGCCGGGTCTCCAGGGGGACGGGGTTGGGGGGACACTGCCCCGTGAGCAGCTCGGAACATTCACATCTTACACCGGCTTCATGGTCTAACCCATTTAATTTTTCATTTGCACCCAGGCCCCCAGGCTCCGGAGCCTGCTCTGGGCTCCTCGGCTTGGTCCACGACCCCGCTGAAGGCGTCACCTCTGGGCCTCGGGTCACTTCACCTATTTTCCTGCCCTTGTGCTATTTCACGGGGATGCAAATCCCAGGGGCGGGAGCAGGACTGAAACGGCTTGGGTCCCCCCCCCCCCGCCCTTGGCTAAGGGGCGCGTGGGTTCCATGATCTACTCCTGACAAGGCAGAAGAGAGGAGAGAGGGACCGTCTTTAAGGGAACTCGGGGGCCACCACCTGCAGGAGTGGACCTCGTGCAGCCAGATGCAAAAGCCTCTCGCACAGCATTTCATTTAATTCTGTAATTCGGGCTTCTAAGATTTCCAAGACCCCGTCACCGCCCCCCACCCCCATGGGGCTGATTTTCACAAAACCTCCGAGAGTCAGGCAGGAATGGGCACAGGACAAACGAGCTCAGGACGCTGGTCTCCTTCGTGGAAGAAACACAACCAATAAGAAAGAAACTGAGGCCTGATTCCTGACCTTTCCCGCGCAGCAGGTGCACCGGCGAACAGCTCCACAGGAGCCTCAGTCCCCTCGCGGTCAGGGCCGGGGCATCGCCCAGGGGGACGCGAAGCTCCAAGGTGCGACCGTGGGGCCAGCGTCGCGCAGCCAGCAGCACTGACACTTAAACCCCGGTTTGCCAGATCAGAATTTTAATTTCCTTAATTTATAAGATATTAAGATCTGCTCGGCTGTACAAAAAAATTCGAGTGGTCTTTTAGGTGACGGGAAAACAATCTTGAGCATACATAATATGCAAATTATTTTATAATAAAAGCCTGAGGAGATTAAATTAAACCATAAATGTGAAAATAGCTTTAAAGCTAAAAGCACCAATTAGACTGAATATATTATGTTATAATTAGTATTAGGGTATGAAAATCACATATTGATTATTGACCCGGTAAAGTAACAAAAAAGAATTTCCTTTATAATAAAAGCATCATAACCTTGAACTTTCCATATAATCGTGCCTATTAGGTGTTGACAGCTCTGTTATCTCCAGCCCAGGGGAGGAGAAAGGAGGGAAAAATGGAGAAAACAATTGAGAAGGGAAAAAGGTTGGCTGTTAATGATGCCTTCCAGTCACCCTCAAATCCAGGGAGTTAGCCATTCAATTTAACCCGCCATTTCCCTTGAAAGGAAAAAAAAAATCCGTTTACTCGTAGAGAGGTTTTTGCAGGCAATCACAGCTCAGTGATTTCTAGTTAAGGGGAAGATAATGCAGGGAAATGTCTTTTCCTCTCAAAATAGAGAGCGGAAACAGCAAAAAGAGATAGATGCAAATCAATAAATTAATAATTAGTCTTACGGAGGCTCACGTTTATCTGTCTGTGGCCTCTGGGGGGGGGGGGCTCCGTCCCCACCTACAGTATCTCTACGACACACAGAATAGAAATAAACGGGCTAGAACTTTCAGCCCCGACAGAAACCGCAGGTGACGCAGGTTAGGTCATCAACCAATGACACGACCCTGGGCCAGTCGCTAGACGCCCCTCGCCCTCCGGTCCCCCCCCAGTTGGGCACAACACAGAGACTCCCTGAAAACCAGATGTCACATCAAAGCCAGGACTTCCTGGAGGCCAGCCTTGCTGACTTCTTTGAAAAGCACTAAATTTAGAAGTGGCTGCAAAACCACTGCTCCAGGCAACCCGCCTATTGGGGGTGCAGATGATCGTCAAGGCAAACAGATGGCCCGTGAGGAGCCGCACTGGACGGGCGGCCTCTTGACACACAGGATCCGAGTGAAAAGTCCGCTTGTTCTTACAAGTTATTTTGATGATCACGTTAGATAGCGGCGTCCCTTTGCGGAGCAGAACCCCGCGGAGCCTCGCAGACCCGATGAGCAGGATCAGCTGCGGAGAGCAGCAGGTTCCCCCGCCAGGCGCCAGCTCATGCCCCTGGCACCGGGGCCTGGAGCCTGGAGGGGGCGGCCAGGAGGGGGAGCGCCCATGGGGGGGCCTGGAGGGGGGCACACGGCCATGGAGGGGGGCCTGGAGAGGGGGCAGCCATGGGGGTGCCTGGAGGGGCGGCGCCCATGAGGGGGACCCATGAGGGGGCCTGGAGCCTGGAGGGGGCACCCAGGAAGGGGGCCCGGAGCCTGAAGGGGCTGCCCTTGTGGGGGCCTGGAGCCTGGAGGGGGACACATGGCCATGGAGGGGGGTGCCCATTGGGGGGGCCTGGAGCCTGGAAGGGTCACACAGCCATGGAGGGGGGCCTGGAGCCTGTAGGGGGGCACACAGCCATGGAGGGGGGCACCCATTGTGGGGGCCTGGAGCCTGGAGGGGGGCACATGGCCATGGAGAGGGGCCTGGAACCTGGAGGGGGTGCCCAGGAGGCGGGCCTGGAGCCTGGAAGGGGAGTACATAGCCATGGAGAGGGCCTGGAGACTGGAGGGGGCACCCATGGGGGGAGCTTGGAGCCTGGAGGGGGCACCCAGGAGGGGGACCTGGAGCCTGGAGAGGGGGCACCCATGGGGGGAGCTTGGAGGGGGGGCGCCCATGAGGGGGACCCATGGGGGGGCCTGGAGCCTGGAGGGGGCACCCAGGAAGGGGGCCCGGAGCCTGAAGGGGCTGCCCTTGTGGGGGCCTGGAGCCTGGAGGGGGACACATGGCCATGGAGGGGGGTGCCCATTGGGGGGGCCTGGAGCCTGGAAGGGTCACACAGCCATGGAGGGGGGCCTGGAGCCTGTAGGGGGGCACACAGCCATGGAGGGGGGCACCCATTGTGGGGGCCTGGAGCCTGGAGGGGGGCACATGGCCATGGAGAGGGGCCTGGAACCTGGAGGGGGTGCCCAGGAGGCGGGCCTGGAGCCTGGAAGGGGAGTACATAGCCATGGAGAGGGCCTGGAGACTGGAGGGGGCACCCATGGGGGGAGCTTGGAGCCTGGAGGGGGCACCCAGGAGGGGGACCTGGAGCCTGGAGAGGGGGCACCCATGGGGGGAGCTTGGAGGGGGGGCGCCCATGAGGGGGACCCATGGGGGGGCCTGGAGCCTGGAGGGGGCACACGGCCATGGAGGGGGCGCGCAGGAGGGCGGCGGGTGCCGGGTGCGCCAGCGGGGACAAGGCCCACCTGCGGAGAGAAGCCTCAGCAGCGCTGGCGCCGGCGCCCCCGGGGCTTCCTCCACGGGGGAGTGTGTCGGGGCCTGCGACCCAGGAACCCGCCGGGGCTGGGACAGCATCTGACCCCTCTGGGATCCTTCTGGGGTTTCTTCCAGCCGCCAGTGTCCCCGCAGACACGCAGGACGGCGCCCCGAGCCGCGGCCCCCGCGCCCCGACAGGGCCAGGCGCTTCCCACCAAACAGACTTGTCGGAACAACAGCCCGGGGGGCGCGGGGCCGAGGGCGCGGGGCTCGAGGTTCCCGCCCGGCCCACCCGGGACGCGGAGAGCACCCGGCACCCTCGCGGCGGGTCAGGCCCCTCCCGGGTAAGTCGAGGCGCAAGAGCAGTGGGCGCCGGGGGTGCGCCCGGCTCCAGGCGGCCGCGGGGCGCGGGGCCTCGGGCGGCGGCCGGACGCAGGACACTCGGGACCCACCGGCCCCGTGGGCTGCGCTGCGCAGGGGTCCGGCAGGTGCAGCGACCCCGGGCCCAGGCCGCGCCCCGTCCCCGTCCCCGTCCCCGTCCCCGTCCCTGTCCCACCCAGGCCCCTGCCGCGGCTGCGCTTCTCTGCGCGTCTCACGAGTAAACAAATAAAACCTCAAGAGAAAGAAAAAGAGGAGGAAGGTCACCCAGGGGAGCCCCGGGGGCACCTGCGGGCCGCCCCCCAGCCTGTCCCCGACGTGCGGCCGCGCCCCGAACCAGCCCGGCCCCCGGGACACCCCCAGGCCCCGCACAGGAGGCGGCCTCCGTGTACCTGGGCGGGTCCCCGCGTACCTGGGCGGGTCTCCGCGTACCTGGGCTGGGTCCCCGCGTACCTGGGCCGGGTCCCCACGTACCTGGGCCGGGTCTCCGCATACCTGGGCCGGGTCCCCACGTACCTGGGCCGGGTCTCCGCGTACCTGGGCGGGTCCCCGCGTACCTGGGCGGGTCTCCGTGTACCTGGGCGGGTCTCTGCGCACCTGGGCGGGTCCCCGCGTACCTGGGCCGGGTCCCCGCGTACCTGGGGCGGCCTCCGCGTACCTGGGCGGGTCTCCGCGTACCTGGGGCGGCCTCCGCGTACCTGGGCGGGTCTCCGCGTACCTGGGCGGGTCCCCGCGTACCTGGGCCGGGTCCCCGTGTACCTGGGGCTGGTCTCCGCGTACCTGGGCGGGTACCCGCATACCTAGGCGGGTCTCCGCGTACCTGGGCCGTGTCCCCGCGTACCTGGGCCGGGTCTCACGTACCTGAGGCGGCCTCTGTGTACCTGGGGCGGCCTCCGCCTCTCCGCGGACCGCGCGGCCGGATCTCCCAAGGCAGCCTGACCCCGCGCTGCTCCCTGCGCCCCGTGGAGCCCCTCCCGCCAGCCCTGGGTCCTGACCTGGGTCGGAAAATGTGTCACTACAAACGACTCACTCTTTTCTGTTATGTATTTTTTCCTTCTTTCTTTCTTTTTTCTTTTTTTTGTTCAACTCAGTTAACCTGTAGTGTATTCCTGGTCTCGGGGGTGGAACCTAGCGGTTCATCCTCTGCGTGGGACACCCAGCTGTGCTCGCGCCGCCCCCCAGGCACCCAGCCCCAGCCCACCTCCCCGCCAGCCGCCCTCAGTTTGGTCCCCAGAGTGAAGAGCCCCTGCTGCTTTGCCTCCCTGCTTTTGTTTATTTTTCCTTCCCTCCCCCCATGCTCATCTCTTTTATTTCTTAAATTGCACACAGGAGTGAGATCCTACGCCCTTTCCCTGCCTGCCTCCTTGAGCCTAGCACCCTCCAGTTGCACCAGTTACTGTGGACACTGCTGCTGTGGACATTGGGGTGCAGATGCCCCTTCAAATCAGGATCCGTGGGGATCCCTGGGTGGCTCAGAGGTGGAGCGTCAGCCTTCAGCTCAGGGCTGACCCCGGGGTCTCAGGATCGCGTCCCACATCGGGCTCCCCACAGGGAGCCTGCTTCTCCCTCTGCCTGTGTCTCTGCCTCTCTCTGTGTGTCCCTCATGAATGAATAAATACAGTATTTTTTAAAAATCAGTATTTTTGTGTCCTTTGGATAAATACACCGCAGTGCACCTGCCGGTCGCAGGGCAGCTCTATCGGTAGCTTCCTGAGGAGCCTCCGCACGGTTTTCCAGGGCGGCTGCACCAGCCCACGGGCCCACCCACAGTGGGAGAGGGCTCCCCTTTCTCACATCCTCGCCAACACTTGTTGCTTCATGAGTCGTTAGTCTGGGCCCTTCTGATGGATAGAGGTGGCCTCTCACTGTGGTTCGGATTTGCGATTCCTTGATGCAGAGCGATGTTGCCACATTCTTTAACAACCCTTCAGTTCCTCTTATCTCTCATTTTAGGCACAGATGACCCTGAACTGAAACTCCAGAAAGTCTGTCTTTCTTTCTTTTTTATTTATTTATTTATTTATTTATTTATTTATTTATTTATTTTATTTTATTTTATTTTTTTACCATTTTGCCAAGCTTTTGTTCTTTTCAGTAATTCAATTTAACATTCTTGAGGGCCGGGGACCATTGCGGGACCATACTGATACATCGAGAGGGCATGGTACACGTATCATATGGAACGATGCTTTTCTTCAACAAAGTATAGGCTCTCTTCCCCATTTAAGGCAATTATGGATTTGAAGAGTGAGGATTAGGAGATCCTAAGAGGTTGGCCTCTGAGCTCCTTCCTCCCTCCCTCACTTCTCTCCATACTACCTTAACCATGATAAACAGAATCCCAAACAATAGGTGGGTTTCAAGAAGATGGAAAGTATTCCAAGCAGGCACAGCACCCGGCACCTCCTCTCCTGTTTCTCTCCCTCTGCCTCTCTCCCCACGAGATCATGGCCACGAGAATCAGTGTGGCCAAAGACCCACTAGGAAGATGTGGGAGGTAAAAGGCAGGTGACACATGATAATTATTTTACAATATCTTACCCTTCATTTTACCAAATTGTCCTAAGGCGCCGATCTCTGTGTGTGTGTGTGCGTGCGTGTGTACACACACTTAATACTACACGCCTATCCCACCACAGCTGGCCCTTACGCTTTCTTCTTCTTTTTCTCCTCCGTTTTTTTAATAGATTTTTTGGAACAATTTCAGATGTAGAGAGAAATGGAGCAAATGGTACGACACTCCCGTATTCCCACAGACCATCCCTACCCCACAGGGTACCCTATGACTAACATCTTCCACTCGTGTGTTACAATTGCGAAGACAATATTGGTAAATTATTATTAAATAATAGTTCATTAAGATTTCCCTAGTTTTTACCTAGTGGACTCCTGCTGTTACAGGAGCCCATCCAGGATACCGCACTCAATACACGTACCTGTCATGTCCCTTGAGCCTCGTCTTGGCTGTGACAGCTTCTCAGACTTTCCTCGTTTTTGATGACCTGGACAGTTTTGAGTAGTACTGGCCAGGATGGGGACAGGATGCCCCAAACATTTGTTTGATGTTTTTCTCATGTGTAGGCTGGGCTTGTGGGTGTGAGGGAGGAAGATTACAGAGATTTCACAACCTCCTATCAAGGGTGCACACCATCGACGCGACTAATTATTGTGGATGTCAACCTTGATCAGTGCCTGAAATAGAGTTTGCCAGCTTTACCCACCATAAAGTTACTCCTCTTCCACCTTTCTGTGCTATCTGTATTTTGCAAGGAAGCCAGTGTCTGCAGCCCACACCTAAAGACTGAGGAGTCATGTTTCCCTTCTTTCGGGTGGAGGACCTGCACGACGTAGTTGGATGTCTTCTGCGTTGGTGATTTGTCTCTTCTCCCTCACTTGTTGATTTATTTGACATTTAGCTATGTCAGTGTAGACTCGTGGACATTATTGTATGCTTAGGGTTATAATCAAATACTACTTTTTATTTTTTAATTAAACTACTTAAAATTATTAAAGCTAAATGAGTTTGATATAAAGTGGTCCAGCTTTGGTCACTGGCATCTCCATCCATGGCCTCCTTTGTCCCTCTTGACATGCACCTTTCAATGTGGGTATTTGGGGGTGTGGGTTGGCTCTTGCTTACTTTTGGGTGCTATAATAAGATGCATCAGGCTCATCTTGTATTATTTCTTGCCCCAGCCCTAGAATCAGAGATTTCTCCCATTATATTTTCATGTTTTACTACCAACTTTAGTTCTTTCAACAACTGAGAGAGGGGCACCTGGGTGGCTCAGCCGGTTAAGCATCTGCCTTCAGCTCAGGTCGTGATCTCGGCGTCCTGGGATTGAGCCCCGCATCGGGCTCCCTGCTCAGCAGGAGCCTCATCCTCTTCCTCTGCTGCTCTCCCTGCTTGTTCGCTCTCTCTCTCTCTCTCTCTCTCCCCCCCAAATAAATAAATAAAATCTTTAAACACACATACACGCAATTGAGAGAAATGGTTTCTAACAACAATCAGCAGCCCTGGCAGGCAAGCCCAAAGCAGCACGGGCAGTGGAAGGAACGATGAGAAGCAATCCTGTCCCCATCCTCATCCCTTGCCATAGAGCAGAGCCCTGGACAACTGCTTCAGGACTAGCAGTGAAGAAATAGCCTTCAGCCCACAAGCAGCCTGGCCGGGAAGCTGACCCGTCAGGGGCTCCCATATGGCCAGAGCCTGGCACAGGACACAGAGTGGTCTCACCAGCTCCCAGCCTCCCAGCTGAAGCTGAGTATTTGTGGTAGGAATGAATATCTGAGTGCCATATAAATGTACAGGCCCATCAGAAATGCGATATGTGGTGGCATTGCTATATGAAAAGAGCTGGAAATGTCCTGGGCCAAAGGGCAGGTATTCTTTGTTCAATAAAGAAGCATGAGGTGCCTGTTTCCTCTTGCTTCCAACAAAGAGATAAGAAGCAGACACAATAAAGTAAGTTCAAAAGACGCAGATCACCAAGGAATAGAAGGAAGAAGGGGTTTCGCATCCTCCATTCCATGTAGTTCCCGGGAAGTGAGTCATAATTTCAGCCTGTCAGACGGGAAAGTCCGTCTGCGGGAGGCAGTCACTGCCTGGACCCTCTCAGAGCATCCCTAGAGTGGACGCTTTCCCTCTAAAAGAAACTCTGCTCTGCTTCCTGCAGGGAGAAGACTTTGCCTCTCGCCTTGCAAAGAGAGAACACCATGGAGCACATCTGTGTGCCCCAGAGATGGTTCAAACTCTGGTGCCAAAAAAGAGAAGGATGAAAGGAGCCCAGGGAAAAATGTCTGGTAAGGATGGAAATATCCACAAGCCCCTCAAGATATCTAGATACCCTTTTTTTTAGGTGAAGAAAAGAAATATTTAATAAACACCAAGTATTAATACTCCATATACTGGCAGGAATAGGCAGGTTTTGTTCTTTAAGAGATAAAGCCACCTTTAGGGACAGGCGTGGCCTTCAGAAGTTTCCAGATGAAAGCCTTTATATCCTATTGATGCAAGTATCAGGTTTTTATTTTGTCTGCTCAGCAAATATTTCCTCTCCTTCTCATATTCCTTTGGGAGTATGCACCCCACCCTACGTGAAACCAATGGGGTTGACCTAAAACATCCCCTGGTTACTAAAGCATGAACTTACGGCCCAGCCCTGCTCTATCAGCATAGTCTACCCTCCTGGTCACTGATTGGTTCAGGGTTGTTCACATGACCCAAGTCTGTGCAATCAGCACCAAAGTCAGAACGTCTGCAGGTGCCAGTTGTGAGGCAAAGTGGCTAATGGGTCTTTCAGTGAAGAAGCATCCAGTAGGAAGCACTGACTGCCTTTCCTGGAGGAGCTAACAGTATGTTGGTGGGCCTGTCTTGCAGAGAAGGGGACCCAGCCAATTGTGTGCTCCTGAAGGCATCAGTAACCGGATAAAGGAAAGAGAACCAAGACAACTGGCTGGAGTTTCCCCTCTGATGGTTCTCAGAGGCTGCCTCTTCCAGAAACTCTCTTTGGTCCCTGGGCTGCCCTGGGCTGCCCTGGGCTGGGCCTCTCTAAGCACCTAAGGCTGTGTACTCTCATTCCCTTATCCACAAATGTTTACTCAGCTCCTAATATGAGTCAAGCACTGAGCTAGGTACCAGGGACACAGCCATGAACTACACTCTGAGGTTCCAACACTTACACACCAGGGCATGGGAAGGCAGGGTGGGCGATCACAACGTACCAGGATGTAATTACAGTACCTTCGCCCTGATAGATGATGACAGACAAGACAAAAGAAGAATAATTGCCCAGGCTCGGAGGCAAAGGAAGGCAGTGTGGATAGGGAGGAACCTAAGCAGAGCCTTAAGGGATGACAACTAATCCTCTAATTCCAGTCCTTCTCCTTTCTTCATATTATCTATTTGAATATTATCATATTCTTCTCTTCCCTTTACTCGGTTCTTTTTCCTGTTTAACTTCTCTTATCGACACTCTTCTGATCTGCTCACTATATTAGTCAGGGTTCCGCCAGAAAAAAGAACCAATAGGATATATAACGAGAAAAGAATATATAGAGATACAGAGAGAAAGAGATTTCTTGCGGGGAATTGGCTTACACCGTGGTGGGGCTGGCTAGGCAAGTCCAAAGCCCTTCGGATGGGCTGTGAGCAAGGGCTCGCTGGACACTCCGGGAGCTGACACTGCAGCCCACAGACGGAATCTCTTCTTCCTCCGGTAAACCCCAGTTCTGCTTGTGGGGACTTTCAGGAGTTGGGTCAGGCCCACCCAGATTTTTCAAGATAATGTCTTACTTAGAGTCAAATGGTTATAGATGTTAACCATCTACGAAATATCTTCACAGCAACACCCAGGTGAGTATCTGATTGTCTAAGTGGGGATCATAGCCCAGCCAAGTTGACATACGTACAACTGACCATCTACTGACCTAGCTCTTCCTACCATCCGCCCTGAGGGCATCACTCACAGGAGAGCACAATGAGGTGGATTCCCCGGGACCTCCACAGCACGGCAGGCCCGCCTCTGCAACGGTTCCCCGTCTCTGCTGCCGCACCAGCCCTCACGACATGGAGGCTTTGCCTGGACACAGGTCTGGCCGCGGTTGCCTGTCTAGGCATGCCTAGTGCACAGACTCCTACTGAACATTTCCTGGATGAACAAACTATTATATTACATGTGAAAGGGGAAATGATGTCACAAAATCATTTAGAAAGATGGCAGATACAAGGTACATTAGGTTAGAAATTAAAGAAAGATGAAAATACGGGAGCCTTGGACTCCCCCCCCCAAAAAAAGAACTTCCATTCCTAACCCTTCCTTCCTTTCTCCATTGTTAACATGTATAGAACAGAAATTAAGTGCTCAGTTCCTACAGTCAAGTAGATTTGAAATCTAGGCTGTGTAACCTTTGGCAATCTCATAACCACTGTGAGTCTCAGCCTCTTCACCTAAAGCATGGAAAAATAACAGATCTTACCTCAGAGAGTTGTTCTGAGGATAAAATGGAAAAAAAAAATACAAAAGCACTAAGCACGAAGACAAACGTAAAGTGTTTAGGTTGCCTATTCTCGTCATTAAACGCCTACTATGTGCCAGACAGAGTAGGGAATACTGAGCTTAGTAAGATCCCTGACTATGGAGACCATAAAATCCCATGAGAAATGTCAGGCATATAAATAATTCAATGTATTTTGAAAACTCCATAGATGAGTAAGCAGAGAAAGAAAGAAATATCCCAGCCTGGGGATCAGAAAGACTTCACAGTAGAAATTCCAAATGTGCTGAGCTTCCAAGGACCAGTCATGTCTTCCTGAGCAGAAAAGCAGGGAAGGGCATTGCAAGAATAAGGAACAGCACGCGTGTGATGGCAGAGCGATGGGAAAGCAGAATGTGCCTAGAAAAGAGCAAGAAGTCCAGGATGACTGGGGCATTGGGGGGGTGGGGGGGGGGAAATAGGGGCAGGTAGAGAAGCGGGAGGATGGCAACAAAGGAAGCCATCTGATGGAGACTGATACAGTGAGCGGAAGAGTCTGGCCTCTATCCTGAAGGCAATTAGAGGCAGACCTCCAACTCTGCTCTTGGCCACAGAGCGACTGTACTGTAAATTGATAAAGCAGCATTTGTGTTTACTCGTCTACAAGCCAGACATAGCAAATGCACAGATCCCCACGGATATCTTCCTCGCCAGGATCTTCAGTCATCGGGGCAGAGCAGGGACAGGGGGATTGCACATTCCAAAAACAAGTCAACCATGGCACCCAACCCAGCCCACCACCTTACGTCACCACATGGCTGGACTTACAGAGGTTTGGGGAGGAAGAAAACTCTCTTTAGCTGAAACAAAGGGACACATGTGCAGATATTTCTGTCTCTCCTCTCCCTTCCACATACACCAGTTCTGGACCATTTTGCTCCTCTGCTCAGCACTGGCTTCTCTCAGCTTCTAGGACACCTCATTCTCCTGGTTGTCTTCCTGCCTCGTGGGATGCTCCTTCTCAGTCTCCGTTGCTGGTTCTTGGTGCCCCAGGTTTCCATCCTTGGACCTCTTTCCCATCTTCACTCACCCCGAGGTCCTCTCCTGCAAACATATTACTTTAAAAACCGTCAATATGCTGACAATTCCCAAATTTATATCTCCAGCTCCGACCTCTCCCTTGGATTGTTTAAGGGCCAGCTCAATATTTCTGCTGGAGATGTCAGGCGTCTCAAACGTAAGACGGATAAAAACTAAATTTTTGGTCTTCCAAGCTACATCGGTTCAGTAAACATAAATCACATGAATCCTCTTAACATATAAATCTTAGCACCTCATTCTTCTGCTCAAACTGGTCCAAAAGCTCCTCTGTTCATTCGTAAATGCCGAAGTCCTTAACTTCTCCTGCAAAGCCTGGACTATTGAATTCCCTCTCCTTTACCTGCCTGACGTCGATCCACAACCCTGCACCTTGATTCTTCCACTCCAATGACACTGGCATCCTCACTTTTTCTCAAATACATTAAATCTACGGTAGCCTCAGAGCCTTTACACTTGCGCCCCCTCTGCTCAAGATACTCCCCAGATGATCGAAGATCAGGTGTCATGTTCTCAGTGAAGTCTTTCCTAACCACATTATTTACAATAACTCAGAGCCCCTGAGGGCCTCAGCTACGCATCCAACTCTTGATTTCAGCTCAGGTCATGATCTCAAGGCCGTGAGACCGAGCCTCGCATCAGACTCCGTGCTGGGCGTGGAGCCTACTTGGGATTCTCTCTCTCCCCCCTCTCTAAAAAATATAAATATAAATAGATAAAGTATAAAAATAGATTAAAATATAAATAGATAAAATAAAATGCTAACTCCACCACCATCAACACCCCTTCCGGCACCCCCATCTCCTCTGCTTCATTTTCTCCAGGCACTAGTCACCATGTAATTGGGCATCTCATACACTTTCTCTTATTAATTTATTGTTCTTTTTTGTCTCTTGTGCTGCCAACACTAGAATGTAACAGCACATAAAGATTTTTTTTGGCTTTGTTCACTGCCGTGTCCCTGCTGTATAAAACCGAGCCTGGCACAGAGGACGTTAATAGATAGTTTCTACATCAGTGAATCAGTCTAGGGAGAAAGCAATGGATTTAGAGCTTGAAGACATAGGTTTGAATCTAGACTCTCTGACTTATTTTTTCTACTTTTGTCAAATGATTTATCCTCTTGGCCTCGAGTTCCTCATCTCTGTTTCATGTGTATGTAGCAAATATTAATATTATATATAAAAACAATATAGTAGGCACTCAACAAATGATTATATACTCACTTAATTTATTTTTTCCAACAAATCAAAAAGCCAAACCTGTCATAAAATAGAGCTTCACCCATTGTTAGCAGTTCTTAGAAAAAGTATGTTTTGTAAAAACTGAGTTTAGGGGCACCTGGGTGGTCAGTCAGTTAAGTGTCTGACTCTTGACTTTGGCTCAGGTCATGATCTCAAGGTTGTGAGAGCGAGCCCCATATCAGGCACCATGCTGGGCATGGTCTGCTTGAGATTCTCTCTCTCCCTTTCCTTCTGACTTTCCCCTTTCTCTCTAAAAGAAGAAAAGAAAAGAAAAGAAAAGAAAGAAAGAAAGAAAGAAAGAAAGAAAGAAAGAAAGAAAGAAAGAAAGAAAGAAAGAAAGAAAAACTGAGTTTAAAAATCTACATTTGGGATGCCTGGGTGACTCAGGGGTTGAGCATCTGCCTTTGGCTCAGGGCATGACCCCGGGGTCCCAGGATCGAGTCCCACGTCAGGCTCCCCGCAGGGAGCTGCTTCTCCCTCTGCCTGTGTCTGTGCCTCTCTTTGTCTCTCATGAATAAATAAATAAAATCTTTTTTAAAAAAATAAAAATAAAGAAAATTGCGTGGTGTTCAGTGGGAACAGCTAGCTTCATGGGGCTCTAACTTCCCCTACGCCCGCCCAACCTCCCGAGCCCCATAGCAGGCTTGAAAACCAACAGACCTGCAACTGCAGTACTTGGGCCAATCCCTGCTCCCACCTGACCAAACCCGGTGTTTCCTCTGTGGCTCTGCGCCCTGCGGTGGGTCCCCTTCTACCAAGAAATGTAAGCGGGGGATGGGCACTGAGGAGGGCATGTGACGGGATGAGCACTGGGTGTTATGTGTTGGCAAACTGAACTTAAATAAAAACAAATGTAAAAAAAAAAAGAAATGTAAGTAAAAACTTGTTTCGGTGGCATTGGCCTCTACCTGTCATCGTTCAGTTAATTGTATGAATTAAATCCCAGGTATAATTTTAAAACACCTAGAAACCCCCACTCATAGGACTTATCTTTACTTGACCTAACTCAAGTTCAATCAATGCAAACAGCCTTTTCTAAGGGGAACTTATTGGAAAAAAAATCTGTGGCAATTATTTAATATTATAGCTTCCTGAGTTAGGACCAACAGCTGCAGCAAAAAAGGAGCTAACTAAAAAACTTCAAAAAAACAATTTTTTGAAACTAAGTGATGAGCCATCCATAGAAGGCTTTGAAAGCTCCCAGAGTTTCCTGGAAACCTAGAGGCAAAGTGCACACGCAGTGCTGCGTGCATGGCCGGGAAAGACCTGAGCACGCCCTCATCTCTGACCTTTGACTAAGCTTGAGACTCTGCGAAGTAGGAAGTGAAGGTTGAGGCAGAGCTGCAACCACCCGAATGTGGAAACGGTGCCAAGTGTGCACACAGAACGCCTTGGCAAAGGCAGGGAGAATTATTGGTTCAAAGCGTTCGAGGAAATGCCTGTCTAATCTTCAGTGGGCTGGTGAGCTAACCGAGCGGAGACTTCAGTGGCCACACACGGCAACAAAACAGTGACTTTACAGAATTGGTTCAGAAAAATCACTACAACAACAAAATTCTGCAACAAACATAAACAACGCAAGCCATGGGGAAGGGGAAATCTGGTTTCCGGAATTACCACATTGATGATTTCAAATGTCTAATTGTCAGCAAGAAATTGTGACATTAAAAGAAACAGGAAAGTACGGCCACACACACACCCACACACACTCGAGTTAGTAGAAACTGTTTCTGAGCAAATCTGAACATTAGACTTAGATTTTAAAGCAGCTACATGGAGGGTCCTCAAGACCACTCTCTGAGTCATGATTCACTAGAGGGACTCCGGAGAACGCAGAAAAGCTGTTATATACTCATGATTACATCTTATTATGGAAAGAAATGCAGGTTAAAATCTGGAATGAAAAAAAAAAAAAAAAAACATGGGGCAGAGTCCAGGAGAGACAAGCTTCCAGTTGTCTTCCCCAGTGGGATCGCATGAACCATGCTTAACTTTCCCAACAAGTGTACTGAGTATTGCCCATCAGAGAAGCTTATCCAGATTTTGGAATCCAAGGCTTTTATTGGGAGTCAGTCATGTCATCTAGACAGATGTAGAAGAAGCATTTGACAGAATTGGATCTCCGGTTAGGATAAAACACTCAACAAACTAGGAATAGAGAGGAACTCCGCAATCTGACCGTGGAACTCTGAAAAAAAAAAAAAAAACCCAAAGAGAAATAATATCATACTTAATAGTAAAAGACTGAATGTCTTTCCCCTTATGATCAGAAATAAGATAAAGATGTGCATTCTCATCATTTAGATTCAACATTGTACTGGAGGTTTGAGTCAAGGACATTAGGCGAGAAAAACAAATAAAAGGTATCATATTGGAAAGAAAGAAGTAAAATTATCTGACTCACAGATGACATGGCCATGAATACAGAAAGTCCTCTCTCTCTCACACACACACACACACACACTCACACACACATTACTAGATCTAACAAATGCATTCAACAAGGTTGCAGAACACAAGCTCAGTTTACGAAAATCACTTCTATTTCTATATACTAGCCCTGAACAATACAAATATGAAGTTAAAGAAATAACTCCATGTATAGTAGCATCTGAATAAATAAAATACCTGGAAAAAAATGTTTAACAAAAGAAGTGCAAGACTTACACACTGAAAACTGCAAAACATTGTTCAAAGCAAATAAACAAGAGTCTAACCAAGTAGAAAGACACATTTCTATGGATTTGGAAGTCTTGATATTATTACCATTGTAATGTTCCTCACATTGATCCACACGTTCGGCGCAATCCCTATAAAAACCTCAGCAGCCATCTTTGCAGAAATTGACAAGTCAATTCTAAAATTCACAAAAGAGGGCGTCCGGGTGGCTCAGTCAGTCAAGCATCTGCCTTTGGCTCAGATCATATTAAAAGACTCGCCACACAGGGCTGAGAATTAGATTGGCATCAGAATTGTCACTAATTTTAGATTCTAGAGAACAGTATCTTCAAAATTCTAAGAGGAAGAGATTAAATGAACAAGTACTCTTATTATTCTAAAATGTTCACTCGTAAGAACTTAATATAACACAGACTTCTTAGGGCATACACAGTATAAGACAATACAATTGGGAGTCATTGGAAACCCAAGGGCCACTCTTCCATTTATTCGACACGTACACCTTGAGTTCCTACCATATGGCAGAGGCAGCATCGTAGCTACCAGCAAAGCAAAGGTGAGCTAGATACAGTTCATTCTTATCATTCTTGGGTTCTGTATTTGCGAATTTGACACCCTGCTAAAATTTGTTTGTAACCCTAAAATCGATGCTCATGGTTATTTGCAGGCAGGCACAGATTGGAAAATTTTTGAGTCGTCTGATATGCATATTTCCAGTGAGGGCAAACGAGAGAACACTCCCCCTTTTTTTTTAAGAATTTTTTATTTATTCATTTGAGAGAGACAGCATGAGCAAGAGCATGAGCAAGAGCATGAGCAAGAGCACAAGCAGGGGGGAGGGTCAGAGGGAGAGCGAGAAGCAGACTCCCCACTAAAAAGGGTGCCTGATGTGGGGCTGGATCCCAGGACACTGGGATCAAGACCTGAGCCAAAGTCGGACACTAATCCGACTCAGCTACCCCATGTCCCCGAGACACTGCCTTCTTATTTCATCTTTCATGCCCTAAACAAGCATCTGTTTCATGGTTTATTTAGTACCATATTTTTTTCATTTTTGTGCCATTTCTTAGGGGGTAGTGCTTGCTGCAGTGCCATGTAGTGTTCCAGAGCGAAGGAAGGCTGCGATGTCCCTTATGGAGAAAATATGGACGTTAGACGAGCTTCAGGCATGACGGACAGGGCTGTTGGCTATGAGTTGGCTAATAAATCATGAATATACATTAAATAAAGTGAATTTAAGCGGAAACACACAGTAAAAGCAAGGTTATGTATTGATCAGTTGATGAAAATATTGTGACCAGAGGCTCGCAGGCACAGGATCCTGTATTTCCCTTAGGAGCAAAGCTTCGGCATTCACATGACCTCGTAGAAGTAACCGCCATGAACTACGAGAGTACACTGAATGTTGTTTGCCCTCAACCACAGCACAAACATTTAAAAATGTACATAGTTTTGCATAAATATAAAACAACTTAAGTCATCTAAAAGCCTGAAAAAAAAACTCCAACTATATTCTTGAAACTATCCCAGCTGCTTTATCTCTTCTTTCAATATCAAAAATGTTCTAAACATAATCAACCAGTTCTGGCCTTCTTAAATTCCTAAAAAGATGCTAGGGTATATGTATGTGATCGCATTAATCATCTTTTAAAGCCCATTGTATTTCTTCTTTATTTAAAAATAATGAAATAAATAAATATCATTATAAACTATTGTTTTGCATGTTTTTAGAATTTCTGTGGAAGTCTCGGTACATCATCCATTTTATGAGGAGAGACGTCTCTAATTTTTAATATTTAATATAGTCAACCGTTTTCATCTTTTTAAATAAATTAGCCAATGATTAACAGGTATGAAATGGCAACACACAAACAAATAAAATTGATAGAACAAAAAATGGAGTGAAAGAAATGGATCTAATGAACACAAACTGGGAAAATTTATCTCATGTTAATTTTTACAAAAAAAAACATTTTAATTAAATTTGTTTTTTACTCCCTTAAGAAATAGAACACATTCATCAAGAAATAACTTTTTCTTATCATTATTCTCCCTCATTTGCATATTTGACGAGACTCGCTTCAACCACTTACCTGTAACACTAAGATTTATAAGAGGGCTAAACACAGAGATTAATGAGAATACGATCTAACACATTTTGAAGATACTGCTATCTCTCCAGTCTTTGGACAGACTACCACGCTGTGTGCCATTGCTGATACAGGGAGTCAAAGTCAAGTGTGAGGCGGTGGAAAAGGACCCCTGACCCACTTCACCTGTCTCTAGATGTACCTGACGGCTGCGAGAATAAGAGGCCGCGGTTGCCAGTTTGCTGGGGGCGCCTGTCCAGGGTACACCAGGGCTCTTACTGCCCCTTCCTTTCCAGGCAACGAGAGACACGTGGAGCAGAAGATGGAACCAACGGGGTGGATGTGACTCTCTCTCTTTCCCGGGGGGAGGAGAAGGGGCAGCAGGAGAGCGAGAGAGAATCTGAAGCAGACTCCCTGCTGTGCGGAGCCCACCACGAGGCCCCGTCTCACGCCCCTGAGGTCATGACCTGACCTGAAATCAAGAGGCAGATGCTTAACCAGCTGAGCCCCCCATGTGCCCCCTTTTCTATTTCACCGTTCTCTGGCTTGGTTTCCTTCCCAGCGGTCTACCATTGTTTTGGAGATAACACAGATTTTTAAAAACCCAATTCAGAAGCTGCTTCTTTTTACTGGGGAGTTAAATGGAAAGATTTTTATCATTTCGTATAACAGTAACAGAACCACTTTTTTGTTTAATCTGATGTAAAATTATAAGATACATTTTTTTGTTTTCTGGATCACCCAGTCACAAATATCATAATACCTCATGAGAACAATTGCAAAGATAAAGGTAGAAACAGACTTCTGTATCCTATCTCATCAACCACTTGATCAAAAGGAAAATTTGGTCATCTGTGTTGATATGAGAATTCCAGGCCTTTGGGTGCAAACTAAAAAACAAGCACTTTGGGCTACAAAGAAACCACAGGCTTCCAAAGCATTGACCAGCAGGAAGTTTGAATAAAAAAAAAAAAAAAAGGTTTCTCTGCAGTGTTGTTTTCAGTCTATTTGCATTTTATTTAAATAGTTGGTTATTTTCCTTTTAGAGGAAAGGGCAGCAAGTATTCCTTTTCCATGTTAATAATAATATTAATAATAAGATACTCCGTATGATAGTTGAAGAAAATTCATAAAACAGAGAGATGTGAATCACGTTCTTTTTCTTCTTTTTCTTTTTCTTTTTTAAGATTGTAATTAATCATTCATGAGAGACCCAGAGAGAGGCAGAGCCACAGGTAGAGGGAGAAGCAGGCTCCCCACAGGGACTCGATCCCAGGACCCTAGGATCACGCCCTGAGCCAAAGGCAGATGCTCAACCACTGGGCCACCCGGGCATCCCATGAATTACATTCTTAAATGAGATTACATTATATCTGTCACCATAATATCTTAACTGCTGGAGAAATAATAGCGAATATATGTATGAGAATATATTTCTTTAGTATGCAGCTAATATTTGTGTTCTATTTGGATTCACTAATCTCTTGCAATCAATGGGTAGGTAGCTTCTAAGACAGTGAAGCCCAAGAGCTGGGAAACCGCACTCTATAAAAAAAAACAGCACAGAAGTAGGAACCAATAAACTGTGACTTTATTTTCAAATCCACCTCATTGGCTGAACTTGGGTAAATCACCCAATGACCTTGAGCCTTAGTTTTCTCAAATAGAAATGCCAAATAGAAATGCTATTGCCTATCTTGCCACATCTAATTGTTACAAGAAACAAATGAGAAAATCGGTGTAAAATCAGATTGAAAGTTAAAAAGTGCTATACAAATTATTCAAGTTGTTATCAGTAGAAATAGCATTAACTGTTTAATGCCTAATTTTAACAAATAAATGTAAAACTTGCTAGAAATACATCCAGAGTGGAGATGTATATACCTTTGATGTGTTTGGCAATAAAATAGTTTTTCTTAAGAAATTAGATTCGCTGCACTATGGTCTTCAGATGCTCATGAGGAGCCGTCATTATTTCAAACAAATGAAATTGTAAACTGAAAGTATAGGGTTAAATAGCACTCCATAACACTCTCATGATCCTTATTCATTTTCTACTTTTTTTTTCTTTAAGTTCTATTCATTTAAGTGATTGCCACACCCCATGTGAGACTCGAACGCATGACCCTGTGATCAGAGTCGCATGCTCTTTGCACTAAGCCAGCCAGGCACCCCCCATTTTCCACTTCCTATCTTGGGTAGAAGTACATCGCTTGTATCCCATTCAAATCATTAGCTCTTTGAGGACAAAATCCCGTTCGATTCACCTTCAGAGAACTTTCAGAGCCTTTGTACATAGTCGAGAGGACAGTAGCCGTAAGTCATGGGCCCCCAGCGGAAATGAAGCGGCTTCGTTTCAAACCAGCTCTAGATCGACAATACCAAAGGCTGCGTCCTCTTCTGACGGCATCAGAGTCCCCTAAACTCGTCCCCCACTTGACAGTGTTGGGGGGCCCCATGGGCAGCAGGTCTCACACACGTGTCAGATTGAAGTCAGTCTGCACACTGGGCTTCAGGTGGGAAATAGCTCAGCTGCCCCAGTCGTGTTCCTGACTCAGCCCCCCCCCCCCCCCCCCCCCCCGCCATCCCTCACCTTCACCATCTCAAACCTTTGCCTTCTCGGTTCTTTCTTCTCCGCAAAGAAAAAGTACGCGGGGCCCTTTAATCGTGTGAGTGCCAAGTAGTCTCCCGGTGGTACCTCCCCACCTCCCGGAAGAGAGACACGGCACCCACAGGATCTCTCGGATTAGAACTCAAATTGATGATCAATATTTTAAAAGCTCGAAATACAAATGTTTTCCATCAGTATCCCTGGTGATAGGACACCATTGAAAGGCTTCACTACTTCAAAGTACTCGTGTGGCATCTTGTCCCCGTCGTCCTGGTGCTGACCTCCCCACGGCCAGGTGCACTCAGAGAACACGTGCGTGTGAGGTCATCGATCGGGTCATCCTGACCTTGTTTCTAGCATCTGGACTTCTTAGGGTAAACATGGAAAAAAGTAATATCCAGAGAATCTATTAATAAAAATTGTCATATGTTTTCCAGAGCAAGTTCATCAGAAAAATGGTCCCCAGAGATGCGCCGGGCGGAAGGGGGGGGGGGCGGGGGTGGAAGGAAGGAGAGGAAGAAGAAAGGAGGGAGAGCAGAAAAGAGAGAGGGAGGGAGGAAAAAAGAACGAAAGAAGAAAAGATTCTTAGAGTCAAAAAAAATAAGAGAAACCACATACCTGACATTTGCCTGCAGATTGACAGGAGATTTTCACAGCCCTTACTCCCCAAAGGGCAGGAATGAGGCCCTGTTATGCCCCAAAGGCTAGTGCTGTGTCTGGCCCACGGAGAGTTCTTAACAAATATTTCTTTGTTGAAAATAAATAAATAAATAAATAAATAAATAAATAAATAAATAAATAAATAAATTTTTTATCCTAAATACTCAGAGAAGAGCTACAGTTTGAAACATTATTTTTTCAGTTTTGCTTCTCTCAAGAGTCACCCAAATATATCGGAACACAGAATCCTTTTTTCGAGGAAATCGTGTCTTGTGGATCACATTCTGAGAAATGTTGATAGGCACGGTAAATGAAACAAAAGAAAACCTATTTTGCTGTAAAGGTTAGGAAATATTTGGTTTCAATTCTCTAGAATCTTGACTAGCCCTGCAGGCGCTCCTACTTGTATTCAATGGTCTGAGTAATTCCCACTAGAGAGGGATGTTCAAGAAGGAAGTAGAAACTTTAAAATCTTTTAAAATTTGCTCAGGTTCCTGACATTCTGGGAAAATTAACCAGCTCAGTTGTAGGAGATAGTCCAGCTCCGAGCTCTCCAACGGCCTGCTTGCCTCAGACTGTGTGAATACCGACTTACCATCTTTATCAGATTCTTTACATAAAAATACAAGTCTCATCCCAAGGCCAACATAATTTCTTAAAGTTTAAGAACCACAACAACAAAAGTCTTGAACATTACTCAGTGACCTAGTTCTGCAAGCATAGGAGGAACTAAGAATCCCCAAAGAATTTTAGGATTCAAAAATCTGAGTTTTCGGGATCCCTGGGTGGCTCAGTGGTTTAGCACCTGCCTCTGGTCCAGGGCGTGACCTAGGAGTCCCCTGATCAAGTCCCACATCAGGCTCCCTGCATGGAGCCTGCTTCTCCCTCTGCCTGTGTCTCTGCCTCGCTCTCTCTCTCTGTGTCTCTCATGAATAAATAAATAAAATCTCTTTTAAAAAATCTGAGTTTTCTATTTTTAAAAGCTTTTTGAAACCAAATGTTAAAAGACATGAATTGCGTCCTTTCAAAAATGTCCACAGTGATCTTATGCATACAGAGGAGGGTTTTTTTAATTTACCCAAAGTTTGGTTAGCTCCAATTCCTCAAAGGAGACCTGGGTGCTTTTAGTTTTGGAGTCGTTGTATCAAGAGTATTAGCCCTGGGGTCGCCTGGGGGGCTCGGCGGTGGAGCACCTGCCTTCAGCCCAGGTCATGACCTGGGGTCCTGGGATCGCGGCCTGCAGCTGTTTTCCTTCTTCTCTCTCTCTCTCTCTCTCTCTCTCTCAAGTAAATAAAAAACCTTCCAAGATGAAAGTGGGCACCATGCAAAGATGGAGCAGCTGGTGCAAGGGGGACAAAGCCACCAGGCTTTGAAGGCCGAGAACCAGCGATGCTCCAGGACCAGCAGGCATGGTTCCCCATCTACACCGAGGCCAGGGCCACCTGCGGGGCAGGGACTGGACTCCGACCAGGGGCCACTGTCACCGCCACCCCACATGCAGGCCCTGAGGACACAGGGACTGGTGTGACTCCCACTCGCAGGCGAGAGAGCAGAGGTAGAGCTGAGACTGTGGCGGTTCGCGGCCCAGGCCCCACTAGGCCGCAATGCAGGGAGTGGGGGGATCGCTCCACGGTTTCTTTCCCCCTTTGGAGGCTTAAAATTTAAATGTGTTATTAAAGATGAGAGAGATTTTTCAGAGATGTAAAAATATACACCCATGTAAATCATTGCATAAACAATTTTTATCAATTTTCTGGTATATTTTAGGGAAAGTGTTGAAAGTAGCGCATAACATCTTTTTTTTTTTAGTCAAAACAACCAAATCATGTGCGAGACGAGAGGTTTCTGCGTTTTACAAAAGCTCAATCAACTTCCTGGTACAAGGAGTCATGTGGATCCGAAGATCGCAAATAATCACAGCTGGTCTCCAACACCCGGCAGTGGGGCCGCGGGCGGCAGCGAGGAGCGGGCGGTGGGCAAGGGCAGGGGGCGGCACGAGGGAGCGCGCCCCGGCCGCCGGGGGCAGCACGGCCCAGGTGCAGCCGTGGGGGGGGGAGGTCAGCACACAGCCCAGGTGCAGCCCTGGGAGGGGTCAGCACGTGGCCCAGGTGCGGCCATTGGGGGGCCAGTGCATGGCCCAGGTGTGGCCTCGGTGGCCCATGGGCTGCAACCCTGGAGCAGCGGGAGCGGTCAGGCCGCCTCCTCGTGTGGGCCAGGACCATCGTCCACGACCACGGAGCACGTGTGGGGGCTCAGGCCAGGGCGCCTGTCCCGGGTGACACGGGGGGCGCCTGTCCCAGGGGCCGCCCGGTGCATTCGGGTCCCCGGGTCGCCATCAGCAGCACCAAGGGTGCAGGTGCCGCGAGGCCGCGCAGCCCTGCCCCCGCCTTACCCTCCCCTGACCCGGCCTGACCCCTCGACCTCCTCACCCTCTTCATGCTCCGCAACGACATGGGCCTCTGCCCCCGCGGCTGCCCTTTCACTCCTGCCTTCGCCTGGTCCCTTAGAGCAGCAGCTCTGCCTCAGCAGACCCCTTGCTCGCACCCAGCACCCAGCACCCTGCCCCAGCACCCAGAACCCAGCCCCATCCCCAGCACCCAGCCCCAGCACTTAGCACCCAGCCCCCAGCACCCAGCCCCAGCACCCAGCCCCAGCACCCGGCTGACCCGAGGCATCCGTGCGACCATCTGGCTCCTCGCTTCCTCTGGTCGTGACTGAAAGGCGGGTCACGGCGGGCTCCGGTGGCCTCTGCGTGGCATCATGCGTGTCTCCCCAGAAAGGGAACAAAGCCCAACAGGTGGAGAACGGCTGGACCGGGAGGCTCCGGAGCGGGCGCCCAGGACCACGGCGCCTGGAGACCGGCCTCGGACTAGGGGCGGCGACAGCCCGGTCCCCCCAGACGAGGCGCCCAGGAGGCCGGCCTCCCGCGGGACCACCCAGCAGCCACCCGCCACTGGGCCGCCGCTGCCCCCAGAATGATCCACCGGCCGAACCCGCGGCCTCAAGAACCGGAGCTCCCCGGAGCGGCCGAGGCACCCACCCCAGATGACAAGTTACCCCGCAGCCGGTCCCTGCAGACGCGCACCCACAGAAGGCCCTGCTCCCCAACACTCCCTCGCGCGCCCACGGTGCCGCTGGGGCCCTGCCTTCCTGTCTCATGATCCTCCCAAAGTATCAGGAGTGTTCGGCACCGCGCAGCCAAGGATCACATAGATCTCATCAACTTCCTACAAAACCAGCTTTCCTACCTGAGCACGTGGCTGCTGTTCTCCTCCCGGCCTGGTAGCCCAGCCCAGCCCGGACCTGTCTGGGTGCTGGAAAACCCTCCTCGTGGAGTCTGCCCGCGCCCGATTCCCGCCGCCCCGAGCGGTGCGTCTCCAAGGTCTCTCTGAGCCCGGCCTCTAGGCTCCGGCATCTCTGCTGGCCCGTGCTCCCTGGGCAGCAGCGCCCCGGTTTTCTTTAGGTAATTACTTCTCCTTCATCATGAGACTCTTACTCAAGGCGACCTGACCTTCAACCCAGGAGCAGCGCCAAGACCCAACACAGAGCCGCACATGCGTCCTCTCGGGCTGTAGATAGTAGCCACGTAAGACGCTAATAGGTTCATATCTAATTATTCCAGGTGAGACATTGTAACAGTTCTGGGTGGGAATTCCTTCTGTCTAGACTCCTGCAGTATACTTGGCCCCTGTTTTCCAAGTCGGATTCTCCAGACTTCCCACCTGTGCGCTCCCCCCCCCCCACCACCAAAAAACAAATGACCTTTGAGTTTAAGTTAGCTTTCAACCACAACTCTCTGATAAAACACTGCTATAAAATCCTTTTCTTTCCCTGAAGTATCTCTTTAATCATATGACTTCTGCGTTAAAAAAAAAAAAAAAAAAAGCTTTCAACAGCTTCCCACAGAATAACGCAAAATCTTTTCCAATGTTTTCCAAGGCCTTTTACATCAAGGTCTCAAACTACCTGTTACGGGTTGAAAAACATCCCCCCAAACTCATCTGTTAAAGTCTCAATCCCTCATAACGTGACCTTACTTGGCAATAGGGTCACTGTGACATAATGAGTTAAGATGAGATAATACTAGAGTGGGGTCAGCCCACGATCTAATTTGACTATTGTCCTCATGAAAGAACCTTACATAAAGAGACACACATTCAGAAGGAAGACCCTGTGAAGACCTGGGGAGGACGCCGTTCGCAAGGGATGCCCAAGATCGACGGCAAAGCACCTGCAGCTAGGAGAGAAGCATAGAACAGCCTTTGGAAGAAACCAGCCTTGCCAGCGCCTTGATCTTAGACACCTGGACTCCACGCTGGACAATTAGTTTAAGCCACTCAGGTTTGTGGTACTTTGTTTCTGCAGCCCTAGCAAACTATCTTCCTAGACTTAAACTCCACACTCCCTTACAAAAATAATCTTCTCCAATAGAAATGATTAATTATACATTATCTTTATGCACACTTGAAATTTTTATAATAAGAAATTTTTCTCAATCCCAACAGATTTCTTAAATCTAGGAACTTAAAAAGCAGATTCTAAATTTTGTGGGGTTTTAATTTTTTCTATTGAAGTTTGATTTGCCAACATACAGTAGAACACCCAGGGCTCATCCCATCAAGTGCCCTCCACAGTGCCCGTCACCTGGATTCTAAATTTTGTATGGCCAAAGGCCCAAGCAATCTGGAGAAGAAAAACAACGTGTGGGGAATGGCCCTATCAAATATCAAGATTTATGATGAAGTTATTTTAATTAAGACAGTGTCTTATGAACACAAAGATTAACAAAGTGATCAGTGGAACAGAATTAGAGCCCCAAAACCAGAGCCACACACGTATAGAATCTCAATATCTGGCAGAGACAACTCTACAAGTAACTAGAAGAACAGCTTTTCAAAAAATGATACGGGGGCACCTGGGTAGTTTGGTCAGTTAAGCCTCCAACTCTTGGTTTTGGCCCAGCTCAGGATCTCAGGGTGGGGAGATCAAGCCCCACGTTGGCTCCTTGCTCACTGGGGTCTGCTGGAGATTCTCTGCCTCCCTTTCTGCTCCTCCCCCTGCTTTTTCTCGAAGATAAATACATCTTCAAAAAATGATGCTGGGACAGCTGGTAGTCCACATGGAAAAAAATAAATGTAAAATCAAATCCATACCTTATGCCATATATAAAAAACAAATTCTAATGGGTTAAAAACACGTATGTGATGGTAAAAATTTAAAAACTTTTAAAGGAAAATATAGGAGAATGCCTTATGACCTTGGGATAGCAAATGATTTCTTAAATGGGATGCAAACTATTAAGGAAAAGACTTATAAATTCTACTATAAGATGAAGAACTTCTTTTCATCAAAAGACACCATAAAAAAAAGTGACAAAAAAATCCCACAAACTATTGAGGACAACTGCAACATAAATAACTGACAAAAGGATTAGTTACCAGGATACATCAAGAACTTCTCTGAATCAATAAGAAAAAAGCCAAAACAACTCAATATAAAAATTTCCAAAACATATGGGACAATCATTGCCCTACAAAGGAAAGCTAATAGTCCAATAAACACGAAAATGCCCTCAACTGCACTAATAACAGAGAAATATGAACTGAGGCCACGATGAAGCGTATGATATGCCTGCTAGATTAACACAAATTAGGAAAGATAATAATAAACATTGACAAGAATGCTGCTAAGTGAGGTTACGATTTGGTGCAATTACTTTAGAAAAGAATTTGGTATTCTCTTGTAAAATTGATCATTCGCATCTCCACAATCCAACAATTTAACTCCGAGGTATATATCCTAGAGAAACCAGGAAACATGTTTAAAAATATTCATGGAAGTGTTGTTTCTGAGAGCAAAAAGAGTGGATCTAACAAAAATGTCCAATAACAGAAGGCTGGATAAATTATAATATGTTGACACATTGGATTATTATGTACCCATAAAATAGAATGAATCACAGCTATGTACAATAGGAATAAAATGTTAAAAACAACCTTGAGTGGGAAAAAGGCAGACCACAGAAGGCTACATTGAGTATGATATTTTATAAAGCTCATAAACAAGCAAAAGTGAACAGGATGTCATCTAGCAAATATACATGTATGGACTTTATCACTAATATACCAAAAGAAGGATAGACATAAGCCTGACGGTAGAATTTACCTGGTTGGGATAGAGAAGGAAAGGCCCAGAATAAGGAGGAAATCATCCTAAAAGAAGGATAGTTTCAGCAGTATTGGTAACATCCTATTTCTTAAATTTAGCGGTGGGCGCAGTAGCGTTCATTCTACGGCTACGTATCAAATCTTACACCAGTAATGCATGAATCCTTTTTTTGTACCTAATAGTACATAATTTAAAAAATTAAGTAAAATGTCTTCAAATTCTGAGATGAGATAGGTTAGTTCTATGGTTACATTCTTTGCTTTGAAAGCAGGAACACCTGTGGCGCTTATCTTCAGGGATTACGAAGAGCTGAGTCTCTATGTTCATTTTTCCAAGAATATATCTGTTTTCTATTGCTGCGTGACACATTACCACAGCGTAGCCGCCGGAAACGACATCCACCTATTAGCTCACAGGTCTGTAGGTCCAAAGTCTAATCACAACCTAACAAAGCTCTTCGTTCGGGGTCCCAAAGACCTAAAATCAAGGTGTTGGCTGCAACCCGCTTCCAAATTTTTTCACATTGTTGGCCAAATTCTGGTCTTTGTGGTTGTAGGACTGAAATCCCCAATTACTGTCTGCTGGGGGCCACTCTTAGCTCCAGAAGCCTTCCCATATGTGGAGTCAGCAAAGGAGAACCTCCCTCATGTGCAATCCCTCTCACACTTCAAACCTCTTTCCAGAAAGACCTTACCCCTTATCCAGAAAGAGCTTGTCTAATTAGTTCAGGCCCGCCCGTATCATTTCCCTATTTTTAAAGCCAGTTGATATGCGAACTTATTTACATCTGCCAAATCCCTTCACAGCAGCACCTAGATTCATACTTGATTGAATACCTGGGAGAAGGTGTGTCCATACCAGGAGCTACGAATCTTGAGGGTCATCTTCAAATTCTACTTCCCGCTATTCCTAATCATCAAGCTTAATTTATTTAATAATTCCTCTCACTGATACGTAGTTTCTTCATGCCTCATCATATTGCATCTATTTCTTTATATAATTAGATTTTGTTTCTAGTCTACTTATACTTTAATACCGATCAGCTTATCTATTCTTGTAGCATCTCCATGCCATAATTTTTAACTATATTTATATTTAGTATGTGATTGACAGGTGTCCCTGTACTTTATTTTTTCCATACTTTGGCTGTTTTTATATTTTATGTTCCCACAAAATTTTTAAAAACTAACCTCTTTGGAATTTTTATTACAGTTAGATATTTTTTCAGAACTTGAAAATTAAATTTGACAAAACTGGAAATTTGGTTGGAACCGAATTGGGAAAAGTTGACATTTGTATTAATCTGAACTCTCTCCATTGCTGGTGAAAGAAATCCAGTGCAAAGTAGTTGTTCATATTTGTAGATCATATTAAACAGTATCTGATATATGGTCAAAGTGTCTAATACATATATAAACTAACATTTTTGGCCTTGGCTTAAATATTTTCTCATCAGAGAGGCCTCTGCTGACATTCCACACTTCCAATTCCATCACCTCCTTTAATATTAATCACAGCCTTATCTCTACCTAGTATTTTCTTATTTATTTATTTATTTATCGTCTTGTTCCCACCCATTAGAATGAATGTAAGTCTATGAGCATAAGGAGACTTGTTCTGTATGTGCTAGATATTCAATAAATGTTACAAAAAAATAAAAACAAAGATGTGGATTTACTGCAAGGATACTGAAGTAACACAGTATGAAAAAAAAAGGCAATAAAATAAGGAGTAAAATAGCTCTGTAGAGCTCAGCCACTAGAACTGGGAACTTGACACCTTCAGGACATCGCTGACCTTAAGGGTTGTCACTGCTTGTCTCTCAGGACTTCATTTTCTGCTACTACACATGAGTTTTCTCCAAGTGGTGGAAAACATGGCCGTCAGCAGTCTGAAATTTATTCTTTCAGCTTCAAGACATGAAAACCAGTGGAGTAACTCTCCCAGGCTCAACTTCTTTAATGCTGAGATGATTTCTGACCATCCCAGTTTGGCGTAAGCACTCAACTGTTGGATCAGCTACCCTAACATGGGAAATGAAATACTACATTTGGCCCAGGCTTAATTAATCGCTCACCTGCGTGCCTCACCAAATCGTGTCTACTACAGCCATCTCATCTATGAATATGGTATATCTCTCTATGTATTTCTTTTATCATCTCTCAACAGAGTTTTGTAGTTCTCTAGATGTTATACCTTTTAAAAGATTTTATTATTTTTATTATTTTTTTTTGCAAAAGATTGAGAGAGAGAGAGAGAGATCACAGAGGGAGAGGGAAGAGCAGGCTTGCTGCTGAGCAGACAGGTGGATGCAGGGCTCAAACTCAGGACCCTGACATCATGATCTGAGCTGAAGGCAGATGCTTAACCCACCAAGCCACACAGATGCTCCTTACACTTTCTTGTTAATATAACTGTTATGTTTATTTTCATAAACTTTGTGAATTGTAGTTCTTTTCTTTTTCTCAATAATTATTCCTGGTAATATGGAAAATGAATCGATTAATTTGTAATTTTTTAATTGTTTACCTTGTTGAACTTTCTTATTTGGAATGCCATCATAACAATTCTCCCGTTTTTAATATTACAAAATAATGACTCTTCATTCAAGACCTTATACTTTTACATAGTGGCTATCTCCCCCAGAGTTGTCACCTTGAAAGTTGTGTAATTCTAAAACATATGCTCAGTTCCTGCTCCTGTTCCCTGAGGACCTCTTCCAAGTCCATACAACTTCAGCTAAAGTATTGGGCCTTTGCACTGGGTCAACTCAGTTACCCAATCACAGTCAATTAGACCAGGGTTGGCACTGAGACGAGGGAACTACTGAGCTCTCCCTGTTTAGAATTTGTGACTGACGACCTGAGATAAGTAAGAAGCACACCTCAGTTATCTGCAGGTACTGAGCTTCTGTACTGACGGCAGTTCTCTGGGTTTTGATCAGCTATCTTTTCCCCTCCTCCCTATCACCGTGTGCACAGAAGAGTAGAAAAAATAAAAAGGGAGCAGGAATGAGAATTAATGATGCAGGTATGCAAATTATAATCGACTTTGTGGCTCCAGAGGAGGAAAAAGAAAGAGTGAATTTTGATCATTTGTCAAATCCCTCTTTTAGGTATATAAAACATGGTTCTGCTTTGTGTATGTGGATTTCTTCAAGATATTTTTGCTTATTTCAAATAAATTGCCCCTTATGTTAAGCTATTTTTGTGTGGGTTTCTGCTACTTGCAAATAAAGAAACTCTAAGAAAAGAAACTATATCCCATTCTAGTCATTTTTTTCCATTGTGCAAGACATTTTTGAGAAAATTACTCTAGAATTGTCTTCCAAGACTTGGTCATCATCTTACATGTAATGGCATATCTTAATCCTCAAAAAATTCTAACAACGAAAATCTTTCAGAGATGCATAACTTACGCACTTGAGATTTGAAGAACAGTCACTGAATATTCATTGTATGTCAAATAATTGGCTTAATTGTTTCATAGTAATGACTTGTTTCTTGAGCATAAATTCCTGGAGTAGAGTACAAATGAAGTTATGAAGATAAATTCAGGAGTTAGATTTTCTAGGTTCCAATCCTGGCTCTAAATAGAGTAACTGTGAACAACTTATAAAGTCCTTGTGAGATATACATAAGATAATCTATAAAAAGACTTAAAACAGTGTCTTTCATGTAGTAAGTGCTTAATAAATATTAACTATTATCACAATTACTACTAATAACACAATTACTGTTCTTTACTATGTGCAATGTGCAAATGTGATACGCTACAAGCAATACCTACTGTATATCACAAGGAATTTCTGCCTTCATGGATGCACAATCTACAAATGATCGCTGGGACTTGAAAGGAATAGAAAATCATGCTCTCCTTCACGGTATAATTATGTGAAATTATACATAGTAATGTTTTAAATGGATTAAATGTAAGTGGCTTATATAACACAATAATTTTCTCAGAAGCATCATGTAATGTAGAAAACATTTGGCCACCTTTGAGTAAATACCCTTTTAGTGCTCCTGCCAGTAGAAGTGTTTTATTCATGAATTCTGGTCATTCTCTAGCATTTATTGAGCAGTTACTATATGCCACGTTCTAAGTGCTGCGGATACAGCTATGAAGACAAACAAGGTCCTGTCTGCATGTAGCTTGAGTTTTACTGTATGGAATCAAGCAATAAGCAAATAAATAATGTAATAATTTCGAACACTGAGAAGTGCTATGAAGAAAAGCAAACAGAGCAACAGGAGAATGATGGAGATGGCAGGATGACTCAGTGATTCCCAGGTCTCTGGAGAAAGTGAAACTGAGTGAGGTCTAAATGGTGATAGGGACCAGCCTTGAGTCCTGTATGTGTGTCTCACCGTAAAATATGTTGTGGCCATAAACTTGACCAAAGTTTATGTTTAATTCCTTTTTTTAAAGATTTATTTATTTATTTATTTATTTATTTATTTATTTATGATAGACATAGAGAGAGAGGGAGAGAGAGAGAGGCAGAGACACAGGCAAAGGGAGAAGCAGGCTCCCTGCAGGAAGCCCGACGTGGGACTCGACCCCAGGACTCCAGGATCGCTCCCTGGGCCAAAAGCAGGCACCAAACTGCTGAGCCCCCCAGGGATCCCCTCCTTTTTATTTTTTTTTTTAAGATCTATTTATCTTAGAGAGAGAGAGCACAAGTGGGAGGGGCAGAAGGAGGAGAGAAAAACTCAAGGGACCCCCCCCCCCCCCCGCTGACCATAGAGCCCCACCTGGGGCTTGATCACAGGACACTGAGATCATGACCTGAGCCAAAATCAAAAGCTGGACACTTAATCAACTGCATCACTTGGGCTCCCCTCATCCTTATTATTTAATTGCTAATGCTTCAAATCCATTTTTTCCTACTAGTATCAGAGCACAGAAAAAAAAATCTGAATTTAAAGCTTATAGGCAGTTTATACTATTTTTTAAGTCCATTTTTCTTGCTGCATCTTAGACTGAGCGTGATGATACAAAACTAGATGATACAAAACTAGGGGTGCAGTAAGCACAAATTCCATTGGTACCCAATATCCTGCCTGGAATGACTGAACCAGCCCTGGAGTCTGAGGGATGGGGAACTTTGTGTGAACATATCAAGCACAAATCCATCCTCGTTTTTTAAAACTGAAGTGTTTTAAACTTTTAAAAAAAGTTTTTTTAATTCAAAAAATTTTAGGGATCCCTGGGTGGCGCAGTGGTTTGGTGCCTGTCTTTGGCCCAGGGCGCAATCCTGGAGACCCGGGATCGAATCCCACGTCGGGCTCCCGGTGCACGGAGCCTGCTTCTCCCTCTGCCTCTGTCCCTCTCTCTGTGTGACTATCATAAATAAAAAAAAATTTTTTTAAACTAAAAATTGACATATTGTATTAGTTTCAGGTGTACAACATAATGGTCGCACACGGGCATGCGCTGTGGACTGATCCCCACAGTGAGCCTGGTTAACATCCATCACCACATGTGGCTGGAGAATTATTTCTCATGACGAGAACTTTTAAGATCTACTTTCTTGGCAACTGTTAAGTATGCAGTCCAGTATTATTAACTATAGCCACCATGCTGTACCTTACACCCCAATGACTTATTTTATAACTGGGAGTTTCTACCTTTAGACTCCCTTCACCCCCCCTCATCCCCACCTCTAGCGACCACCAGTCTGTTTTCTGTATGTCTGAGCATGGGACTTTTATTTGTTTTTAGATTCCACATATGAGATGGGACAGCCTTAGTCTTTCCCCAGCTGATTCATCTCACTTTGCATGATGCCCTCAAGGCCCATCCATGTTGCCCGAATGAGAAGCTTCCTTCTTTTTTCATGGCTGGGTAATACCGCAGTGTATACACCTTCAGGTTTGCATCAGAGACTTTGGCGACTGGTTCCAGTCCTGGGAGAATCATCGGGCCTCCTAGGACACCGGGTTTCTGAGGAAATGAAGTCCTTATGTGATGAGGTGTCTACGTGACAATTGCTGTAAATTTTCAGCGGCCGATAATGCTAAGTTGAGCCGTAGTTATGAGCTTATTCCCAGTAAGTCTACGAGAACCTCAGCAAAATAATGAATTCTAGAAGTCCTAGGAAATTAGAAGCAATATGAAAAGGCTACACTGAAAAAGACACAACGAAATAGAAAATCAGTGAGCCCAGGAACTTTTAGGTTGGGGATCTTTGGCGTCCCCCGCAGCGGATTCCACATTATTATTATTATTATTTTATTTATTTATGATAGAGAGAGAGAGAGGCAGAGACACAGGCAGAGGGAGAAGCAGGCTCCATGCACCGGGAGCCCGATGTGGGATTCGATCCCGGGACTCCAGGATCGCGCCCTGGGCCAAAGGCAGGTGCAAAACCGCTGCGCCCCCCAGGGATCCCCCGGATTCCACCTTAACCAGCGTCACCGCCAAGTCCTCGCCTTCAGGTCCCCGTTTGCATGCGGCTGAGCCATCACCAGGGCTCTCCAGGACGGCCGTCGGTCCGTCTGTCCTCAGAGCCTCGCCGCGGGGCCCTCGGTGGCGGGCGGGGGCCCAGGAGCCCACCTCGCGACCTCAGCGCCCCCGCACCCCGTGCCCGCCTGTGCCTGCCGGCCGCGGCCCTCTTCACCTGCAGCCGGGGGGTCGGGGCCCGGGCGCCGCAGGAGGCCCCGCCGGGGGCGTCTGCGCCCACCTGTGCCCGCCCGCCCAGCGCCCCCCGCGGACAGAGGCCCCCGACGGGCCCCCCAGCGCCCCAGTCCGTCCTCTGCACCCCCCCCCGCTGACAGAGGCCCCCCGACGCCCCTACACCCGCGCCCCAGTCCGTCCCCAGCGCCCCCCATCGACAGAGGCCCCCGATGCCCCCCGCGCCCCAGCCCGTCCTCTGCACCCCGCGGCCCCGCCGGCCCCAGCGCCCCCCGCGGACAGAGGCCCCCGACGGGCCCCCCAGCGCCCCAGTCCGTCCCCAGCGCCCCCCACCGACGAGGCCCCCGATGCCCCCCGTGCCCCAGCCCGTCCTCTGCGCCCACCCGGGCTCTGAGCCCCCCCGGACGCCGCACCTCCAGGAAGGGTCGCTGGGCGCGGGGGGGCCTGCAGGTGGCGGCGCCGTCCAGCCCGCAGCTCCCGGCCTGGCAGGTGCCGCCGACGCCGAGACCCAGACCCCGACGGAGCGAGGAAGCGGGCCCCGCCGCCGTGGTGGGCCGGGCGGACGCGATGCCTCGGTTTCCCCAGGGCCCGTCGGGGGACGCGGCTCTGGGGCGGGCGCTGCAGGGGCTTCAGGGAGCCCTGCGGACACCGCAGTCGTGGAGCTGACCGGGTCGCACGAAAGCTACCGAGGAACCGTGTCTTTACGCTTAGAAATTGGACTTTAGGGCGGCCCGGGGGGCCCAGCGGTTTAGCGCCGCCTGCAGCCCAGGGCCTGATCCTGGAGACCCGGGGTCGAGTCCCGCGTCGGGCTCCCTGCGTGGAGCCTGCTCCTCCCTCTGCCTGTGTCTCTGCCTCTCTCTCTCTCTCTCTCTCTCATGAAAAAATAAATAAATCTTTAAGAAAAAAAAAAAAAAGTTGGACTTTATGCAGTGTCCCTGCTCCCTACCGCGTAGAACTCCCTGCGCAGAATAAACACAGCCGTCAGGTGCGACTGTGACTCGTGTGTTTTGCCAGACAGCCTTAGCAAGCTTGACCCTGCGATCTCAACTCTCAAGAGTAGATGCTTCTTCACCCAAAACATTCCACGACAAAAACAGAACAAAACAAAACAAAAATTCACCCCCCAAAATTCTGCAAACTAAAAAATTAGAATTTCCTTTACCCAACTGTGTGATCTTTCCCCTTCTCTGTCATAGGCACTCTGGGAGAAAAAATAATAATTGGTTGAAATTCAAAGATATTAATGGCCAAAGGAGCAATGAGATATTCAGAACAAGATATGAATATAGAAATTATGGGTCCTATAACACTAGTCTCCCATCTGCAGATAAACAGAATATTTAGATAGAGCAAGACGATGAAGTCAAACCCCACACCTTAGAGTGGGTACTCAACCACTGCCGTATAAACTTCCATTCCATTAACATTATTACGGAGATTACTGAAATACCAAATTCATCATTTTATCCTAAGAACACATTCAGAAAGAAATCACACCAAGGTTATTAAAGCAGCCATTCAGTTGACCTCATTCATTCTGTGAATGGAATCCATGGTGCTGGCCCAAATGACTCTTCTGTTTTCCATCTTTGCTAAAAAGCTGAATCAAGTTAAGTTACTTTTAATAAAATTTACTAGTTGGTAATTAGTTCTTAACTTTTTTGAAAAGAAAACCATATGTGAGTACATTCTAATTCTAGAATGTTTTCAAATCCAGGCTTAGATTGAAGCTGTAGATGTGATCCTACAAAAATGAGGAGGGCACCTGAGTGGCTCAGTCGGTTAAGCGATTAACTCTGGGCTCAGGTCATGATCCGAGGGTCACACGATCGAACCCCGTGGTGGGGCTCCAAGCTCAGCAGGGTCTGCTGAAGATTCTCTCCCTTTCTCGCCACCCCTCCCCCTGCTTGGACGTGCACACTTGCTCTCCCTCTCTCCATCTCTCTCTCAAATAAATAAACCTTTAAAAGGAAGATTAAGAAAAGTCTGGGTTTTGTGGCTGGGTTTTATATATATATATATATATATAATTTCAGGCCTGTCCTTTTTCTATTAAAGTGAGATGGTTGATAAAAATTTATTTTCTGGGACTTTGACAATATGAAATATTTTCCATTTGAATTTGAGTGTAGCTATCCCAGGAAATCCTAAATTTTTCAAGCAAAGTATACCACATCATCGTAGTTTCTTTTAGAGAAGCAGACAAATTTAAGCTAGTTTTCCATGTATTTTAAAGATGAAAATGAAACATATTCACTGAACAGCTTCAGTTATTAGAAGAGTGACTACACTGAAGGTACATTTTCATGTATAACTCTGAAACTGTCTCAATTATGTGTGAGAGAAAAAGATAGTTTTTAAACTTCCCTATCCTTCCAAGTGTTCCTTTAAGAAAAAAACAACTAGTTACTTCTTATTCACTCATTCATTCATTTATTCATTCAAAGATTCACTGAGGGCCTGCTGTATGTAAGGCACCATTAGATGTTTTATAATTCAACATATGTGAGCTTTTTTTTAATGTATATGATCTTTAACAAAACCAGGTATTTGCACGGAAAAACAAAAACAGTAGTGTTCCTCTCTGAAGGAATTAAGCCAATGATTCAGGGGAAGCTCTGGCAGTTGGCCACAGCCATGACTCCTGTGGTAGATTGTACGATGGGCTCCAAAGGCTTCTTTCCCTCCTGCAATTTTGCCGAGGGTCATAAGGGGTGGACTGTATGTCCCATCCCGTTGACTTCGGACTTGACTGTGTGACTTGATTTGACTGATGGCATGTTAGCCAGTGTGACATAGGAGAGGAGTCACGTGCTTTCCTGCTCACTCTCACGCCCTTCTGCCACCTTCGTGATGAGCCGGCCCCCAAGCAGCCCCAGACCCGGAGTGAGACAGGTGGGTGCATGTAAACCTGACCCACAACTCTAGCCAAGCCTACTCCATCCCAGAAAACCCACACACCTGTCCAGTTCAAGAGACAGACAGGTGGAAGCAGGGAGGGAAGGAGAGGAAGAGAGAAGTAAACTTAGGGAAAACAAAAAATAAACTTCTAAGCTATTAAGTGAACATCGTCACAACATGTAGACAATTTACTTTGATTATCGATTTTTAGGATCAACCTGTAAAGCACAGAAGATTTCAATATGGTCACAACATAGATTATAAATGTCATCAAACTTGATGTAAAAATACAAATGAAAGAAAGTAGAAACTGAAAGGGACAGAAAGAGCAAATACAAAGGGAAGGGAGCAAAGAGGCTCCATATTGAGAAATAGAGAATCAAGCCCACTGTCTATGATGATGAAACAAGCAATAGCTGTACGTTATATAGTTTATTTTTTTAATTTTTTTTATTGGAGTTCAATTTGCCAACATATAGCATAACACCCAGTGCTCATCCCGCCAAGTATCCCCCTCAGTGCCCATCACCAGTCATCCCAACCCCCCGCCCACCTCCCCTTCCAATACCCCTTGTTCATTTCCCAGAGTTAGGGGTCTCTCATGTTTTGTCACCCTCACTGATATTTCACTCATTTTCTCTCCTTTCCCTTTATTCCATTTCACTAATTTTTATATCCACAGCAACTTATTGCAAGATACATCCATGAAGGCAAGAGAAACAAAAGCAAAAATGAATTATTGGGACTTCATCAAGATAAGAAGCTTCTGCACAGCCAAAGAAACAGTCAACAAAACTACAAGACAACCTACAGATGGGAGAAGATATGTGCAAATGACAGATCAGATAAAGGGCTAGTTTCCAAGATCTATGAAGAACTTATTAAACTCAACACCAAAGAAACAAACAATCCAGTCATGAAATGGGCAAAAGACATGAACAGAAATCTCACAGAGGAAGACATAGACATGGCCAACATGCACATGAGAAAATGCTCTGCATCACTTGCCATCAGGGAAATACAAATCCAAACCACAATGAGATCCCACCTCACCCCAGTGAGAATGGGGAAAATTAACAAGGCAGGAAACCACAAATGTTGGAGAGGATGCGGAGAAAAGGGAACCCTCTTATTATGTTGGTGGGAATGGGAACTGGTGCAGCCACTCTGGAAAACTGAGTGGATGTTCCTCAAAGAGTTAAAAATAGACCTGCCCTACGACCCAGCAATTGCACTGCTGGGGATTTACCCCAAAGATACAGATGCAATGAAATGCTGGGACACCTGCACCCCAATGTTTATAGCAGCAATGGCCACAATAGCCAAACTATGGAAGGAGCCTCGGTGTCCATCGAAAGATGAATGGATAAAGAAGATGTGGTCTATGTATACAATGGAATATTCCTCAGCTATTAGAAATGACAAATACCCACCATTTGCTTCAACGTGGATGGAACTGGAGGGTATGATGCTGAGTGAAGTAAGTCAATCGGAGAAGGACAGACATTATACGTTATATATTTTAAAGTTTAATCATTGTATTAATCTGCTAGGGCTACCGTAGCCAAATAGCACAGCCTGAGTAGTCTAAACGACAGATACCTTCTCCTAGCTCCAGCGCTGGCAGCCCCAGATCAAGAGGCGGGCAGAGCTGATGGCACTCTGACTCCTGTCTCCGCGGCTTGCACACGGCCACCTTCTCACTCTGTCCTCACACGGTCTTTTCTCTTTGTGCATATTACCAACGGCTCTTTGTGTCCAAATTTCCTCTTCTTTTTTTTTAATATTTTATTTATTTGATGGAGAGAAAGAGAGAGAGAGAGAGAGAGAGAGAGAGACAGCACAGGCAGGGGGAGCAGGAGAGGGAGAACCAGGGCTGGATGCCGGGCTGGATTCCAGAACCCGGAGATCATGACCTGAGCCAAAGGCAGATGCCTAACCAACTGAGTCACCCAGACGCCCCTAAATTTCCTCCTCTTATAAGCACACCAGGGCTGGTCATTTTGACTTAATCACCTCTTGAAGGACCCTGTCTCCAAATACAGTCACATTGTGTACAGGGGGGTTAGGACTTCAACATATGAATTTGGAGAGAATATATTTCAGCCCATAATAATCAAAATGTTTTTTTAAGATTTTATTTATTTATTCACAAGAGACACAGAATGAGGCAGAGACACAGGCAGAGGGAGAAGCAGGCTCCCTGCGGGGAGCCCGATGTGGGACTCGATCCCAGGACCCCAGCGTCATGCCCTGGGCCAAATGGAGATGCTAAACCGCTGAGCCACCCAGGCGTCCCTCAAATGTATTTAAAAACATAAATTAAAACAGTGGTGTAACTGTAATGAAAGGTAGAAGGAGGGGGAAATGGGTAGTTTGATAGCATCTAAAACTGAAATCAAGAAATAGTGGTGGATACATATTACTTAGAGACGTAGAGGTGATTGAGGGCTGCCACGTAGAGTCGTGCAAATTCTACAGGGTACGACTGAACATGGCAGCCCTGACTGACCACAAGAATAAATATTAATATTAACAATTAAAAATTAAAAGTAGTTTGCTCTGGGGAATAGGAATAGGATTGAGGAAGAGCAAAAACCACTCAGTACTAGTTTACCCTGAAATCACACACACACACACATATATATATATATTACTTGGACAAAAAAAATTAAACTCCAACTGAATAAAATAAAAAAATAAGAATTTCATTTCCCCTTTGCCTTCTCCCCATCGTCTATTTCCAAATCTTATTAGCTCCTGAATAGATTGTGGTAAAGTCTTCGAAATGTTTTCCTTGCCTCTCGTACCCTCCAACACAGCCTGCAATGCCTCTAGAGTGTTCTGTCTCAAATAAAAATACGATCATGTCAATGATCCTTGAACCCCGGTGCGATGTTCCTTGACAGGGGAGCTAGGCTGACTCTCTCCAGTGTCTTCTCGGATAAACTCTCTTATCGTCACTTTATTTTTTTTCCCCAGACTAATTGTTTGAGATTTTCCCCATTCATCATGCTCTATCTGCTTTTAGTCTTACGTTATCTGGCTGAAATCCTCTTTCCTTTTCTCAATTCCAACACGCCCCCCACCCTTCTCCAACTCATTGCCTCCATTTGGTTTACTCTCTTCTCATCCTATGGTCCCAGGCGATTGGCTTTAGATGGAGCTCACTACAGGGCTTGGCTTCCCTCTCTCCTTTGGTGAGCTCTGTTTCTTGGTGTTGGCTTCACTCTTGAATCCAAAATAGTGAACTGCACGGTGCTTGTAGTACAGTCAGTGCAGAGAGCGGGGGCCTTCCCAAACCTCATTGTGTCCCATTGGCCTTGGGCAGGTAGTCGCCTATATCTGAGCCAATCACTGTGCCAGGGGAACACCCTGTTCTGAGTGGCCAGTTCTGGGTCCCTGTTCACAGGAGATGAACTCAACGCCATAGGAAGCACATAAACTGAAAATAGGAGAGAGAACGGTCTTCATGGGGAAATCAAGGTGTAACCTCTAAAAGGGAAGTGTATGTGGACACCTGGGTGGCCCAGTCAGTTGAGCGTCTGTCTGCCTTTAGCTCAGTCGTGATCCCAAGGTCCTGGGATTGAGCCCCGCATAGAGCTCCTGGCTCAGTGGGGAGCTTGTTCCTCCCTCCTTCTCTGCTTGTGCTCCCTCTCTCTCTTGTTATTTCTCTCTCTCTCTTTCTATAAAAATAAAATCTTGAACAAGGAAGTATACAAATACGGCACATACATACTATACGCATATGCCCTAATCACAGGGGCAGATTCCTGGACTTATCACACTGAAGACCCAGCACCTAGTGTAGTACCACTTGACAAATGTTAGGTGCCCAAAATGCTTATAGAATTCTTATGTGTGAGCTATTGCTTTCTGACTAAAAGATATTTTATGATTAGGTGCATATCTCAAATATTGACATTTTAAAATCAAATCACCCAGTTTATCCAAATGCAAGTTGTTGAAGACATTTCTGTAAATAATAAGCAGTATTTCTGTAGCTGTATATAAGTTCCGATCCTACTGAATGAGCAAAGTGGAATCCCCCAGAGGAGGGCTGGGGATGATGGACAGAAGGAGAAGGAGAGAATCCCAAGCAGGCTCTATTCCCAGCTCTGACCCAAAGTAGGGCCGGTCTCATGACCCTAAGTTCATGACCTGAGCCAAAATCAAGAGTCAGATGCTTAACTGACTGAGCCCCCCCCCATCACATTTTTATATACACGGTTGACCCTTGAACAACATGGGTCTGAATGCATGGGTGTCCTTAAACATGAATTTTTAAAATACAGTACAAAAAAAATGCACTACAGTATTATAGATCCAGGTTCTCTTCCTTATGGCTTTCCTAACATATTCTTTTCTCTAGCTTTCTTTATTGTAAAAATACAGTATATGAGATATACAAACTACGTGTTCATCAAATCTTAACTTACTACCTGTAAGGTCAATAGTAGGCTATTTATTAAGTTTTTGGGTAGCCAGAAGTTACGCTTGGATCTTCAACTGTGCAAGGGGATCAGCACCCCTGACACCTGCCTTGTTCAAGAGTCAACTATCTTGCAGTTTTGTTTGGACAAAATCATGAGAAACCCATTTCAAAGTAGCTGACATTTTGGAGGGCTTTTAATTTTATTTCATTTTTTAAAATCTATCTTAACTTCGAGCACTTTACGACAATGCTTTAGAAGAAAATGCTGCTTTAGCATTAAGTTGGTTTTTTTTTATATATAAATTTATTTTTTCTCGGCATTAAGTTTTACATAAGCTTTAACATGCCCCTGAAGAAACCCCTCAGACAGATCAAGAGATTCGTAATAATAAAAAATAATAAAATAAAATAAAATAATATAAAATAAAATAAAATAAAATAAAAAGAGATTCGTAATAGAAGAGTCTGCTTTTTAAATGGATAAAGAGCACATCTGAAGATTTATTCTTGAAAGTGAGTAAATGCAAACAGACCCCTTGGAGGAACAGAGGTGTGCTAAGGGGCATCCTGTCTTAGCAACTGAGTTTCCCCCAACAGGGTGACGCAACTGCTTCATTAGCTGCATGTGGGCAGCTTGATTCCTCTCCCTCCCCATTCCTTGTAGAACCTATTGGGGCGGCTGTTTAAAGCTACCAGGCCAAATTCCTTTTGCACTTCTTCCTGCCAAATAGAACCATAATTGTCATCAAGACGTGATCATCTGTTTCATATTGCTTTGACTCATGCTGAATGAAAGCACCAGTGTGATTTGCTGTGTCATTTCAGCTCTTTTTCTTGAAAAGTAGAAAATATGTGAACACTTCTTTGTATTCCCTTTTCCAAATCATAAGGCTGTGAATAAATTAACATTGTCCTATTTGAGGCATTGTACTATTTGATTAGATTCAAAAAAAAAAAAAAGATGTCTAGAATGGAAAGAGGAGGGAGGAAATTCGCTGGGGGAGGGAGAGAATAAAGACTCTACTTAATAGAATATAAAAGCTTTCACAGGCCAGAAATGTCCTGCCCAGTATGGTAGCATCTATCCACATGTAACTATGAACTGTGGCTAATCTGAATGGCAACATGCTGCAAGTGTGAAATACATATAGATTTTTCAAAAATTTAGGACAGAAAAAGAACATAAAACACCTCATTAATGCCCTGTATGTTGATTATCTGTTGAAACAATGTTGTTTAGATGTAATGAACTAAATAAAATATACTCTTAAAATTCATTTCACCTATACTTATTAAATGTGGCTACCAGAAAATTTAAAAGTGTGCGTGTGGCTTGCACTATGTCTCACATCCTATCTCTATTGAACAGAGCTGGTCCCCAATTTACATGCCAAGAAATGAGAATGGTCAGATGAGATAGAAGGAAAAATAAACTCACATTTAACAAGCATTCTCAAATGCTATTTCTGTTCCAAAAGGCTTATTTGAGGAATATTTGTCTAATAGAGGTCAGGGTAAAAGCAGGTAAATCTCTTTTCAGTAAAGGAGCTACTTGTTGTTGCCTGTCTGGATATCTATATTCCCTTTTTCTGGTAATAGGGCCCTGGTATCCCTTCGAGGAACCATCTCTCCCTGATTTTGAGTGGATGTGGTTTGGGTGAAGTTGACTCATAATGCTGGAATTCATCATGTAACCCAGGCCTAACCAATCAGAACATCTTACTACTTTGGCCATAATAATCGGCTCAGGAAATTGATAACAGTTGGTCAACTGTGAATCACCTCTAGATTTTGGGGGAACTACTAAAAAAGAGGTGTTTGGTAATCTGGTGGATTAAGTCTACAACTACTCATGGCCATCTTAGCCAGCATCTGGGGAGAGCTGATCTAAATATGAAGACAACCAAGAGGAAAGCAGTGGGAAGGGGCAGAAGCAGATTATTTTTTATTTTTTTAATTTTTTAAGATTTTATTTAATTATTCATGAAAGATGAGAGAGAGAGAGTGGGGCAGAGACACAGGCAGAGGGAGAAGCAGGCTCCATGCAGGGAGCCTGACGTGGGACTCGATCCCGGGTCTCCAGAATCAGGCTCTGGGCTGAAGGCGGCGCTAAACTGCTGAGCCACCCAGGCTGCCCCAGATTATTTTTGAGTACCTGGATCCACTGACTAAAGCTACCATCTTGAATTTTTCTAGAATTTTAATAAATTCCCTTCCTTGATCAAACCTATTTAAATTTAATTTCTGAATTCAAAACAAAGTAATCTATTGTGAAGGGATTATCAAATGAGTAAACAAACTGCATTCATAAATTCAGTGAACACTCACAGAGGTTTGTCTATGTCCAAGCAACTGTGTTGGGTGCTGATAGAGGAAGGCACAAAGTTGTTTACTCTTAGCACCCATCCATCCACCTATCCATCTACCGAGGAAGCACTCACTGAGATCCTCTTCCATGCCAGCCACTATTTTAGACATTGGAGAAACAGAAATAAAAATGCAAAGTGACAGACATTGAGCATCTTTTCTATTTCCCAAGTCATCTATGGGCCTACTACTAGCTCTTTTTGCTCTCTCCAACAGCACTCCAATTTCCAATTTTTCATAAATCAAACCTGTTATATGATTTCTGCTCCATTTTTTTCCCAGGAAATTCTTCCTTAGATTCCTCCATCTGGACTTGCTTTCAGGCTCGGCTGCCAGCTGTCCTCTGTGACTGCCCTTCTTCATCTTAGGAATTCCCTTGACTGCTCTCTTCTGTTGGAGTCCCTGTTTCCTTGTCATGAAGAAGCATATGCAAGTAGCATCCTGAACAGAAGCATATGAGAGATAAATGCTATGAGACCTTGCAAACCTGAAAAATCTCCAATCTATCCCATAATTGACTGATACTCTGATGATTTTAGGATTCTAAGTTGGAGGTTATTTTTAATTTTAAAGATATGGTTTCATTGTCTTCTATTGAGAAGTCCAACAGTATTCTGTTTCTTATCCATTGTACATGGTCTACTTTTGCTCTCTAGAAGTTTTCTTAATTTCCTCATTATTCCTGGGATCCTAAAATTTCATGATTATATGCCTTGGAGTAAAACCTCTCAATATACAGGCTCAACTTCTCTTTTATTATTTCTCTAATAACACCCTTCCCTCAGTTTGCTCTATTCTCTCTTCCTGGAACTCATGTTGGTCAGATCTTGAACTTCCTGGATTGATCTTGAAATTTTCTTATCTCTTATTGTCTGTTTTATTTTTTTTTTAAGATTTTACTTATTTATTCATGATAGACACAGAGAGAGGCAGAGACACAGGCAGAGGGAGAAGCAGGCTCCACGCAGGGACCCCAGGATCATGCCCTGGGCCGAAGGCAGACGCTAACCGGCCGAGCCACCCAGGCATCCCTTATTGTCTGTTTTAATGCAACATTGAAGAAATATTCTATCTCAACACTTCCATTGAATTTCATCTAATTTCCTCTGACATATTTTTAATTTCCAAGAGATTTTTCTTGATTTCTCTGTTTCCATAGCATCTTGTTTCAAAGTAATTCTTGTTTTACTGATGCGATATCTTCTTTTATCTCTTTGAGGATGTTAATTATAATTAACAAGAGGTGTTTGGTAATCTGAAGCTTTTTTCTAATAAATAAATCTTTAAAAAAAGCTCTCTGAATGAATAAATAAATAAATCTTTTTTAAAAAAAGTTTTTTTCTACTCCCTGAATTTTCTGTTTTTCCTGAATTACTTTTATCTGCTTGTTTTGGTCTCTTTCAAGTTGGATATTTTCCTCAAACGTCTAAGGGCTCTTGGCAGCCAATGCATATTTATGAACGAAACCCTTAATCATTCATTGGATGCTCTGTGTACATGGGTGGGCTGTATGACTGGTGGACTTTACTGAAATGTGATAAGGCAGGAGGCCAGTTTTTCATTGGGGAGATTTTTCAAATGTTCCATCTGTAAGTCTTTCCTATACTTTTGAATTTCTCTTGAGAAGGATCTTTAGTTTCCTGTGAAAAAGTACAAGTCTGGTTATGGGTATTGTAGGAGCAAGTTGGGGGCAATTTAGCAAACTTTTACTTAGTAATCTGTGCTCAGTTTGCAATTTTAACCCCTCTTCTACTATACTTGGTCTCCTCAAATCCATAATCTCTCCAGTCCAATTTCTCCAAAGAACAAATTTCCTATTTCTTGCAGGCGTTGGAATAAAGCCTGACTGCACCTGGAGGCGAGGGAATCTAGAGGAGGAGGTAGTTCTCACAGCTCTTCACACAACCTTTCAACTAATACCGGGCTTTCAGCCCTATTTCCCACCTCAACCTTCTGCCTTGTTAGTCTATTTCCTGGGAACAATGGAGAAGGAAATCATGGAAACTAATGATACTCAAAATAGTTGCTGAGTTTTGTATTTAGATTTCTTTTTCTTTCACGTTTCTGATGTAAGGCTTAATGACTTTAGTGTATAAGAATAAGATCAGGCAATTTGGCCTATTCAATTTGAAAGCTTATAACAGGATAATATTAGACTATTCTTTACCTTCCATAGTTGCATAAGTAATCATTAATTATAATTTAAATTTTATATTATAATTTAAATTTTCAAATATGATAGAATTTTGACATACGTACTAAGCTAAAAGGTGCTAAAGCTATACCAACTACACATTTTTAATTCCATCTCTTCCTTATGAAGGTAAATCATAGTATAATTTAACTGCTTCTTTCTTTTCTACCCTTATTTCACATCTATTCTCTAGGTGGATATTAATATGGGCCACTATCATATTCACTGTTTAAATATATTTTTCTGATAATATTTAAAAATAAACTTCCTCAATCTACTAGAATCACTTTGGAGGTGTACTGCTGGCCTCTTTTTTTTTTTTTTTTTAAGATTTTTACTTATTCATGAGAGAGAAAGAGAGAGGCAGAGACACAGGCAGAGGGAGAAGCAGGCTCCATGCAGGGAGCCCAATGTGGGACTCGATCCGGGGTCTCCAGGATCAGGCAGGCCCTGGGCTGAAGGCAGCACTAAACTGCCGAGTCACCTGGGCTGCCCTAGCCTCTTCATGAAATATTGGTATTCTATACTATTTTCATATCAAAATAAATATATTCCATATGTTGAAACTGAGAACTAAATCTCATCTATTGTCAACAGCATGGAAAAACAATTCCAAATTCATAAATTGTTCATATTTCTGTTCATTATGTCATTCCAGTAAGTAAAGTAATGAGATTTATTCATATAAAACATTATGGTTTATTCTGTACCAGGAGTTTCAACATGCAGAAATGCCAAACAATGTTAACTTCTTGGTTTCAAATATAACCCCTGTAAAATGCAATCATGCCATCTCCTTTTGTTACTGCCTTGACATTAAGGATGAAAAATAAATTTGGATTTATGAGTAGGGCTTGAGAATGGTGGTGGTGTGGGGGTGAAAGAAGTCTTATATCTCTCATTTTTTCTTCTAAAAGTCCCAATTTGTTACCATTTCATTTCAAGTCAACAGAAGTCTCTTTGGTACCAACTAAGTGTAGAAAACAGGTTTACAGAAATGATGAATACTAGGCCTTGACATCATAATCTACAAGGTGATAGAGTAGAACAATAAGATGCATGCACAAGTAATTATAATACATGGAAGAAAGAGCTAACACCAACGGGAAAAAGTATAAATAAAATATTTCAAGAACATAAAAAGGAGTTATCATGATTTTGCTTGGAGGTATTGAACAAGCTTCATGAGAGCAGATCAGCATGGAAGTGTGAGATGGGGGCCCGTAGAAAGCCTAGTTTGCCTGAATGATCTATTAAATACGGAGGGACCATACTTTTGTGTTTGTGTTACTACCTTCCTCCAAATCAATAGTAGTCCCTCATGAAAATCAGATAAAGCCTATGTTTCTCAATTTCTGATTCCTTACAAGGCAGCTTTATTAACCTTCTTTTCTGCTTTGCCAATGTAAAGCAGTGGTTAAATTTGGAAAGACAGAGCTGGAAATTGCAGTTCCACCACTAACCAACTAAGTGACATTGGACAAGTTAACTTCACTGAGCCTGTTTATAATTCCTTCTCTGAGATATGGGAATAATAATAACAGTACTTATTTCACAGGGTTATTGTAAAGGTTAAATGAATTAATAATGCAGATAAGTGCTCAAAAAATGGTGGCTATCATTATAGTAAAAAGAGTCAAGATTAGGAAGCAGGAAATCTGATCCTTAGGTAGAGTATTGCTACTTGTAAACTGTGTGACCTACACAAATTGCTTCTGGTCCTCAATTTCCCTATCTGCAAAAATAGGGAATTGACCTATATGACCTGTACTTTTTCAAAACTATAATAGTCTAGGTGATATGGATGACATTTTTCATTTGATTTTGATACTAAACTATGCAATTGGATTAAATTGGATCAAATTGCCATTATATTAAGCATATAATACGTTGAAATTATTAAAAGGCTGAAAATGAAAGTGATAATAATGAGTTAGGCTAGGGGAGTGGTTTCAAGTAGACACAAAAAGAGTAGTGATAAATAGCTCCTATTATCATCTGCCTGGATACAGGAGAAAGTAGATGGTAAATACTATTAAATTGAGATGCCAAGCTCAAAGGTGTATGACTTTGTTTGAAAAAATTAGAAAATGTGCCTATTCTAATTTCATATTGGTTATCCTGACAGTTATAAATGTGCAAAAGAGATGTTGATCACATCTGGAAATGCATCAAGAAGACAAAATCATTCATCTATTTTTAGATATCTCTAATTATTTACCTGAAATATTAAAATTAAATGCACAACATGTATATCTGAGATGATGGTGTCCTTGGAGTCCATACTCTCATATGAAAAAGAATGCTGAGAAATGTTTGGCTCATAAACTCGGATGAGTCTAAGATGCTTGCATAAAATTTAGCATAATATGATTATGTGGCTGATTAGAAATTTTCTGGAAAGGGGCTATGTTCCATGCCTTAAATAACTGGTTGATCAAATTTGTCTTTGATTTTTAGATCTCTGATGAGTGCACTGCATTATAGTTCAGAACTAAAGGAAATATAGTAAATTGTGATATTTTTAAAGCAGCTAATAAAGTTCACTAAAAAAATGACTTTTCAGAATTATGAAACATTTTATAATTAAGGCATTGAATATTCATGCTTTATAATTATAGATATTGAATTCATACAAAAGTGTTTAGAGTTTATTAAATTAGAAAGTGTATATTATGTTTGTATTTACAGGTTGATAATCCATAATTGAGTAGGTATTTTACAATCCTACTAGTATATCAGGGGTTTTTTGCTGCTAAGTAAAAGAACAGCTTTCATTTTTGGTTAGTATCTCAACATGACTCTAGTCATACCCCTCTGTAAATCTTATATTTCTCTGCTATGGAAACATGAATATTTCTAACTACTCCAATTTATTTGTATGTTTACATCATATTCTATGAAAATGTACCCTGATTAAGAATCGCCTGCCCAATGGTCACATAAGTCAAGAAACTATTAATTTTGCCAGCAGATTATACTTTTTTTTCAGATTTTATTTATCTATTCATAAGAGACACAGGCAGAGGGAGAAGCAGGCTCCGTGCAGGGAGCCCGATGCGGGACTCGATCCCAGGACCCCGGGGTCATGGCCTGAGCCGAAGGTAGACGATCAACTGCTGAGGCACCCAGGTGCCCCTCCGGCAGTTTGTATCAATACTTGGTACTATATAAAAACTGTTGACGTGCTGGGAGGCCTGGGTGGCTCGATTAGGTAGGCCACCAACTCTTGATTTCGGTTCAGGTCATGATCATGGGGTCAGGAGATTGAGGTCCACATCTGGCTCAGCTCTGCTGAGTGTGAAGACTGCTTAAGATTCTCTCTCTCTCTCTCTCTCTCTCTCTCTCTCTCGGGATCCCTGGGTGGCTCAGCAGTTTGGCACTTGCCTTTGGCCCAGGGCGTGATCTGGAGACCCGGGATCGAGTCCCGCGTCGGGCTCCTGGCCTGGAGTCTGCCTGTGTCTCTGCCTCTCTCTCTCTCTCTCTGTGTGTGTGTGTGTGTGTGTCTATCATGAATAAATAAATAAATCTTTAAAAAAAAGATTCTCTCTCTCTCAAATGGGGAAAAATTAGAGAGGAAGACAAACTATGAGAGACAATTAACTCTGGAAAACAAACTGAGGATTGCTGGAGGGGAGGTGGCTTGGGGGATGGAGTAACTGGGTGACCGACATTAAGGAGGGCACGTGATGTGATGAGCACTGGGTGTTATACCACAGGTTGGCAAGTTGAATTTAAATTAAAAAACAAAAGAAAGATGCTTTAAAAAAAAAAAAAAAAAAAGATCCTCTCTCCCCCTCTGCGCCTTCCCTCTATGTGCTTCCCTCTGTAAAAACAACAACAACAAACAAACTATATCAGTTTTAGGTAGATAAAAAGTGAACTTGGATATTCATGGTGGTTAATTATTAGTAATGACCCCAATTTATTCACACCTTTCTATACCCATGCTATTTGTTAGTGTCCACTTATTCAGATTTGGTCCTTGAGCATGAGATGTGCCTTGGCCAACAGAACAGTGGCAAGCAAGCAATGCAAGCAGAGTCTTGAAAAGCAGCTGCACATTAGTCCTCACCGTCTGCTGCTTCACTGGCTGCCACTATGTAAATAAGCTCTAGCTGGCCTCTGAAAGATGGGACACTTGGCTCCGCATTCCCATCACCCCAGCAAATAAGGAGCCAAATTCTAGACCAGAGTGAGGCCACCCAGATCATGCAGCTTCCAGGATCAGCAATCCCAGCCAAGATCAGCAGATCCGATCCAGATCAGCAGAACCGGCCGTCTGACTCGTAGACTTTTGAACAGTAACACGTGACAGCTCTTTTATGCCACTGAGTTATGGACTGGTTGTTACAAAGCAATAAATAAATGATATAATACATGTAGGAAATGACAGAACAAAAACATCTTTCCAAAGAACATTAACATTTCCTTGTCATGGATCTGTTGTTAGAGGGAAATTCCTTTGTTGCTAACTAGATTTTCGGTGTAGAGGAACGTCTTGGATATGACCCTTTTCCTACCCTTGGCTTTATAGATATCCCATATATTTGTCAAATCAATAAAGAAACATTAAGTGCCAATTAAGTGCCTCAAACAGCACTAGGTGTTGACAATACACGAGTGAATCAGCTAGACTCCATCTCTATGTTTATTGAGCGTACGCTAAGATCAAGTTATTGGATTATTATAACACACCTTGGGGTACTTGCCATGGAAAATTCTTTGCTCTTCTAAGTCAAGCTGAGTTCTGAAGTTGGCTCCATTTATGTATTTCATCCCATATGGCCATGCTCTTTCCCCTCTCCCAGAAATTCTTCCCCAGTTATATTCATTACTTCTGTTCATTGATATCTCTATTTCTCATTCCTTGGGGGAACGGGGTGGCATTGCACTTTCCCATGCGCAAAAGTGGCCACAGACTATTTCTTTCCCCCTGGCAATGTGTCTTTCAGCTCTTTTAGTTAGGAGATAGAATCTATTTTACCATCCAATGGTCAAGCCCAACAATGCCTCAGCCATTGGAACTATAGCAAACGTGACTCTCGCTGAAACTTAAAAAGTGCTCCTGTACACAGTGGGGCTGTCGCTGCTCTTCGAACTCTGCGGATGCAACCATTGGACAAGCCCGGGCTAGCCTGTGACGACGAGGGACACCTGGCCTGATGGCTCCGTGGCTCCGGCTGATCACCTGGCCTGATGGCTCACCTGGGTGAGCCAGCCCAGGCCAGCAGAAGTGTCCTGGCAGAGCCTGATGCAAGGCTGAGCCTGATACAAACTGCCATCCCATAGAATTATGAGCTGAAGGAATAGCTGGTGTCTAAGCTAGGAAGTTCTGAGTGGTTTGTGACGCCCTGAAAGCTGCTCCTTCACTCCCTTGAAGGTAGGCATGGCCGCGTGATGCGCTTCACCCACTGCACCTTGTCACTCCTGATGGAAGCCTTTAGAGCTGGACTGTGATTCAGCATCTTATTTTTCTTGTCATGGTGACTCGGGTGCTTCCAGATGGTGGGGCTTCATAAACCTGGGTCCCTGGTGGACTCGGGGGAGTTCTCTCCATCTCCCCGATACTGACTTTTGGAGAACATGTAGTGTAAGTAAGAAATACTCTTTGTTAAGATGAGCCCTGGCTGTTGAGCCCTGTTTAGTGATGAATCACTAAATTCTACACCTGAAACCAAATTTACCATGTATGTTAACTAACTAGAACTTAAATAAAAACTTGAAATTAAAAAAAAAAAAAAAAAAGAAATCTTTGTATTAAACCTCTGAGACGGGCAGCCCGGGTGGCTCAGCGGTTTAGCGCCGCCTTCAGCCCAGGGTGTGATCCTGGAGACCCGGGATCGAGTCCCACATTGGGCTCCCTGCATGGAGCCTGCTTCTCCCTCTGCCTGGGTCTCTGCCTCTCTCTCTGTGTCTCTATGAATAAATAAATAAAATCTTAAAAAAATAAAAATAAAGAAAATAAACCTCCGAGACTTGGGGTTACTATTACTCAAGCATAGCCCAGTCCATTCTGACTAATGTAGAAACTGGTACCCAGGAGTACAGTTATGACAGAAAACCTAAAATATGTAGCTGTGACTTAGAAACTCCGTGGGTGGTAGCAAGGAAACTATTGTTAGAGGCTGGAAAGTTGGCAATCCATGCTGGCTGTGGTAAAATATTTGCTAAAACTATTCATGTGTATCTCCCATTCTTCCCCTTTCTAAATAGGAATGTTTACCACGTTGCTCTGTCCCTGCGGCAGCGCCCTATGTTGAGTGTGGGTGTGGGTTTAAACAGGGAGGATAGGTGCTTTCTCTTCAATAAGAGAAGCTTTATCGTGGTCTAATACAGGGACTACCAAGCATCGCCCAGAGATGCTGAACTTTGCAATTAATGCCATAATTACTGAATAAAATGTTTAGATTGCCTCATTTGTGAAAGGGATGAAGGGATTTTATAGTGTTAGTTGAGTGAACTGTAAATTGGTGACTAGAAGAATGGATTGCAATGCTCTTTGGTGCAGCTCACCGGTAAATTTGGGTTAGCTTCCTTCTGGGCAAATAGAATGACGCTTCCCTGCTCCTTTGAAGGTAGCATGCCCATGTGATTTGCTTTCGTCAAAGAAATGCGAGTGGAATTGACTCGTATAACTTTCAGGAAGAACCAGTTTGCCATCCACGGGTCCTTTGCACATCACTCAAGTGGGGAAGTTCTAGAGACTGGAGCCTTCTGGTTGCTTGGTGAGAACCATCTGTAGTGAAACTCCCCTGCCACTCCCCCACAGCTCCCCATGTCCAGGCAGGGAAGCAGGAAATACCTTTTTGTTGTTGTTGTTGTTGTTCTTTTAAGCCCCTACAATTTTTAGATTTTTTTTGTTACTGCGCTATAACCCAGCCCATCCTAACTAACGTAGGCCGCGGTAAAAGTCATCAGGGGAACTCCAAAGGCTGGTCACCCTGGCAACTATGAGTGGAACCTGTCTCGGGAAACCATCCACTCACGATTCCAGAAAGCACCTTCGCTAGCGATTTCACTTGCTTCTCCGATTGTGACCATTCTGGAAGAGGTGACCGTGAAATTCAAATGTCATCCTTCTTTCTTTGTGAAAATGTATCTTCACTATTGCGAGGTAGTGATGAGCAAGGAAGTGCTTTCTGGTAGGAAAAAAAAAAAAAAAGCAAATAAACAAGCGAGCAGGCCAAAGGGACAAGCCACAAACCAGGAAGGGTAGAGCTGAACGCATACGAGTTTCCAAGAAGAATAAAGCCTATTTCCCCAAAAACATGTGCATGGATTCCCAGGCATGCACGGCACCTCTCAGCAGACCTTGGGTGTCTTAGCTTTGGGTGCACCCCTGCGCAGGGCCGGAGAGCCCTGCACAACCGCGCTGTTGCAAGAGCAAGAAATGCCATAGGAGTTTACGTCCAATCAAAAGTTTCCCCAAAAAGGGGGGAGGGAGGGAAGCAAAAGAAAAAAAGAAAGTGCAAAAGTTTTCCTTCTCTGTCGAGGAGGAGCAGTCTCTGCAGCAGAGCGTGAGGCTGATCCCAGGTTTGTAACTGCGGGCCCACGCGCTAACGGGGCGCGCCCTGCAGGCGTCTGCATCTTGCGGGGCGCAGTCTGCGGTCTGGGGGTGGGGGGTTCACCCGGACACGCCCAATCCCGTCGCAGGCAATTTTGCATGGAGGGCCCCCCACCTTTTCCCGCGGTGCTCGCAAATGCTGTTCCCGAGAGCCCTGCGGCCGGGCCGCTGAAGCCGCGGGGGCACCTGTGAGGCGGCCCCAGGACCGGCTCGAGCTTCCCCGCGCGGCGGGGCCCCCGGGGACCCCCCCGCCCCCGAAGTTCCCGGCGCTGGGAGCGCGCAGCGCAGCCCGAGCCCGAGCCCGAGCCCTCGGCGGGGGGGGGGGGGCGCCCTCCCACGGGGAGCCCCGGGGCGCGAAGGCGGCTGCCCCGCGAGCCCGCGCGCCGCGCCGCGGCGAGCCCCCCGTGAGAGCCAGGGAGTGCCCGCCCCCTCCCCGCGCGGGACTACAAGGACCGGCATGCACCGCGGCGCGGCGGCCGGCTCCGCTCCGGGACCGCGGCGCAAGGGAGCCTGGGAAGTGAAGTCCCCGGGCGGCCCCGAGTCGCGTCGCCGAGTCGGCGGGGGAGGCGTTGCTCGTGCGCTCCATCGGCGCGCGGGTCCCTGGCCGGGCTCCGCGCTCAGGATTTTCGCGGGCGGCGGCGTCGGCGGCGGCGGCGGCGGCGGCGGCGGCGGGAGCAGGATGGCGAGCCGGAGCACAGCCCGCGGGCGGGGGCGGGGCGGGGCGGGGCGCGGGCGGGGGCGGGGGCGGGGCCGGCGGAAGCGGCAGGTTGCTCCCTCCCCCCGCGCCGCCTCGCGCCCGCCCCGCCGGGAGCGCAGGGAGGGGGCGGGCAGGGCCGAGGGAGGCTAGTGACACGTGTCAATCAACCCCCCCGCGGGGGGCGCGCGCTCCGGGGCTCGCGCCGAGGGCTCGCGCCCCTGCCTCGTGCCTGCGCCGCTCGTATGTAAATGAGGGCGCGTGACGCGGGACGCAGATGGACAAGGGGAGAGAGAGAATGGCCGCTGCCGCCGCTGCTGCCGCCGCCGCCGCTCAGTGCCGGAGCCCGCGGTGCGCGGCGGAGAGGAGAGGCTTCCGGCGGGAGCTCGACTCGTGGCGCCACCGCCTCATGCACTGTGTAGGTAAGACACCCGCGGCCCGCCCGCGCCCCCGCCCTGCCCGCCGCGGCCCCGGCCCCGGCCCCGGCCCCGGCCCCGGCCCGCGGCTCGGGCTCGCCGGGGTCCCGCTCGGGGCCGTCCGGGAGCGCGGCGGGAGCGCGGCGGCGGCGGCCCCGGCGCTCGCCTTTTGTCTGCGGCCCCGGGAGCTCGGCCGCCGGCGGCCCGGAGCTGTTGGCCGGAACTCCGCGGCGCGCGCTGTCGGCGGCGGGCGGCCCGGGGCGGGCGGGAGGCAGGCCGGCCGGTCCGCGCCCCCGCCGGGCGCTCACGCCCCCCGCCCCGCCGCGGCCGCGTCCCCGTCCCCGTCCCCGTCCCCGTCCCCGGGGCCGGCACCGGGGGCCTCCGGGGCGCTCGCGGGGCGCGGGGCGGGGGGCGCGGGCGGGCCGGCGGGGGCGTCGCCCGAGGGGCGGGGGCGGGGGCGGCGCGGCGCGGTGTGTGCCCCTTTATACGGAGCCGCTCGGGCGCTGACGGTTGGGATTTGAAGTTCTGCCTCCCAGTTTGGAAGTCCGGACGGACGGGGGGCGTCGCCATGGCGACGGCGCCCGCGCCCCCCCGCCGCGCCCCCCCGCCGCGCCCCCTCCCTCTGCGCTCGCGGACGCCGGGGCGACCGGCCCTGGGCTGCTGCGGGCGATGGGCCGTCCCCGTCCCCGTCCCCGTCCCCGTCCCCGCCGCCGCCGCCCCCCTGCGCCCGCCTCCCTCGGAGCGGCCCGGGTCCCCCGGCCAGAAACTTCGGGGCTCGGGGCCGCCCCGGGGGCACGCGGCGCTGGGGTCCCCCGCTGCGGAGGCCGCCCGTCGGTCGGGGTGAGCCGAGTGCGAGGAGCTGCGGCCCGGCGGGTCGGCGTGCGGGCCCGGGGGGCGGGGGCCGAGACCCGGGCGCCTGCAGGTGGGCAGCACCCCGCGCTCGGGCCCCTGCGCCCGCTGCCCTCGGCTCGCGCGCCGCCCGGCCCCCCGGACTTGTGTGCTCTGCCCGGAGATCTGCCTCGTCCCCCGGCGCAGGGGGGGCCGTGCTGGGATCCTGGGATCCACTGGCCCCGCTCAGCGCCCGAGGATCTGCCTCGCCCCTCGGTGCAGGGGGATCGCTCTGGGATCGACTGGTCCCGCTCGGGGGATCGCGCTGGGATCCTGGGATCCACTGGTCCCGCTCGGGGGATCGCGCTGGGATCCACTGGTCCCGCTCGGAGGGACCATGCTGGGATCGATTGGTCCAGCTCCGCGCCTGAGTATCTTCCTCGCCCCCCCCCCCCCTCCGGCGCAGGGAGGACCGTGCTGGGATCCTGGGATCCACTGGACCAGCTCAGCGCCCGAGGATCTGCCTCGCCCCCCGGGGCAGGGGGACCGCGCTGGGATCCACTGGTCCGGCGCCGGCCTGGGGCCCCGCGCTGGGAGCTCGGCGGGTGCAGGGCTGCGGGGATTCGCACGGGAAGGAAGGGCGCCCCGCGGGGGCCGTGGGGTTCACTTTACCCAACGAACTGTGCAGCCCTTATAAGACACAGTTTGGTCTCATTTAAGGAAATATTCTGGGAAATAGGTGTAGTCAAGTATCTCTAAGCGGTTGTAGTTCCTTAGGGAAAGTAAAAAAAAAAAAAGAAAGAAAAGATTTTAAATCCTCACGGTATTCTTTTATAAAAATGCTAAGTGTTGCCAGTGCTTCCTGAATACAAAACGGACCCATTTTTAGGATTGCTTCAAGACCCCTACGGCTGACAACCTGTTTAGAAATCGTGGCGCTCGCTCCCCGAGATCCGGCGGGATGACCGCATGGGGACCCGGGCTCAGGACGTGGCCCTGCGGGTCTAACCGAGGCGGGGACGAGCACCGTCTTCCTCAGGGCTTCTGTTTGGGAATACTTCGGGATTTTTCCCTTATCTCCTTGTTTAGACACATTAAGCATGGCTCTATATCAAAAAAAAAAAAAAAAAGTAGTTTTGAAAAATAGGCAAATTTTAAACAGGACGTTGGATTTGATGGAAAAAGGGATTTCGAATATCTTTCTGCCCTGTCTATTCAGACATACAAGTCGGATTGAAAGACCTTGAAAACTGAGCTACGTGCTGTGTCTAACATGCAAGCTCTATATTATATTTTTAATGTAATGCAGAACTGTACTGTATTTGAAAGGAAATGTTTTCCTGGTCTCTAACTATATTTGAGAATTATTTCCCATAGTGCCAGTCAGGAGACCTAGTAAAACCCATCTCATACTTTGTTTTTGTCACTGTTGTTTTTAAATAAACAATAAAACTCTTTTAAACGGGATATACACTTGTTGATTGGGTTTTTTCAGTATCGTATATGTGAAGACCTTATAGTGTGAGTTAGGATTAAATGTATTTTGTGTGACTATTTTAAATTATCTTTTGCTATAGGCGTGGTTATATTTAATAATTAAGTTGGTAAGCATATTTACAAAAAAGCCATATTCTCTTTCCTTTTGGGTGTGTGTGAATATTTATATGTGTATATTTCTATATTTAATATATTTAGTGCTCTTACTGCTTGAAATCATTTTTATGAATTATACTTTCTACCTTTGGAAAAGAAAATCTTCCAAAAGTCTTATTTTTATATGAGACTGAAATTGTAAGCAGTGGTCCCTAGGCTTATACAGCAAATTAGTATTGAGCCAGTAGTGAAATTTTAAGTCTCAGTTCTTAATCTAAGTTTTTTTTTTTTTTTAAGATTTTATTTATTTATTCATGATAGAGAGGCAGAGACAGGCAGAGGGAGAAGCAGGCTTCCATGCCGGGAGCCCGACATGGGACTCGATCCGGGGACTCCAGGATCACGCCCTGGGCCAAAGGCAGGCGCTAAACCGCTGAGCCACCCAGGGATCCCCTTAGCCTAAGTTTTTAAAGTAATCTGATTTTTTTTTTAATGACTCCTATATAAATTCTAATTTCAAAGGGGAAAAAGTTCATTTTGGTTGTCATGACTGCTGGTAGTGAGCTAAGATGTTTAACTCAATATGGAAGGTTATGTCTGCTTTCCTCTATTTGTGGAACTCATGTCTTTAGGTTAGATTTGTGACTACTCTGATTCCTCGTTTTTCTTTTTTACAATTTAATTGAAAAGTTCTACAGACTCTATGTCCTAGTTAATAGCTCTATTTATAATGTGCTTTTTATAATTTAATTGTTTTTCTATAATCGTCCTATGCAATGCTATAATGTTGAGTATACTCAGCTAACAAATGTTTGAGTGCTTATTGGGTATAGTAAATAGTATCCTGGTACTCAATATGACATTGAGTGATAACAGTCTTGGGTCTTATGGAATTTATAATACAGTTAGTATCTGACAATACATTAAATTTAAAACAAAGTAAAGTCAGGCATAAAAGTAATGCATTAGCATATTTTTAAATGTTACCACGTATTGTATAGTCTATTAGGGTATTCAGTCTGGGAGATAGGCCACGTTTTTTGTTTTTCTACTTTTTGCTAACTTTTAATTTTGATGAAATTTCAAATTTACATGAAAAGTTGGAAGAATAGTACAAGGAATTCCTGCATACACTTAACCATATTCACCAATTGTATTATATTTTGCTGCATTTATCATTCTTGTCTTATGTCTATTTTTTCTTCTGAACTGTATGAGCATAATTTGGTGACATCATACCTCTCTGCCCTTAAATTCTTCAGTGTATATTTCCTAAAACCAAGGACATTATCTTGCCTAACTACAGTGTAATTATTAAAACCAGGAGACTTAAAAATGACATAATACAGTTATCTATTTCATAATCTATGCTCAATTTTTAATCTCTTTTATCTCCAAGCTGGATAATGTATTATCCAGTCCTGGATCATGTATTGCATTCAGTAGTACTATCTCCGTAGTCTCTCTTAATCTGGAACACTTCCTCAGCCTTTCTTGTATTTCTTGGCCTTGACATTTTTAAAAGTACAGGATGGTTATTTTGTAGAATGTCCCTAATTTGAGTTTTCTCGTGACTAGATTGGTTACACATATTTGGCAGGAACACCTCTAAAGAGAGGTTCTTTATCAGTACATTATATCTTGAGGTTCGTGATGTTGGTTTGTCCCAATGTTGGTGATGTTAGCTTTGAAAATTTGGCTACGGTGGTATTCTCTGTATTTCTCCCTGGAAGTTATTATTTATCCTTTTGTAATTAATGTGTAATTTGTGGGAAAATATTTTGAGGAACAGAATATTTACATAGTCTCACCAATATTTCACCCACAAGTTTTAACATCCACTTGTGATTCTCTAACTTCATCGTTCCTTCTGTAATTAGTACTTGGTATTCCGTCATAAAGCAGTCTTTCCCATCTCCTCCACTGTTTATTTATCCAGTTACTTTTATCAGTATGAACTCGTGGGTTCTATTTTTATTTAATGGTTCAATCCATTACTGTCATTACTTTGATTCCCAGATTGCCTCAGGTTTGGTCTCTGGGAGCCTCATGAAGCTGCTTCCAGTGTTTTTTGACAAGTCCACCTCTCCACAACCCCTTTCACCCTCATCTCTCAAATGACTTTTTGAGCACACACTTCCTGCCAAGATATTCCAGGTTCATCTTGTGTTTACCCTATCCCAGCCCCCATGTAAGACATTTCTCCAAGGAGCCCTCCATTCTTTTTAGTGGAGGATAGGTTTAGATACCAAAATCTGAACACTAGGTTTTAGGACTGTTTTTTTGTTTTGTTTTGTTTTTTTAGGACTGTTTTTAAACCCCATTTTTCTGGGCAGCCCGGGTGGCTCAGCGGTTTGGCGCCTGCCTTCAGCCCAAGGCCTGATCCTGGAGACCCGGGATCGAGTCCCGCGTCGGGCTCCCTGCATGGAGTCTGCTTCTCCCTCTGCCTGCCTGAATGTCTGTCTCTCTCCTCTCTGTGTCTCTCATGAATAAATGAACCTTTAAAAAAAACAAAAACAAAAAAACATTTTTCTGATACAGAAGCTAATACTTAGTGTAACTGATATGTCTAAGGGGGCAACAACACAACAAAATGGAAAGATTTGATTAGAATCATTCTGTAAACTCCAATTTCCTTCCTACATACCAGTGTTGTCCAGTAGAAATATAATGGTAGCCAAATATTTAAAGTTTTTTAATCTCCACATTGGAAAGGCACTTTTTTTAGGCCAATATGTTCAAAATATTTTAAGAATTCATACAAAAATTATTAGAGTTAGTTTACATTCTATTTTTTTTTTTTTTTTTAGTTTACATTCTTAATACTAAATTTTTGAAGTTAGGTATTTTATACATCTGGCACACCTTAATTTAAACTAGACACATTTCAGGTAAATACCTGAAATATTTATATATTTATATTTATATATATATTTATTCATTTATTAATATTTATTAATATTTAATAGCCCACGTGTCCAAGTAGCTACCTTCTTGGACAACACAGTTCTGTAGTATAGTAGCTCCGGACAACTCTTGACACCATGGCACCCCTTATTTCAAATGTGTTGATAATAACCAGATCCACAGCTTAGTTTATCTTTCTCCAGATCTTTTATTCAGAGAAAATACAGCAAATAAATAGGCTCTGAAGCTAGATTACCTGTGTTTGAAGCCTAGGGTTACCACTTACCAATGTGCACAAGTTACTTAACCTTTCTATACTTCAGTTTCTTATCTGTAAATTGGAGATAATGAAGTGGTTCTGAGAATTAATTATGTTGATATATGTTAATATGTGTCTGCCATATAGAAAGCATTCCATAAATATAAAGTATTGTTATTAGTGATTTACACAGGTTTTTAGCAGCTTTGAGCTTTACGCTTTTGCCAATAGATTCTTTCTGGTGGGAATGCTGATAAGCAGTAAAAGGATCATGAGGCATATTAGAGGAAAAGATAGTGAGGGCTTGCATGATCTATATTCCAGAGTCAGGGTTTTAGAATCACAGTATATCACTTAGCATAATCCTGTCTTTTCATATATGGGGAGATCAAAAGAAATGATGCTTCCTACATTCTTAGCAATTTTTTGGCTTTAGAGTACCTGAATATAAGAAATTAGTTTAAATTCATTTTAAAAATCTATATCGTGCTAGATCATCTTGAAACTACCTTTTGTCTACACTCTATTTGACTCTTTCTGTTAAACACATCACTGCCTTAGAGCTTTGCACTCAGCAACTGCTTGTAGAGTAGACTTTCTTTCAAACTACCTGCGCCATTTATAATAGCAGTATCAGTGTCAGAGGATAGTTTCTTCTTCTATTTTTAACCTATGAAGAAGTTATAGGCCAGTTCATAGAACTATGAGTCTTAAAGATAGGACAGTCCAGATAAATAAAATTCTAGATAATCAACTTGACATTTCTTTCTGGCTGCTTCTTGCCCTCTACTCTTGTCTTTGCACTAACTTCTGCTTCATCTTGTCATTATTGTCAAATAAATTCCAGAAGAGTAGATTTAATTAAAAATCTGAATTTGATGAGGACTGGTATGGACGGATCAGCCATCCAGAAACCTTGGCACTAGGCTGTACAACTATTTTTTCAAACTAGCAATTTTTTTTACCCATTTAAAAAGGTGTAAATTATGGCACTAATAACATACACCAGGCAGATGTACTCTATGATAATGTATAGTTGAGTGGTTAAGACATGTATCCGAATTTGTGTTTATAATAGGCATATCAATGGATTTTACTTGTAAAATTTGAAATTCTTTGTACTCCTGGATTATTTTATAATTGGAAGAGTAAAATCCTGCCATCCTTAGAACCAAGCAATGTGTGAATTTTGTATTTTTGTAGATGTTAGATATAGGCTACAAGCTGGTCTGTGTATATCATAACGTCCTTCCTGCTGGTCTGTGTATATCATAACGTCCTTCCTGCATCATGCTGTCCCTTCATGCCCATGCTGTTTCCCTCAGCTGGCTGTATGTGTGCACCCCTCTCAGCTTGGCTGTGCACCTTAATACAACGTTGTTACTGTGTATCCTCCATATTCCCCTGACTTGTCAGACTTTCAATCCTGGTCTCTAATTCTACCTCTTGGGAGGAGCAACAAAGGCAGGTAGATTTTTGGATATGCAATTTTTTCTTCCTTATTAATAAATTCAGTCTTTCAAGTATAATCTACATTTTTTGTATGTGGATTTACTATCTTTTTCTTTTTCGGTAGTATTCCTTCTTTTTGGTGTATGAATATGGCCAGCTTTCATGGGTGATAGATAACAGTTGGTTAGAGCACCAAATTCATAAATTCTAAATTTGAGGGACCCATTTAACTTTATTAGAGTCCATGCTGACTCTATCATTAAGCAATTCTTTCAATAGTTTTTATTCACCACAAAAAGTAAGATAATGTAAAACTTCATGAAGAATCACTATTCTGTATCTCATCTCATTTTATGCAGTTTTCTCATGGTTGACAGCAAACCTATCCTGTTTACTTCATTCACTTCTCGTTTTTCTTTTTTCTTTATTTGTTGCCAAGCTATTATTACCTTCTTTACACTGTCTCGTGGATTCGGTTTTTATAGTAAAGTAAACATGTTGAGCAGATTCAGATAATATTTTGGTTTATGTCACTATCTGCATTGCTGTTTATTGTGTTTCAGTCTAGTTTATAATCTATAATAAATCATTATTTGAAATACCTGCTTTGGTTTTGTAGTTTACAAAGCAGTAGTATCTCCCATTTGTCTTTCTTCATCAAGTAAAAACTCATAATCTTACTCAATTAGTTGATCATGGTTTACCAGACTGCTTCTTCCCCCATTCATTTGTCTAGCCACTTCTTTACAGCCCATACATTTTCATCTGCTTTTGCTTCTCTTTTGTACACATTGCCCCGAATCCTTGACTGTCTTTTTAGTTATATCTTCTACCCTGCATCCTCAGTCACTTTTAAAAGTCAGTTGCAACCTAGAATATTTTCTAAAGTATTTATTGAGTAACAAGTTTGAGACCTTTTTTAATTAATTCAGATTGGCCGGTTCTTTTCTGATGGACATGTGTGGTGTGTGCATGTAGGAAGTAACTTGTCCAGTAGTCTTCGTATTTAAGTAGTCGACCATTTCGGGACAATGGACTGTTTTAACAAATAGTAGAAAGGATTAAGAATTGAGAGAATAGTATTTCTTTCTTAGCTTTAATCATTATAGCCTTTGGCACAAGTTATTTATCTGTAAGCTAGGATAATTTCTGTCCTCATATGTTCACTGTTTTTTGTTTGGGGGAAAGGTTCTGTATTATTTATGTAGTAGTAGTTTGTAGGCTAAAGATATAAGTTAAGGTGTTATCAGCATAAAGATGATATTTAAATCCATGGAAATAGATGAGATCACCTAGGGGTAGGGGATAATCAAAGTAGAGAAGAGTAGAGAGTACTCTATACCATGCCTTAAGAAATCTTAACAGTCTTTGGACAGATGAAGGGGAGCTCCCAAATACAGCCTCTGAACTTTTACATTGAAAAGTAAGGCAATTGGCTCTAAGTAGGAAAACCAGGAGACAGTAGTACTACTTAATGGAGGGAGAGGAGTGTTACAAGAAGAAAGGATTGTTACATTGTTGAGATGTTAAATACCTTCAAACAGGAAAGTATACATTGTTTTTTGGCAACATGGGGGTTCTAGGTGACATTAACTGGTAAATTTCAGCAGTGTGGTAGGGCAGGTTGTATTAACATAGGCTAGAAAATAAGATGTAAATAAGAGAAGGTAACATTTAGTAGACTTTTAGTCTTTTAGTAGACTACTCATTTGAGAAGCTACATTTTGAGGAAAAACGGATAAATGGAATAGCAATTGGAAGAACCTGGGGTCTAGGGATGTTTGTTACTTAGGTGGGAGATACCATTAAGACAGGGAAATTAATGATTACTTTGTATGTTATTTAATCATACTTTGTTATTTAAATCATATTTAATCATATTTAAACATACTTTGTTAATTAATTGTTGAATACAACAAGATATTGAGGCAGATACATAGAAAGGGCTTGGTTTCCACTCACTGTGTACTCTAAAAGCATCCCTTTTTCTTTAAAAAATATTTTCCTAATTAAGTTCCTCACTAAGATATGTGCAGAATTAGTGTGTTACACAATTTAAAGGAATGCTTTTTTTTTTCCAGTTATTTTACTGTTGTCAGTTAATCATGAAATATCGTGAGTCCTACTGTGTGCTAGTTGATGGGGTATAATTCTGTTTTTTCCTTACTGGGTTCTGAATTGGAAGTAGACTTCAGAATCAGAGATTAAAATATTACCTTTTAAAATGGTAAGGTTGCATGGGAGAACTTGGCATGGAATTGAGACCAAATCAGACTTCTTTACTCCCTGTGCCCCTGAATTGAGTTTAGCAACCTGTCAAAGATAGAGCAGCTGGCACTGCAGACCTCTTCTAAGTTTACCATGCGATTTGCTTATTGGTAGGTATGACCATTTAGGCAGAGGGAGAGGAGGCTTGGCCATGCATGAAAAATGACCTTTAAAACATTAATTCATCCCACTAGGAGCAGCTATCAGGATGTTGCCAGTATTAGTCATTCCACTTTCCCTTGGGAGAACTGAATAAGGGGTAGAGAACAGGGCAGAAGCTTCTTTCAAAATACTTCCCCTAAGAATGAAAATTGTTGGGAGAGGTGGGGACTGTAGGTAGGTGAAAAGCTTATTGTATACACTAGGAATAGGGCTTAGACTTTGCTTTTTTTAAAGTACTCACAGTTATCAGGGATGTTGAGTATTAGAGTTGGTATAATGGAAAGACAGAAGAGGGAGCAATTAATTTTGATTTGAAGGACCTGAAATGATGAGGCTTCAAAAGATTGACTGAAAACAGGAGTTGGCAAGCTTTTTTTTATTATTATTATTCCTTATGCTGTACTTTTCATCCCCTGACTTATTTTTTAATTTTTTTAGAAGATTTTATTTATTTATTTGACAGAGAAAGAGAGCTGCATGCACACAAGCAGGGGGAGCGGGAAGGAGAGGGAGAAGCAAGCCCCTCACTGAGGAGAGAACCCTTCGTGGGGCTTAATCCCAGGACCCTGGGATCCTGACCAGAGCCGAGTCAAAGGCAGACACTTAACCAACTGAGCCATCCAGGTGCAAACCTCCCTCCCTCCCCCCCGCCCCCATTTTATTCATTTTGTAATTGGAAGTTTATACTTCTGAATCCCCTTTACCTGTCTTGCCCATCCTTACACCACCTCTTCTCTGGCAATAACCAATTTGTTCTCTGTATTTAAGAGTTTGAAGGTTTTTGTTATTTTATTTATTTGTTTTGTTTTTTGCATTCCTCACATAAGTGAAATAATGTGGTACTGGTCTTTCTTTGCTTGACTTATTTCACATAGCGTAATACCCGCTATGCCTATCGGTGTTGTTGCAAATGGCAAGATCTCATTTTTGTTTTATGGCTGAGTAATACTTGTGTGTGTGTGTGTATCTCACATCTTTATTCATTCATCTATAAATGGATCCTTGGGCTGGGTGTTGTAAATAATGCTGCGGTAAACATAGGGGTGCATATAACTTTTTGAATTAGTTTTTTTGTTTCCTTTGGCTAAATACCCAGTAGTGGAATTACTGGATCATATGATGTTTCTGTTTTTGGTTTTTTGAGAAACCTCCATACTGTTTTCCACAGTGGCTGTACTACTTTACGTTCCCACCAGTCGTGCACAAGCATTCCTTTTACTTTACATCCTCTCCAATACTTATTTCTTGTCTTTTTGATACTAGCCATTCTGACTGTTGTGAAGTAATATCTCATTGTGGTTTGATTTGCATTCCCTTGATGATTAATGATGTTGAACATCTTTTCATGTGTCTGTTGGCCATCTGTAGATCTACTTTGGAAAAATCTTTATTCAGGTAATCTGCCTATTTTTAATTGGATTTTATTTGGTGTTGAGTTATATATGTTCTTTATATATTTTGGATATTAACCTCTTATCAGATAAATCATTTGAAAATACCTTCTCGCATTCAGTAGGTTGCATTTTTGTTTTGTTGATGAGTTTCCTTGTGCTGTACAGAAGCTTTTTTGTAAAGGGCTGGGTAATAAATATCCTAGGCTTTGTGGATTATATGGTCTCTGTTGCAGCTACTTAACTTTACTGTTACAGTGCAAAAACAATATATAGATGAATGAGCATGGCTGTATTCCAATAAAAAATTATTTACAAAAATAGCCAGATGTGGCCTACAGACCATAGTTCACTTATTCCTAAGTTAAATGATCCAGTGGGAGAGTAGGGTGGAGGGAAGAGGCAGAGGGATCATGTAAGCAAAAGCATAGAAGCCTAAATAATGATATATTCTGAAAATATTCAGCACTCTTGTGTCAATTGGAATATAGGGTGGGAGTAGGGAGTAGGATGGGAAGTATAAATTATGGCCTCTATAAGGAAGAAACTGAGTCTTGAAGTCTTGAAGTTTGTTGTTTTTTTTTTTTTTTTAAACGGGTAATAAGCATGATCAGATAAATTGGCTTGTGTTCATTTTGAACATCTGCTGGTTTCAGGTTTGAGGGTTTTTGTTTGTAATAGTTTTGAGAAACTCAAATTGAAGCAGCCCTTTTAAGTCCAAACTGGGAAAATGAGCAATCTCCACTTCAATATATTAATTAAGATGTTGGATTGCTGAAGTACTCGGAAATGGCATCCTTCTTTTCTGCCTGGGCCTTGAACAACTTCAAAAAATAAGGAGAGAGATGGAAGCCAAAATACCACCTCTACTGCTGTTGAGGCCAGGTTAGAAGAGTAGGGTGGTGGGAGTCACATGGCCTGGCATAGGCCAACTTATCCACCCAGGCCTAGGCATACTAGGGAAGCAGAGCAAAACAGGAGGTCTCTGCAGGTATGTTTTCCCAGTAGCTCATTCCCAGGGGGAATAGAAGCAGAACTGAGCCCTGTCTACTCATTTCTTCTTTACAAAATCACCAATCAGATCAGGCAGTTAGTTCACTTCCCTAGGGGTGAAGAGAGGCTCGTATTGTGCTTGCAAAGCATCCTTGCTCATAGAAACAAACAAGGGGCAAGGAAAAGGTGTTATTCCTCCGACAATCCAGGTTACTTTTTTTGCCAAGTTACACCTGGAGATAAGTGTACTGGAAACAGTTCAACTGTTATTGTACTGAAAACAAGTCAAATTTACATATTCTGGATATTTTTTAAAATATTTAATTCTTGTGTTTGAAACAACCATATTTCTTAAACTTTCTTTTTTTTTTTTAAGATTTTATTTATTTACTCATGAGAGACACAGAGAGAGAGAGAGGCAGAGACACAGGCAGGGGGAGAAGCAGGCTCCCTGCGGGGAACCCGACGCAGGACTTGATCCCGGGGTCACCCCCTGAGCCAAAGGCAGGCGCCAAACCGCTGGGCCACCCGGGCGTCCCAAACTTTCTCTTTTTTAATGAACTAGTTTTTCTATAGACCTGTGTAAGATACTTAAACAAAATTCATGTTTGGTGAGAAAAGGACAACACTAACTTCTTCATCTAGTAACTTTTTAAATTTAGAAAGAATAGAGCACTATTTAAGTGGAAAAAGCAGATACTTTGATAAATTATGCTTTTAATCAGCTCTGATTATGGGTGCTTAGGCAGTTTATTCACTGGTATCTCTTTCCTTAAAATGTTATCAATTCTTCCTTATTCTCTCTGTCTTCCCCTTTCTGAACAGTTCAGTACTAAAACCATCAGGTGGGACCAAGCAAGGGTACATATCTACACTGGATGGTATATGTGAGGAGGGTTTCCATGTGGGTTGATAGGTTTTCAAGAGGTGAGGAGTAATCTGCCTAGAAGGGCACACTGGTGCGAATTGTCAGCGCCTGAGCAGGCGGTCTGTGAAGGATAGTAGACCTAGTGAGGGAGGTTGGTTGTTCCTAGTAAGAGGTGCCCAGGCTTTAACAGGGTAAGAGGATAAAGAGGGCATCTACTTGGAGGTGGGATGGGAAAGAAAGACATCCGTGTAGGAAGGTAGTCTGGTGTGGATGTATTGAGTCAGGCTGAGTGAGGAGGGAGTTGATGCGCAGAGGCATCCCAGTATAAGACGTCAGAGCCCGAGGGTGGGGAGAGGAAGGCATCCCAATAGAGGGTCATCTCAGTATAGGTAGGATGTTTGCGCCTGAGCAGGTGGAGGAAGATATTCTTGTAGGAGGCGTGCCAGGCATGAGGAATAGGGACTTGAATAAAATGAGGAAATTATATACATGGAGGAGGCATTGGGGCAGAGAAAGGTGAGGGAAGTGTCTCTGTAGGGAGGGGGAGAGAGCCACAATGGGAAATTGGTTACATAGAGGGAGACTGGTCAAAAAAATAAATATTAAAGATAATGGGAGCCAGGCCTCTCATGGTCTGAAAGGAGAGTTACAGGAATGGAGTAGGAGAAAACTAGAATGCTCTTTGTAGTGTTGGACTGGAAATGAAATACGGGTGTGAACTCATGGCTTTCATTATATATAGATTAGAAATATAATACGTAATATATTATTTTTAATTTACTGATTTTAATGGTTGTATCCTAAGAGAATGCTTTTGTAGGAATTACCTGTTAAAGAATTTAAGGGTGATGGGACATGATATAGGTCATTTACTCTCAAATAGGGAAAATAAAAGTTTTTACTGTACTTAAAACATTGTCTATAAATCCAAAATTGTTACAGGAGCCCCTGGGTGGCTCAGTTGGTTAAACATCTGACTTTGGCTCAGATCATGATCTCAGGGTCCTGGGATCCAGCCCTGTGTCAGGTTCCCTGCTTATTCCTCTGTGCTTCCCCCTGCTCATGCTGTTTCTCTCTCTCATATAAATAAATATTCAAAATAAATAAATACATAAAATTATTACAAAGTAAAAGTATTTAAAAGCAGTGTTATGAACTGAAATATTACATTCTCTTGGATTAATCACCCTCAGCTCTTAAAACCACGTAGTTAGTAATGTATAGATTGTCTTACAGGTCTTTCAGCACTAAGAACTGCCCTTTGAAATCATGGTAGCTAATATCAATTGAGTGCTTCCCATGTTTCATACACTATGTGTATTAATCACATTTAATTTTCACATGTGACAGACATAGTACAATTTTTATCTTCATTTTACAGGGTAGAAAACCGAGTCTGAGAGAGGCTGCCCAAGACTTTCCGTGGAGGAAATCCGCGGGTGGCATTCACATCCCGGTCTATATGACTCTCTTAGTCAATCCTGGTGAAGAAATTAACAAGTCTGATCCCCCTTAATCAGATAGTTGTGTCTAAAGCTTTAGTAAAATAGTGCTGTTCTCTGTTGCATTTCAGAACCCTGTGTTTCAATGGTAGGGAAAATTATTCTGGATTTAAACTACTTCAGCCCTTTGTTCTTGGTGAGAAATTAAAGAAAATAGGGTCTTCTGTTATTTAAACACACATATCTGAGTTAAGGGTTCTGTTAAGGTGGATTAACCAGAAGTAATACATCTAGATTTCTTTCTTGGTCATCTGTTGGGAATGGCGGGTGGTAAGAACATGGAATTATGGGCAAGGATATTATTTCCCAAAGATTGTCAGTGTTTTTAGTCTGGATATAAAATTTCTGTCTACCCCAATTCCAAGAATGATGGCCATTTCCTTTCCATCTCTTTTTAACTTTTCCAAAGAATGGCAAATTATCAAGTAGAAGGAAGAGCTAATGACAATATATCATTTTAATTCCCCTTTGTTTCTTCCCTATACCCATTTAGAGTATAGGAAAGTAGTACCCTGGCAAATTTTTTTTTAAACACACTAACATTATGGCATCAGTCTAATCATTACCTATTTTTTTCTCCTTTGCTTTATTATTTGACCTTTTAATATTTCCATTCTGGCATTGGTACAACTTATAAATGGGATAGAATATCCCTATGAGTATGTATTAGCTTACTTATGTAACTTATCTTACTAAGTCATCTTATTTATCTTCACTCTTCTCATCAGTCTGACCCCACAGATCCTTTTATCTTCTGTCACAGAATGAGTTTTTGCTGACCCTTTCATTCTTTAGACCCATTCAAAAATTGCCCCTTTATTTTATATAAAATATAATAGGATTTTCAATATTGAAGGAAGCATGGTCATCTGCTATGTTCTTTTGTGCATCTCATAATTTTTTTTTAAGTAAGTGTTTATGGGGTCAGGCATTGTGTTAGGGGACTCATGCATTAGATTGTTTTCATGAAGCACAGTCCTGTAGGTTACACGAGGTTTTACTATGGTAAATGCTGTAATTGAAGCATATACAATATTAACATTGTGATACAAAGCAAGAGAGTGATCAGGTTTCCTTATATGGGTCCAAGAATGGCCACAGGATGATTGTGGGACATGAGAAAAGAGAAAGAGAAGATGAACCATGAAGAAACTTGTAAGTGGAATATAATAGTAATTATTGTTATTTTTAATTATTTACTTTGGGTTAGGCATTGAATGTTTACACTCAAGCTCATTTGATTTTCATGAGTTATATAAGTAGGAAATATTTTTATCATCCCCATTAAATAACTGACAGGTAGTGGAAAACCATTGATGGGTTTTAAGCATGGAAGTGACATAGTTTCCTTTGTGGTTTTATAAGATTACCAGTAGAGTAATACAGGAACAGGACAGGCAGATCAACCAGGAGGATGTCAAGATAGCCCAACCAAGAAATTATAAGGATCTGAAATAAGAGTAGTAGTAGTCAATGGAAGAGAAGGAAAAACTCAAAAATATAATGCATTGCAATCAACAGATTTTACATATTGATGAGCTATGAGCATACAGAAAAAGGAAGAATAGAAAAAATCATTTTTGAGCTTCTTTTAGGAGGCCTACTTGGATTGTGAAACAGTTATACAAGAGAGGATATAGAACAGCATATTTTTCATATTTCACAGTTCAAAGGCTCCTGCATCGGCTGCAGGGATGGTGTGGTGCCCCCCTGCATTCTTGTTTTCTTAACATTTGAAGGTCCAGGGGTGGCTTTAGACCTTGACTATTGTGTGTGTAGTATTTTGCTTTTTTCCCTCCCAAATTTGATTCCTTATTATCTGTCAGGAAAATTTAGCCTAGATAGACTAACTTTATTTTGTAATTGTATGTTGTTTGTGAATAATTTTATAATCAACAAGAAGTAATTTGGAAAGACTGTCTCAAATCAGTTTTCCCTAATTGTGTCAAAGTTGCTAGAGTGTAATGTGGTTCACTGTAGGTTTTAGACCGCATAGCTGTGATATATAATGATTCCGTCTTTTTTTAAAAGATTTTATTGATTTATTCATGACAGGAGAGAGGGAGCCATGGGGACGGAGACACAGGCAGAGGGAGAAGCAGGCTCCATGCAAAGAGCCTGAGGCGGGATGCGATCCCCAGACTCCAGGATCACTCCCTGAGGCAAAGGCTCAACCACTGAGCCACCCAGGTGTCCCTAATGATTCCATCTTTAAACAAAATCCCAAACACTTCTTTTACCTTCATCTTCTCTGTGTCCTCCCAGTTACTGATCTATCTTAATATTTGATTTACTTGATCTTTCTTCACTTACTTGTGTATCTTTCAGATAACCTAAATGTAACATATCTAAAACTGAACTTTTAAAAACTATTTATTTATTTAACGGAGGAAGAACAAACAGCAGGGGCAGCAGGAGAGGGAGAGGGAGAAACAGACTCCCTGCTCAGGGAGGGCTTGATCCCAGGACCCTGAGATCATGACCTCAGCTGAAGGCAGACGTTTAACTGACTGAGCCACCCAGGCACCCCTGAACTTTTTTTTTTAAGATTTATTCTAGAGAGAGAGAATGAGAGCCAACATGTGCCAACAGGGGGGGAGGGGCAGAGGAAGAGGGAGAGAGACTCTCAAGCAGACTCCCAGCCTAGCTTAGAATCCAATGCAGGGCTTGATCCCTCAACTCTGAGATTATGACCTGAGCTGAAATCAAGAGTCAGATGCTCAACCAGTTGAGCCACCTGGGTGCCCTTAAAACTGAATTCTTGATTTCCCTCTGTTTTGTTTTTGTTTTCCCAAAAATTATTATAGCATCCCTGAGGCTTGCAATGTGGCAGAAACCATAAAGTATAAAAATTGGTTTGAGGCCAGAATGTGAATAGTTATATTGGTTTTTAAAATATTGTCCTAAGAAATTAGCCCTTATCTTGATATTTAATTAAAATTTAACTGACATTATTGTTAACTTTCTTTTAAGTTTGGAGGGTTACAGGAATGCCACTTTCCACATTCCATTCAATGAATTCATTGTTAAAATTCTTTGTTTTAGACTAACCCTATGCAAACCATGATTACTCATTCTTTGGGGGAAATCAAAAGGAGCCTTCCTAAGAGAATATTTGAAAACTTGGGCATAATTTATAAAAATCATTATGGGAAGTTTTAACTATGTACAAAAGTAGAAGAAAGCATAATGAATTTCCATATTTCTGCGACCCAGCTTTAGCGGTATTACAAATTCTGGCCTGATTTTTAATATTAAAGAAAAATTTCTTTAAAAATTTATTTATCTACCTGAGAGAGAGAACAAGCAGGAGGGGCAGAAGGAGAAGGCGAGAGAATCCCAAGCCGACTCCACGCTGAGTGCGGAGCCTCCCACTACCATGAGATCATAACCCAAGCTGAAATCAAGAGTCAGATGCTTAACCAACCGTGCCACCCCAGGCATCCCTAATATTAAAATTTTTATTCAGAACAAAACATTTTATATATTGGTTGTCTGAATGGCTGTAACCCATTTCTTCCAATGTGAAAAACCCAGCTCACACATTTTGTTGCAAGTAATTGTGGATTTATGTAAGAGTTGTGGAAAATAGGACATTTATGACCTCTTACTGCTTGTTTTTGGTTGTATATGCTTTGGTTATGACCCCCCCAAAAAAAATGGGTTTAGACCCCAGAAGTTTACTCTTTCTCTATTTTTTCTTTCTCACATACTCTATCTTCTTTCTCCTTCTCTTCCATCTTTGTCCTCTGTTTTTTGAATACCTCTAAAACCAGTAAGAAACCATTGCTGCTTATGTCTTAGATCTGTCTGACATTTTCTATACATCAAGCAAACCAAAGAGAATACTGCTTATTAATAGGTTCATTACATGTGCTGAAGAGCATTTCATCTTTTTTAATCTTATAGAGCCACTGAATTAACAGTGGTATAGCTGATGTGTCAAAATCCCTCAGAGCACTCATCTTACTTGATTGTTGTTGAAATAATAATAACATTAAAGTTTTTCACATTAGTGTTATGTCAGCCCTCATGCTAATTTGTTACTTATGTCTTGGGTGTTTATTAAAAGAACCATAGCAAATTATAGCTCAGAAAATATGAACTTTATTAGATATAGATGGATACGGATATATATATACACACACAGATGTATATAGATATAGATAACTAGGTATATATAGATATTCATCTATGTGTATAATTTGTCTTTAGTGATAATAATGGTGATAATTCCAGGAGACTTAAAAAAATAAGTATTTTTAGTTTAATTTTAATGAACAATTGAACAGGAGATCCTGTTGTCATATGTGTGCTTAAAGTTACAATTATATAAAAATTATACAATTATACAATTATAAAAAAATATTAAACTAAGATTTTTGTAGTAAATTGTAAGTTTAGGGTACCTTTTATTCAAGGTGTCAACTGTATGTGGTACAGATTGTTGCATATTGATTTCTTTTATTTTTATTTTTTTTAAGATTTTATTTATTTATTCATGAGAGACACAGAGAGAGGCAGAGACACAGGCAGAGAAGCAGGCTCCATGCAGGGAGCCCAACGTGGGACTCAATCTCAGAACTCCAGGATCACACCCTGGGCTGAAGGCAGCGCTAAACTGCTGAGCCACCCAGGCTGCCCCGCATATTGGTTTTCAAATCAGTTATTTTTTTTTCATTGTTCCTTTCTCTATAGTGGACCTCTCTGCAATATTTGTTGACAGTCTCTTCTTGATGTCTTTTTTTCTTTTAAAGGTTTATATCTTTCTATGCATAATTTTCCTAAACTCAAATTATATGATTTTCTGTGTAAAAAGCTTAACTGGTTTCCTACCAACCTTAGGATAAAGTCTAAATTCATAACATGGCTTGGAAAGCCCAGCGTAATCTGCTGCCTCTACACTACCTTACCCTTTTTGTCATTCTACCTTGGGCACTATCATCAATCAGCTGTATCAGTAGCTCAGTAATAGTAGTATAGAAATAATACCAGCTAATATTTATTGAACCCCAATTAATACTGTGGGTGCTTTATGTATATTCTATCCCTTAACCTTGAGAATAACTTTGAGTATAGATATTATAGTTAGCATTTTACAGAGGAATCACATTGAACAATTTTGGGTTTCCTAGACACTGTACCTCTGGGCTTTTGCATATTTGTTTTCTTCTTTGGATTACCAATAGCTGCTATTCAGTGCTTCTTCTTATAAACTTTTTTAAAAAGTATAACTACATAGAAAAAAAGCATATAAACTATAAATTTCAGTGAACAAAATGAATGTATTCATACAACTACCACCAGATCAAGAAATAGAACCCCTTCCCAAAAAGTCCCCTCGTATCCTCTCCCAATCACTAATCTCACCCTCCTCTCCAAATAGTAGATATTCTGTTTGAATATAGTATTCTGACACAATTTAATACCATGGATTATTTTTGCCTGTTTTGGGAAACTCTGTTTCAATGGAATTATATAGCATTATTCTTTTGTGTCTAGCTTCTGAAACTCAACTTTGTATCTGTGAGATTCATTCATGCGGTTGCCTTCAGATACAGTTTATTCATTTTCACTGCTTTATAATATTCTGGTACATAAATATGTATAACATCTCTTCTCACTTTGAAGGATAATTGTGTTGTTTCCAGTCTACATTATTGCAAACAATAGTTAACATTCTTATACATTATACATTTTTAAAATAATTTATTTGAGAGAGAAGGAGAGTAAGTATATGCGCACACATGCACGCAATAGAACACAAGTGGGGGGGTGGCAGAGAGGGAGAAGCAGACCCTGCTGAGCAGGGAACCAGAAGCAACATGGGGGCTTGATCCTGCAACCCCAGGATCACGACCTTGCTGAAGGCAGATGCTTAACCGACTGAGCCAACCCAGGTGCACCACATTATACATTTTTAATTTTGGTTCAACTCCTAGGTTATTTTTTACCTCGTCTTAGCTGACTAGACTTCACTTTTCCCAAGAAGCCTTCTTAGCCTCTCCAGGTTTGGATTTGGTGCCCTTTTCTGTGCACTGATAACCATGCTCACCTTCCTCTACCATAAACATTTATGTTTATATATTCCATCACATTCAAAGTATGTGTGTGTGTTGCATGCAAAGAAAAAAACATGTTTTCTCTTTCCCTGTCTTCTTAGCACTCACTGAGTACTTAAGTAATTGTTGAGTAAATGAGTTTTTTCAGTACACTTGCTCTTCCATTGCTAAGAAAATAAACATAAATCTAATGGAAATTGAACAATATAATTAATACTCTCTACCTTTGTTTTATTCTCTTTAGATATACAGTTCCTTTAAAAAGTTATGTAAAAATTTGTAACTCATCAGGCATCTGTGTTGTCCCTTTTGTACTTTTGTTCTGCCATACAGCTATTTACGTAAAATATTTTTGGAAAATGCTTTTATCACTTGTGGCATATCTAATAACCCCATTTGTGGCAAGTAATATTTGTCCTTTGAGGGTGGTATTGAATTTTGGAAATAGCCGAAAGACATTTGGAGCCAAGACAATTTTATGAATGATAAACTATATTAAAAGTAAGCTGAGATTTCAAGAAATATAGACTCTCCTGCCGCCTTCCCCTTCTGGGCTTAAAAACCTATTTATTTTTACAGAATTAAGTCACTATATTCGAATAGAGTCAAGCCGCTAAGATAAGCCAGAGTTAATAGTATATTTTGCTTTTGAGTTTCTTGGCCCTTAAAAACTGGTTTCCTTTGTAAGTTACTTATGTTATACCTGAATATCATTTCTTTCATTTGTAAGAGTATTTGCTTTTCATCTTGAATTTATCTTCTCTGATATTAAAATTATCATCTTCACTTTAACCATCATGTTCTTACACTCATTTCTCCCCTCCTCTAATTGAATAACAATGATAGTATACCTTCCACTATTTTATTTCTCCCACTTTCTCTTAGAGTTCAGCTCTCTAGTCTTGCTCATCTCACACATTTTATGTAATATTTATAGATTGTGTCTGCTGCTTTGCCTTCTTCCCCAGTAAACTGTGACCTTAAGGCAAGTGTTTATTAGGAGTTTAACAAAAATGTTTTTTGAAAAATTGAAGACTTTGTCACCTGTTTTCATCTTCTCTAAAGTGCTGTCATTTGCTACAAATGCTTGTTTTTATATTAATAACCTTACTATTTTATTTTTTTTAATTTTTATTTATTTATGATAGTCACACAGAGAGAGAGAGAGAGGCAGAGACACAGGCAGAGGGAGAACAGGCCCCAAGCACCGGGAGCCCGATGTGGGATTCGATCCTGGGTCTCCAGGATCGCGCCCTGGGCCAAAGGCAGGCGCCAAACTGCTGCGCCACCCAGGGATCCCCACCTTACTATTTTAAATCTCTTCTACCTCTTTACTGAAAAAGTGTTAAGTATAGATGGTCCCTCTCTCCCTCTAGCCAAATCCTAGAGTCCATGAAATTTAAAACTACAATATTATTATTATTTTTTAAATGGGCCTTGAACTCACAACCCTGAGATCAAGACCTGAGCTGAGATCAAGAGCTGGACACTTAACCAACTGAGCCACTCAGGTTCCCCTCAACTACATTTTATTAGATGAATCACTATGACAGATCCTGGGGATAATACAACAAAGGCGGTAAAGTTGTCCCTATTGTCAAGGGACTAATAAATATTCTAGCTCCCTTCCTCAACAACAACGACGAGAAGAAAAAGACAGAAATGTCTCAAATTAGGCTATGAACATACTTGGAGAATGTGGTGCTGACGAAAATAAATTCTGACAAATAAGATTGGAAAAGACTGTGTGGTACCATTTAGACAGTCCTTGGATACAGCTCTGTTCTACACATAAACTGCTGCTTAATATGGTTACTCAGCTAGTTGTAAAGCTGAAAGGAAATGTTTTAGGTTAGTTTGGAAGACAGGATACTTGATAGATGAACAAAGATGATAGGGGGAAAGGATTTCAGATATACAACATGTGCAAAAAGCTCAGATGTGTAAATTTGTAATTTAATTATGATGAAGTTATATAAAATGAGGTGGGACCATAGGCAGAGAGTAGACCAGAGAGGCCCTATATGCTCTTTTAGGACATCTGTAATTCATCCTGTAAGGAGTAGGGATCAATTAGAGAGTTTTAAGTAGAATTAATAAAGTCTTATGCTCTTTTAAATGATGAAAGTTGAGATCCCTGGGTGGCGCAGCGGTTTGGCGCCTGCCTTTGGCCCAGGGCACGATCCTGGAGACCCAGGATCGAATCCCATGTCGGGCTCCCGGTGCATGGAGCCTGCTTCTCCCTCTGCCTGTGTCTCTGCCTCTCTCTCTCTGTGTGACTATCATAAATAAATAAAAATTAAAAAAAAAAAATAAATGATGAAAGTTGATTAGGATAACGATTCTGATACCTATTATAAGAGCATTAGTAATCAGAGAGATACTCCAGTAAACTTCACATTTTCTGTATTGCTGAATAATGCTCAATAGAGGTGAATCTTTAACAAAGTTTCACTGTTTGGAATTATAAAATTTTTTTCAGTTATGAACTGTATCAGGCCTCCAGAAAATTTATAGAGTATAATATTATGTATATCCACGTGCCTTCCATCTTAAAGGAATAAAATGTGACAGATGAAATTGAAATTCCCATCTATTGTTTGCCTGTGTTCCATTCCATTTCCTTCATCCTGGATGTATATATTTTTCTCTTCTTTAAAGATAATCTACTTTCTACAAATGATTTCAAAGTAAGAGTCAGATGTATTTTATGTACTAAGGTGTCTTTTGTAAAAGTTGCACATTGAATTTTTCTGTGCTGGATTATTTTAAATACTCCCCAACCTTATTTAAATTAATATAAATTTCTTCCTAGAGCATATTATTGCCCCATATTTTATCTTTTCATTTGTGCATAAATCTAGTTTCCTTATTAGTCTTGTTTACAGTCAGACATCATCACTGCTATAGATCATGAATATTCTAGTATTATACCTCTATAAAAATAATTTACAAACAGTAAAAGATAAAAGGAAAAAATATGGACACAGGGTGATCAGAATGTATTTCCTGAGTTTGTCCATATATACTCTGGTAGGAATAAAGTCTAGTTCAGATACCTGTGTGTATTTCTGGTTTGTGAATAGTGTTTACCTTTTGTTTATTGCTTTACGTTTCACTAAAAATTCTATAGAAATGGACTCTGTATCTGGGATATATGAGTTATTAAGTGATTATAATAAGTAAATCAACATATGAAATATTGATAACATTCCAGTCTTACAGAAGAAAGATTCATGATTTAGGTAAGTTAGGTCGTTTGTCCAAGACCATATAGCTGATAAGATGGGAAATATGGGGCTCCAGCCTGGATTTTAACTCCATATCCATTATCATCCTATACTTATGAGAGAGCAAAACAGACTCTGATATAAAAAAGTCAGGGAATGCTAATAGTTTTAATGAGAGGATGAGATCAGTTTTTACAGCAATAACTAACAAGCATTTAAATTCAGAGAAATAATTTTTATTGTAGTATCAAATCAACTGTGTTTAAGTCTTGTACAGTGTAACCATTTATTTTGTATATATATGTTTATTCCTCTGTAGTTCTTCATGACTACTTTGATTTACACTTGCTGCATGAATGTAAATCAGAAAGAAGTGGATAGTTAAGATATTCTTTGAGTTTTTCTCTTTTTTTTTTTTTTTTTTGAGGTTTTCTCTTTTAGTGTGTATTCAGACATATTTACCAAATTTGCCTAACCCTGAGTTTTGAAACAACCTTGGCACTATTGACATTTTGGGCTGGAAAATTCCTTGTGTGGAGTTTTGTCCTATGCATTGTAGGATATTTGGCAGCATCCTTGATATTAGTAGATACCAGTAGTTCCAATCATATGCTCATGTTTGGGAATTAGGGAGACTTCAAGACCTTGTAATAGAGACATGTTTATTAATAGAGGGATCACAACTCTTAAGTTATATGCTTACAGAAAGACCAGAATCATAAGACAGCTTAAGAAAGAGGCAGTGGTTACATTGAAACTCGTATCTTAGGTTCTAAGAAGTAGAAAAAGCACTAAATATGGGTCTTTCTTCTTAGAACAAGATAGGATATAAATAAATAAATAAATGGCTGTGTATTTCAGAAAGAGACTTAATGTAAAGATAATAAGGACAGGTAGTTTTTAACTTATAATTGGGCTGTGTTCTAAAAGTTCTTTTGAGGATTAATGTCTTTGGTCTCAGAGTTAAATTTTTTCCTCAAACATTTGTTCAACAATATTTGAGTGCCCTGTGTGGGCTAGACACTAGGGCTAGCATAACAAGCAAGATGACATGATACTTTACTTCTTGGAGCTTATAAAATTTTCATGGTATTTATCAAATAAATTTTTTTTTAAGATTTTATTTATTTATTCATGAGAGACACGCTCACAGAGAGAGAGAGAGGCAGAGACAAAGGGAGAGGGAGAAGCAGGCTCCTTGCAGGGAGCCCAACGTGGGACTCAATCCCAGGTCTCCAGAATCAGGCCCTGGGCCAAAGGTGGTGCTCAACCACTGAGCCACCTGGGTGTCCCTATCAAATAAAAATATTAAATATTTATTTATGTGAATTTTTCTTTCTCTTACTCCCCTTCTCCCAGTTTGAGTTGAGGGGAGAATACTTGTCTCTTCTTACTGATGTACCCCAGCTTCTAGAACGCCTGGTAGGTGTGTAAATATTTGCCAAATGAATAATTGATTACTTGGGAAGAGACGTTTTAAAAATTACACACAATTAATTAGAATTGTGATAAGTGCTCCAAAGAGAATAATACAGGTATTATATAATATGAAACATGAAACAATGGGTCTACTGTAGTCTAAAGCTAGATTAGATTAGACAAAGCTTTAAATTGAGGCAGTGTTTTTCCCAGCTTTACTGAGGTATAATTGGCAAATAAAATTGTATATTTTAAACCATACAATGTGATGATTTGACATATGTACCCTTTGTGCAGTAATTACCATAATAGAGTTAACACACCATTACCTCACATAGTTACCTTTTTCGTGTATATATGATGTAAAAGCTTAAAACCTGCTCTTAGCGAATTTCAAGTACACAACACAGTATTACTGTGCTCTTAATTAGATCCCCAGAGCTTATTCATCTTATAACTGAAGGCTTGTTCTCCTTGACCAGCGTCTCTCCATCTCCCCACCCCCAGCCCCTGGTAACCACCATTCTGCTGTTTCTAGGAGTTTGACTTTTCTTTTTTTTTCTTTTCTTTTCTTTTTCTTTTCTTTTTTTTTTTTTTTTTAAGATTCCACATAAAAGTGAGATCAGATCATACAGATTTGTCTTTCTCTGTCTGGCTAATTTCATTTAGCAGGAGGTCTTCTAGCTTCATCCATATTGTTATAAATGGCAAGGTTTCTTTCTCATGGCTGAATGATAATTCTGTTTTCTGTATATACCATATCTTCTTTATCCATTCATTCGTTGTTGGACATTTAAGTTGTTTCTATGTCTTAGCTATTATAAATAATACTGCAGTGAAGTAGGGAGGGGCAGATACCTCTTCAAGACGGTGATATTGTTACCTTCAGATGTATACTCATAAGTGAAATTGCTGGGTATATGGGCATTCCATTTTTAATGTTTTCTTTTTTTTTTTTTTCTATACTGTTTTCTATAGTGGCTGCACCACTTTACATTTCCAGCACTAGTGCACAAGGGTTTCCTTTTCTCCACATCCTCACCAGCACTTGTTATCTCTTATCTTTTATTTCTTATCTTTTTGATTACAGCAATCCTAACAGGTGTAAGATGATAGCTCATTGCAGTTTTGATATGCATCTCCCCGGTTTGTGATGGTCAGTACCTTTTCATGTACCTATTGGCCATTTGTATGTCTTTGGAAAAATGTCTGTTCAGTTCCCCTGCCTCTTTTTAATTAGATTGTTTTTTGCTGCTCAATTGTGTGAATTCTTTATATATTTTATATATTAACTCCTTATCATATGAAACTGGACCACTTGATTTGTAAATACTTTTTTGTAGGTTGCTTTTTTATTTTGTTGGTTATTTCCTTTCCTGTGCAAAAGCTTTTTAATTTAGTTCCAAATGGCTACTTATACTTTTGTGGCCAGTGCTTTTGGTATCATATAAAAGAAAAAAAATCATTGCCAAGACTAATGTCAAGGAATATTTTCTGTATGTTTTCTTCTAGGAGCTTTATGGTTTTAGTGATTCTTAATACCAAGATTTTAAGAATTAGTAGGAGGTACCGAGACATGTTTTAGGAGTAAGACTGGGGGTTGGAGTGTATTGTAGGTTGAAGGAACAGCTTTGTGTGCATGTCTGAGGTGGGATATAATGTGGCATTTTTAGAGCTTGAGAGTTGGCAGGGATGGGGGGAGGTCAGGGGGATAGCGTGGTACCAGATGGTATATTGATTTTTTGTCTATTGTGTACTGAAATACCGAACATTTGTAGTAAAAAAACAATAATAACATTACTGTATTAGCAATTACATAGGGAAAAGCTTTTAAGTGGTAATTAAATTTTTAAAAATTCTGATACTTGAGAAAAGTCTATTTTAATTGATTAGAAAATGGGACTCCTATCTTACATCTATGTACTCATGACCTCTAAATCTATGTTTCTACCTCTGGATGTTTTTGTTTGATTTATGCTCACGTATCCAAGTAAACATATCCAAAAGTGAATTCTTTCCATATCTACCAATTATGTAAAACAAAAACAAAACAGAACCGTTTCGTGGCTTTTCTGTCCCAGTGAATGTTTTATTCACTCAATTTCTCAAGCTAGAAACCTTTACTCCTCTTAATTTCCACCTTAAGATAATGAAGCTGTGTCACCATTTAATTATTATTATTTCTACTTAATTGTATTATATCACTCAAAACTTTCCTCTTTCTCTTAGGTAAACTGCTGCCTAAACTTAGGTTCTTGTTTTTTCTTCGCTGTATTTCTGCAAGTTTTCTAGCCATCTGTCTTTGTTCTTTTCCCATTTAGTCTATATGCCCCTTGCCGCTTGAGTGATCTTTTCTGAATGTAAAGCTAATCCTGCCTCTTGACTACCTACAGGCCTAGCATGGCTCATTATGACTTTCAAGATAAAAATTAACTAGGCAAAATGCACTAGGCCTTTCAGAATCTGCGTTGTGCTCATCTCACCAGCCTTTTATATTTGCCCTTTCATCACATTCTTTATTTTTTGCCATACTTTTTCAATTCTAGGAATTTATTTTTTAATTTAAATCAATTAAAACTAAATAAAAATACTAAAATCTGTTCCTGAATTGGACAGCAGAGATATAGAACATATCTATCATCAAATAACAACTCTGTTGGATTATGCTATTCTTGAGTATATTAAGTTCTCCTTTCCCTATGTCTTTATGTATACTACTGTCCTTTTCTGTATGTGTAATGTGCCCTTCCTTGTTTTGCCTAATTCCCTTCTCCCATTGAGACTCAGTTTGGGGGGCCCCTGGGTGGCTCAGTCGGTTAAGCATCTGCCTTCGGCTCAGGTTATGATCCTGGAGTCCTGGGATCAAGCCCCACATTGGGTTCCCTGCTCAGTAGGGAGTCTGCTCCTCCCTCTGCCCCTCCTTCTGTTCATGCGTGTGTGCTCTCTCTCTCTCTCTCTCAGTCGCACACTCTCTCAAATAAATAAAAATCTTTAAAAAATGCTCAGTTTGAGTGTCATCCATTTCTGGAAGATCTTACCCAACACCATCTTTTTCTGTCTCCTCCAACCCTGAAGTCCAAATTCTTGCCTTTTGCGTTAATGTCTATTATATTTAAATCCAGGAGTCAGTGTTTAGTAAGTAGCGAGATTTTAGAAGATAAATAAGATTGAAATTTTGTGGAAAAAAAAGAAATTTTGTGTAAACTATAGTTTTACTTAGTATAGTTTTATGTTGAGTGTAGTGCATGGATTTACCACCATGAAGTAAAGATACGCTTAAATGGATTTAGCATCTGAGTACTGACTAAAGAAGCTTTTCATTAAATAATCATGGTTTATGTTATAGAGGTCAAAGTTACTAGACTTGCTACATTTAATAAGACTTTAAAACATAGAATTGAATCTAGCAACTCAAGAATCTGTCTGAAGGTAACTTTACAGATAGAAAGCATTGTAATCAGGTGTGTTTTCATTACAAAAATACAGTATTAGATTTGTAATCTTAGGTCAACTTTAATAAGCATTATGATAAGCAGAATGGGGAATGAAGAAAGCATCAGCATAGTACCTACCCTCAAGTTTATAATATGGTTACTTATTATCAGCAAGTTTTACTTCTGCTCTATTGTAGTTACCCACTACTTCCTGTATCCCACCATCACTTGGTATATTTCACTTCAGTAATTTTAGGTTGTTGGTGGTTTTTTAAAGTAGTTTTTCTCTGTATACTCTGTATCATGCTTTTGCTTTCAAATCATCATTCTACTCCATACAGAAGGCTCTTTATTTTTGAGGATCATGGGATTTTTGGTATGCTGCGTACATGTGGGAAGCTAAGTTACCTTTCCACATCATAATGACTTTGACATCTTATTTTCAGTCTTCCATCTTTACTTTAAACATCATTTGTGGCTGGCCTTATTGTTCTTAAGGATAACCCATTAAACCATCTAGCCTCACAATTCTTTTAATTCTCAGTAATGACCTTCAGCTTTCTCTGCTTTAAATTTCTCATGTTATATTTAGAAAATTTAACAAGGTTGATTAAAATATAATTTACAGAGAACATTTTATGAATTCTAACACACAAGCAGTTGGATAACCAACTCTTCAACAGTCAAGATAATAGAGCAGTTCTGTCATCCCCAGAAGTTGGTTTTTTTTTTCCTTCAAGATTTATTTGTTTACAAAAAAAAAAAAAAAAAAGATTTATTTGTTTACTTGAGAGAGAGAATGCATGAACAGGAGGGACAGAGGAAAAGGGAGAGAAAATCTCAAGTGGACTCTGCCCTGGGCTGAGCGCAGAGCTGGACGTGGGGCTCCATCCCCCCAACCTGAGATCATGACCTGAGCCAGAGGCACAACTGACTATGCCACCCATGCACCCCATCCTTTTCTTTTGTGCTCCTTGGCAGTCCTCTCCTTAACCTATACTCTGGCACTGGCAACCATTGATCTGCTTTTTGACCTTACAGTTTTGCTTTTTTTCAGAGTGTTATATAAATGGAATCATACAGTATGTACTTTTGAGTCTGGCTTCCTTTTCCTTTACCTAACAGTATACATTTGAGATCTAGCCATATTGTCGCATGTATCAGTAGTTTGTTCTTTTTCCTGAGTAGTATTCTTTTGTAGCATGGTTTATCCATTTAACACCTGAAGAACATTGGGTTGTTTCCAGTGTTGGGTAATTGTGAACGAAACCCTGTGAACACTTTGCTTACAAGTTTGTGTGAATGTAGTTTTCGTTTTTCTTGAGTAAATGTCTAGGGGATTGTTGATCATGTGGCAGTGTATTTTTAGCTTACTAGAAATTGTCAAACTGTTTTCTAAAGTTACTGTATTATTTTCATTCCTATCAGCAATTAATGGGAAATCTAGTTGCACATACTTACCAGCCATTCTGATAGGTGTGTGGTGATCTTTTATTGGCATTTTGGTTTGCATATCAATGATAAATGATGTTAGACACCTTTTCATGTGCTTATTTGTAACCATCTGTCTTTTTGGTGATTGTATTTAAATCTTTTATCCATTTTCTTTAAATTTGAATGTTTTCTTATTGTGTTTTGAGGGTATTTAGTCTAGACAAGTCTGTTATCAGTTACATGATTTGCAAAAATTTTATATATGCTATTAACCAGCATCACTACTATTTTTACTTTAGTTAATTATCTTTTAGAGTTACTGAAAATGGGCAATTGTCTTTTATATTTACCTTTATCTTAACAATTTTTGAGGAATCTTCTTCCTTTTTTTGTATAGATCCAAGGGTTTATATTTCTTCTGCCAGAAATAATTCTTCTGGCTGAATAATTTCCTTTAATATTTCTTGTATTGTGGGTCTCCTGATAATTTTCTCAGAGTTGTTTTTTGGTGGGGGGAGTCTGAAATGTCTTTATTTCACCTTTATTTTTGAAAGATATTTTTACTGAGTATAGAATTCTGGGTTGATAGTTTGTTTTAGTACTTAAAAAGGTCACTCCATTGTCTTCTGGCTTGCACAATTTTAGATGGGAAATGTGCTTTTAATTCTTACCTTTGTTCTTGTGTATGTAATTAAGGTATTACCAATCTTGTTGAACATTAACTGGAGCCTTAGCCAAAGCAATAGAATTAGGGGTGAAGAAAAGCACAATGATTTGAAAGAGGAAATACATTTGTGGCTTTCTACAGGTATTTATATAGAAAACTGTAAGAGAGTTAATAGATTATTAAAATGGGTAGTAAAAGTTTAGCAAGTTTACTGGATATAAGTTGGCCATATCCATTGGGTACACCAAAAGAATATTTCAAGTTAAAATTTTTGGTGTCCATAAAGGTAAGCAAGCATAACCTCAACAAATTGTATGTTACACTTTTTTAAGAAAATAATTAAATGTTATCAGGAATATTTTTTTAAAACTCTGGTAATGCCTAACACATTGTGGTATTTGCTTATTAGTAGACAAACAGATTAATGGAGAGCCTAAAAACAGATCCACGAAGAAAAGTTGATAAACTGAACTTAATCAAAGTTACCAATTTTTGTGCTTCAAAAGACATCATTAAGAAAGTGAAAAGAGCCCATAAGGGGAGAAAATATTTGCAGATAATGTACCTGATAAGTGACCTATATCCATAAGAACTTTTACAACTCAATAATGAAAAGACAAATAACCCAGTTGCAGTTTAAGCAAAGGATTTGACTAGATATTTTTTACTGAAGCACTACAGATTATTAGTAAGCACATAAAAAGATGTCCAACATTATTAGTTACTAGGTAAATGAGATACCAGTTCATACTTAGCAGCGTGGCTGTAATCAAAAAGACAAGTGTTGTTAAGAATGTAGAGAAATCACGGTAGGAATATAAAATGGCCCAGCTACTTTGGAAGAGTTTGGTAATTTCTTTCTTTTTTTTTTTTTTTTTCATTTTGGTAATTTCTTAAAATGTTAAAACAACATTATCATTTGACCTAGCAATTCCAATTCTATTTCTCTGTACCAACCCAATAGGAATGAAAATATATGTCTACACTTTGGATACAAATGTTCATAGCAGCATTACTGACAGTGGCCTAAAAGTGGAAACAACCCAAAGTTCTATCAACTGATAAATGGTTATACAATTGTATTGAAGTAGTAATATATGCTACAATATGGATGGGTCTGAAAGACATTATGCTCAGTAAAAGAAGGCAGACACAAAAAAAGCACATCATCATATGACTTTATTTATGTGAAATATCCAGAAAAGGCAAATCTATAGACACAAAAGGAGACTCTTAAACGGGCACAATATTTCTTTTGGAAGTGATAGAATGTGCTAAAATTAGATTGCTGTGATGATTATATAACTCTATATGAAAATCACCAGATTGTGTATTTACAATGAATAAATTTTATGGTGGTAAATTATATTTCAATATAGCTATTAATTAAAAAAATATAGACATGTTTTGGAACTTCAGGAGCATAAGGGTAGCCTTACTAATCATTAGAGATGGTATTTTTAAATTTTTATTTGTTTTTAAATTTAATTTAAAAATTTTCTTTAGAGAGCCTGAGTGAAGAGAGAGAGAGAGAGAGAGAATCTTAAGCAGATTCTAGGCTGAGCGTGGAGCTTGATGGTGGGGTCTGATCCCAGGACCCCTTAGGTCATGACCTGAGTCTGACAACCAATTGAGCCACTCCGGTACCCTCATTTTGAGATAGTTTAATAGTTGGGATACAGTTGGGGTTCTATATTAGATGTTGCTAAAAAATGAATTCTGGTGGATTTAAGAACTACATATATAAAGCAAAGCTTAAGAATTTTATACATACACATATGCATGTAAGATAGTTGTCTTTGTCAAAAATTTTTTTTACCCAAGAGAAAATGTACAAGCTGTAAACAAAATACAACAAAAAAATGTCTGTGTTGTATTAAAACAAAACAAACTTCTGTGTGAAAGAACAAAATGAAAAGCCATTGTTAGGGGATGAATGCAGTTCATGAAATTAACAATTAGCATCCAGGATGCATAAAACTATGACTGAATTTTAAAAGGCCAACAATCAATTGAAAAGTGGCAAAAGGGCAATTGGAACATAGGATATTTCAAAATATGTCAAATCTCAGTAATAACTAAATAACTGCAAATTAAAATGATAAATGATTTTATTTTAATGTATTTGACAAATATAAAGCCTGATAATACCACGTTTTGGTTATTTGGGGGAAAACAGGAACTCTTAAACATTGCTGATAGACTTTATAAAATAATGTAACTGTATAATACAATAAATATCTGGCAAAGTTGAAAATGTGCATACGGTAAGGCCACATAATTCCACTTACAGATTTCTATCGAGAAGAAACTAAATAGCACTTGGACAGGATGACACGTTTATCAAGATTTTTAATGCAGCATTGTACATAATAACAAAAAGTGAAAAGTCACATAGCTCTCAGTAGAGAAATGGATAAACTGCATGTATTTATATAAATTAACTCTATATTATAGTCAAACTGAATGCACAAGGAATTTTGGTCTTTTGGTAAGGTTGATCTCAGTTATGTAGATAAATCTTTATGCTGAAAGCAATGAAAAAAAATGTGAGATTTTTTTAAAAAGATTAAAGAGAGCTGGAAAGACAGTTGGGAATACCCAGGCTAATGTTAGAGGTAAGTAGAAGATTTGAGGCAAAAGCTGCTTTAGCTTAAAGTCCTTTGTTAATATTGTTTATTTTATTTTCCTGACTAACTAGGCAAAAGGATCAAAATTATGGCCTCAGGGTTTGTTCAAGATACACATTCTTATAGGAGATCTTCTGCAAATTAAGCTAGACCTCAAAAGGCCATGCCTTCAGGGTAAAAGCAACCAGATCTAAAATCATCCTTCCTCTCTGTAGTTCCAAAATATTGCCTGATAAGCAGAGCAGGAAAAGGAATGTAAAAGGAGAAAAATATCTGAGATTGAATTTGTCACAGATTGGCCTTATAGCAGATCTGTATCTTGACAATCAAGGAACCTCAGACTGTAATATTGATTTGAAGTGTTGCTATGGTCTGAGTTTTTGTGTTCCCCCAAAATTCGTATGGTGAAAACTTAATGCCCAAAGTAATGGTATTAGGAGTTGGGGCCTTCAGGGGGTGATTAGGTCATGAGGGTGGAGCTCTCATGGGATTAGGATTAGTGGGATTAGTACCCTTTTAAATGTGACCCAAAAGAGCTAACTCACTCCGTCCACTGTGTAAAGGACACATAGTGAAGATGGCATTCTGTAACCCAGATGAGAGCCTTCACCAGAGTCAGACCATGCTGGCACTCTGATCTTGAATATGTGTTCTCCAGAACTGTGAGAAATAAATGTTTGTTGTTTATAAGCTACTTGAGTTTCTGTTTTTTTGTTTTAACCACCTGCATGGATTAAGAAATGTATATTAGTTTCCTACTGTTGCTGTAACAAATTAACCCAGATTTAGTGGCTTAAGATAACACCAATTTATTATCTTATAGTTCTGAGGGTCAGAAGTCTGAAGTGAGCCTCAGTGGGCTAAAATCAAGTTGTTGGCAGTACTGTATTCCTTTATGAAAGCTTCATGACAGGGTACATTTTTTGCATTTTCCAACTTTTAGAGGTTGCCAGCATTCTATGGCATGTGGCTCCTTTCTGTCTTCAAAGCCAGCAATGACCAGTTGAGTCTTTCTAATGACACCATCTCATTCTGACTCTTCTGCCCCTTTTCCCATTTTAAACATTTTTGTGATTATAATGGGCCAACCAGTATGATCTTACTTTAAGGTCAACTGATTAGCAACCTTAATTCCATTTGTAACCTTAATGCCTTCTTACCATGTAACATAATGTATTTGTGGTTAGCGGGTATTGGAACATGAGCATTTCTGTGAGGCCATTCATTCTACCCACCACAAGATGGTTTCCAACTGATAGTGCCTTTAGGTGCCTTCTGGAAGCAGACAGGAAGCATCTCCGGAGGAGGCTACATCCATCCTAGGCCTTGGAATTTTTAATCTTTTGAGGGCAGAAGCCAGTAAGTACTGAATTAAGTGCACAAAGAAATAGGCAAGCTGAGCAAGAACCATGAGACAGCAGAAACTACTCGTACACTAGAAGATATTGGAATGATCAGATACTGATTTTTAAAATGGTTGTGCTGAGGGCGCCTGGGTGGCTCATCATTAAGTGTCTGCCTTCTGATCAGGTTATGATCCCAGGGTGCTGGGATCCAGCTCCACATTGAACTCCCTGCTCAGTGAGGAGGAGCCTGCTTCTCCCACTGCATCTCCCACTGCTCATGCTTTCTGTCTCTCTCAAATAAAATCTTTAAAAAAATAAATGGTTGTGCTTACCATATTTTTAAAAAGGACAGACTTCAATATCTACAAGGAATGAGGAGGGAAAAAATGATGTTAAATATTTGAAAAATAACATAGTAAAACATGTACAAATAAAATTATTAAACTAACAAGCCAGCAGATAAACTTCCATCTCTAACCATGAAGAAGTAAGAAGGTTTGGATTTATCTTCAAGTGTAGACAGCTAGGAAACTGGAGTCTATATTTAAAAGAAATTTGTTTCAGCATTGGAAAATAGGACTGTAGTCCCTGAGAAAAATGAAATTAATGATATAGGCCTTACGATCACTCCACCATTTTGCTTGGAGGTCACTTCCAGACTATAGCACAGGCAGGATGAGCCAAAAAGAGCCCAGGGGTCTCACTGACTTGAGAAGACAGAAATCAGCATTCAGAGTATTTTAAGTGGCTAAAATTTGTGGAGGCAGAAAAGAGGTAGCTACACAGAAAAAGAGCTCAAGAAACCAGCACATGTTACCCTTGAATCTTTGAAAAAAAGTTAATGCATATGTAGGATGAACATCCCATAAGGGCTGATAAATAACACTTTTAGGAAAGAATACCAGTGAGCTGTAATCTGAACAATGGCTAGAACTCCCACAGGTCTGAGAGTCATTCAGGTTCCCACCAGCCAGAGTAAGAGCAGTCATGGAATACAAGAGTTATTCATTGGAGATCCATGAAACCTAAACATAGTGGTGGGAAGACTTTAGTGCTTTTGTTCTAAAAACCTTTTTTAAAAAGCCTCAAAATGATCTTCAAGTGTTTTTAACTTTTTGAATAAAGTATGATACTCTTAAAACAAATCCAGCACTCATAGTGTCTGACATCCACATAAAAATTACTAAATGTGCAAAAAAAGCAGGAAAATGTATTTCATTATCAAGAGAAATATCAGTTAGTGGATTAGAAATAATACATAATGAAATTAGCAGATAAGGATGTTAAAAATGCCATTAAAATTTGCTCAGTGTAGTCAAGGACCAAGGGATAACATAAACATAATGAAGAGATAAATGGAGAATGTTAAAAGGAAACAAATCATTCAACAAATGGTGCTGGATCAAATAGATGTCAATATAGAACAAAAGAACATTAACCCTATCACCTCATTCACAAATCAAAATGGACTGTAGGCTTAAATGTAAAACTCAATCTCTAAAACTTTTAAGAGAAAAACGTTTGCAGCCCTATAGCAGCACTAAAAATCTAAAGGGAGATAGCTGATAAACTAATAATGGTGGCAATAAAATAGAATACTAAAAATTCTTGTTTAAGTTTATCTCCCATAAGAATATTATGGGAGATGAGAATGGGAAGAAGGAACATATAATAGATACGACAGAAAACAGGTAACAAGATGGTAGATATAAATCCAGCTATCCCAATAATTACATTAAATGTTAATGGTCCTAACACTTTAATTAAAAAGTAGAGACTTAGAGTCTGGATAAAAATGGAAGATTTAACTGTGTGTTGTCCAGAAGAAACTCAATGTAAGCATAAAGACATAGATTAAAAGAGGTTAGAAAGAGATATAGGGGAAGTTCCAGTGGAAGCGGGTGCGGCGCTGAGTCCGGTGCGGATCTGACAAGATCAAAGCTGCAGGAGAATGGACAGTGAGGTACAGAGAGATGGAAGGATCTTGGATTTGATTGACGATGCTTGGCGAGAAGACAAGCTGCCATATGAGGATGTTGCAATACCACTGAATGAGCTTCCTGAACCTGAACAGGACAACGGTGGCACCACAGAATCTGTTAAAGAACAAGAAATGAAGTGGACTGACTTGGCCTTACAGTATCTCCATGAGAATATTCCCCCTATAGGAAAGTAACACCTGGCTCCTTTTTCCTGTACATATTTTTGAAAAATATACAGATACAAAATGTAAAAAAAAAAAAAAAAGAAAAAGAGATATAGGACAAAAAATGCTAATCATAAGAATGTTGGTGTGGCTGATACAACATGAGATTCCTATTCAAGGAATAGGGCTTTAGTACACGGCAAAGGGGAACATTTTTTAATGATGAGATCAATTCACAAAGGAGACCTAATAAAAAATATATGCATCTAATAACATAGCTTCAAAATACATGAAGAAAAAACTGACTGAACTTAAAAAAAGAAGGATCTATAGAAATGTAGAACACATAAAAAAAATTATAGAAGACTTAACACTATCAATTAACTAGGCCTAACTGACATTTATGGTACAATCTACTCAATAAATGCAGATACATTATTTTCAAGTGTACATGGAATGTTCACCAGCATACATCATATGTTACTTGTAAATAAAATCCCAGTAAATTTAAAATGATTATAATCTTACAGAATATGTTTTATGATCACAGGGATTCAGTCAGATTTAGTAACAGATTTCTGGAAAGTGACCATTTGGAAATTTAACAATGTATTTATGGCCTATGTGTAAGTGAAGACATCATAAGGGAAATTGCAAACATTTTGAACTGAATGAAAATGGAAAGACAGCACAATTTATGAGATGGAGCTAATGTAGTGAATATAGAGAAACTTACAGTTTAATGTTTTTATTAGAAAGAGGCAATGAGCAAAATCAATGCTATAAGCTTCCATCTGGAAAGCTTAGAGAAAAATAAGTGCAAATGAAAAAAAAAGTAATTAGAAGGAGGAATATAATAAAGGTAGGACAGAAATCAAAATCACAGAAATGGATGGACAATTAAGAAAATCATTGAAACCATAAGTGGTATCTTGATTAGATCAATAAAATTGCTAATTGCTAACATTTTAGCTGGACTGATTGATGAAAAAGGAGAGGAGATACTTAAACCAGTATTGGGAATGAAAGGGGGATATCACTACAGATTCTACAGACATTAAAGGCAAATATGAAAATTTTTTGAACAGCTTTATGCAAATAGTATAATTTAAAAGATATGAATGGCCAAAAGTGACTTAGTTAAGAATTAGATAACCTGAATGTTTTATATTGATTTAAAAACCCAATTCATAATTTAAAACCTTGCCATCAAGAAGACTCCAGGCCTGGTTTATAGTTAATAAATAAATAGTAAAATATGCAAACTCAGAAAATAGAGAATAGCTCACTTCTCACTTTGCTTTTTGAGGCCACCATTACTGTTACCATAAAAAAACAAAATAGAGACATTTCAATAGAAAGGATGCTAACAGTCATTAATCATCAAAGAATTGAAAATTACAACAACTATGAGATACCCATATATTAGAGTGCTAAAGCTAAAATAAAAAAAAGATTGACAGCGTCATGCGTTGATAAGGCTCTGGTGCAACTGGACTTCTTGTATATTACGAGTGGAAATGTAAAAATCTAAAAAAAAAAATGTAAAAGACTACAGCCATTTTGCAAAACAACTCTTTCATTTCTTAAAATTTTAACGACAAGCCAAAACAACTCTACCACTAAACCCAGCGATTACACTCTTACATACTTATTAAGGAGAAGTGATAGCGTATTTATAAAATAAAACTTATACATGCATGTATATATCAGCTTTACTTATAATAGCCACACATCCTAAACAACCCACATGTCCATCAACATGAGAATTGATAAACAGTTTGTCATGTATCCATATAAGGGAATACATCTCCACAATTAAAATGAAAATACTAACCGATACGTGTAACAACATGAATGAATCTCAGACTGTTTGCTGGTAAAAGAAGCGAGATACAAAAGAGTATATGTTTTGTGATTCCATTTAGACACAGCTCTAGAAAAGACAAATCCTTTGACAGCTAAATAAATTTGATTGGCAGTAAGCCTGTTTAGAAAGACTTTATTTCCAGGTGGCATCCCTGGCATTTTCTACCAAATATTCAAGCAAGACATCCTATATTTTTCATTTTTCCCAGGTGTTAAAGAGAAAGAACATTATCATTCATTTTATGAGGGTAGCACAACATTAATATAAGAACCTGATAAGTACAAAAGAAATTTATAGACCAGTTTCATTGGTGACTACATAGATGCAGTAATTTTAAAGAAACTGTCAGGACAAGATACCTCAAAAATACCTCATGATAATGTTGGCTTTTCCTAAAGACGGGAAAAGTTTGGTTTAACATATATTAATTAGATAAAGGAAAAAATGATGCAATTATTGGAATAGATGCAAAATAAATTTGATAAAATTCATCATTTGTTGATAGTAATAAAAAATCTTTTGCAAGCTAGATGTTGAAGGAACTTCCGTAAGGTGATAAGTGGTGTTTATATTTTTTAAGACTTATTCATTTATTTGAGAGCATGCATATATACTTGTGTGCATGTGCAAGTAGGGGAGGGGCAGAGAGAGAGAATCTCCAGCTGACTCACCACTGATCATGGAGCCCAACATGGGGCTGGATCCCATGACCATGATGAGATTATTGCCTGAACTGAAATCAAGAGTCTAGCTTAACCAACTGAGCCATCCAGACGACCCAAGTGCTGTTTATTTTAAAAAGAATATAGCAAACATTGTATTTAATGATGAAATTTTGAATGCCTTCCCATTTAGTTTGGGCATATATAGTTAAAGCTTAAAAATAAAACTGCCAGTTATTTTACCAGCAAAAGATAGATTTATTCAGGAGTAGTAGAAAACTGCCATCCTGGACAAGCAGGCTATGGAAAACCATAGGCAAGTCCCCTAAGCAAGTTTCTTTATAAAAGGAGGGAAGTTGGGTGGGCTCTTGTAAACAAAAAGTCCATTGGTTATGCTATATGTTGGCAAATCGAACTTCAATAAAAACAAATGGAAAAAAAAAAGTCCATTGGAACAAACTAGAAGTTCAAAGTATAGTGGTCTTTCATTGGCAGAGTGACAGCCTCTCATTGGCTGAACTGCTGCCCCTTAGGAGGAAAGCCTTTTTTCCTCCTCCTGGGATAGTCAGGTAGTATCCTCATGCAAGGTCCCTGTCTTCCTTTGGGTCTACAACTGACGACTCTTGGTAGGATGTGAGAGCTCCCCCTGCCGGCCTCCCAACTCCAAAAAAGAGATTTCCTTTTATTTTCACAAAGTCAAGGATATCTGCTGTCCTCACTAATTTTCAGCATAATATGGAGATCCTAGCCAAGGCAGTAAGGCAAGAACAGAAAAAAAAGAAAGAAAGCAGTAAGGACTGGAAAGGGAAAAACAGAACCACCATATCTATAGATGATATATTTGTGTATGTAAAGAATATCAAGATAAATTATTAGAGAATTTAGCAATGTTGCTAGATACAGAGTCAATATACAAATTAGTTATGTTTCTGTTAACCTACAAGAAACAATTAAAGATACCATTTACAGTAGCACCAATACTATATACTATGAATAAATCTTAGCAGGATATATGTTAAGACCTTGATCATATCTAGGGAGGAGCTGAGAAGCCCAATAGAACAAACATGTAAGTCCTTGTTTGCTGCCTCTTTTCACACTTAAATCTAGGAAATGTGCAGCATTTAAATTCAGTAGGCTTATATAGGGAGGGGCTTTATGTTTTGTCCAATCTAAAACAGAATAACATCTTAAAATAGTTTTTACAGTATTTTTGGAGCACATTGATAAATAGAATATCTTAGTAATAGAGATTTGGGACTCTTTCAGTCTGTCTTTACCTAATATGAGTCTTATGTAAAAAAATATAGCGTTCTTGAAAGCTCTCTCTGATGATGGTTCATTCACTTTTCTGCCTGAAATTTCCACTCTAGGAACTAGTACTGATTCACTTCACAAAGATTTTTATTAAATACATATTTACCAAGTACCATGATAGTAAGTACCTTATTTTGCCAAAGCTAAGACATCATTAATTTTAAGTTGCATCATTTCATGTTCTGCTAACTGAAAAAATATTGCCACTCTTCGGCTATAACACACCATTGATTTTATTTTTTTTATTTTATATACATATTTTTTAAGATTTTATTTATTTATTCCTGAGAGACACAAAGAGAGAGGGGCAGAGACCCAGGCAGAGGGAGAAGCAGGCTCCATGCAGGGAGCCCGATGCGGGACTCGATCCCGGGACCCCGGGGTCACACCCTGGGCCGAAGGTGGTGATAAACCGCTGAGCCACCCAGGGATCCCCACCATTGATTTTAATATGCATCTTGATTTCAAAGATGTTAAAATGTTTTTTTAAAGCATTTTATGATTTATTAAACATTTCTATAGAAGTATTTCTACTGTTTTACAATTTAGGAACACCACTAAAAAACAAACTACTTTACCTTTAATTTTTCATACCTGTTGTGCTACCTTTTTTTTCTTCCCTCATTTAAGCATTCTTAAATTAGTTCCTCTTTTTGGTTTCCTAGTTATTTTGCCATCCTGGTCATTTTTCTTGGAATGCCTTTCACTTTATCTGTAAGCTGCTTAAAACTGAGTAAGATACAGGCTTCAAAAAGAAGACAGTAAAATATTCAAATCTGTATATCCAGAAGGTAGAACACTTTTGCAATCATGATTCTTGTTAACTTGACAAGATTTTCAGTATTTTTTTCCTTAACACAAAGTAGTCCATAGCCATGAACAAATTGTGTTTTAATTTTTATAAGTACGTAGGTTTAAATTTGTACGTCATACTGGTCACAGCAAGATTTTCTCCCCATTGATATTCATTTACTCATTCTTATAATTAGAGTTAAAGATGCTACTTTCTTTTAACGTTTTTTGTTACAAATGTAAACTGGAATGTAATACGTGTCTTTTTTCATTCTTCTCCTCTACAAAGTTATTACCCAAAAAATCAGTCTATAACATTTCAACCTCGGAATATTCTAAATAACAAAGCTATTTACTTGTTTAGTAGTGAATATTTATGTTTGAATATTTTAAATTCTTCACAATCACATTATTTCTGATAGTCATTGTGTGATTGTTTACTGTTTTGTGTATTGCCTAGTTCAGCTTAAATGACCTAAAAGAAAAATGACCCCTCATAGTTAAATTTATAATTCTCTAATTCATTTGGATATATGGTTTTAATTTGATTATTATAAAATTAAACTTTTCCAGTAGGTTATATACTTTTCTCTCTTTTACAACACAGGTTTTGAGAGTATTTTAGAAGGGCTTTATGGACCACGGCTACGAAGAGACCTCAGTTTATTTGAAGGTAATGCTTTTTAAATTGTATTTTAAAATTCTGACTTCCCATCCCATTTAATAAATGAAAGGTGGTGGTTCTGTGCTAACTTTATATTAAACATGAATTTGTGGTCTTGTTTAATTAGTAACTTTTTAACTAAATAAAGTGATCCAAATATTGTTTTTGTTATTACATAATGTTATCGTAACCTTTTAAAATACTTAATACATTGATCAAAAAGGAATGTGAAACTTCTTTTTGACTTAATGGTGAAATTTAATTTTTGTTATAACGTACCCTCATTTATTCTTAAAGAAGTTTTAAAAGGGTTCAATTAAGTAAATATTTCCTGTTGTTCATGAGACAGGCAGCCTGGAAACCTCAGATTGTCACTCTGAGAAATCCTACCATGTGTGCTCAGAGTCTTATATTTATATATAATACTATTTGTTACTTATTAGCCACTTCTTTCAAATGCTATAGCATAAATCCTAGTGGAAGATTTTGATTTGTCATATAATTTCTATGATATCATAGTTTAGTTGTTTTATTGCTTGCTTGGAAATATACAATAGTAGGAGAACGTTTTTGTAGACATCTAAAATTTTATACTCCAGTTTATTTACAGAGTAAGTAATGGTAGTATAAATTTTTACTTTGATTTTGATTGAATTATTTCTGAATCTTGTATCTGGTCAGTTTTATGTCCTAACTCTAGTACCTTCTATTCGACTGTGTACCTTCCATTCTACCAAGACCCCAGGTCTCTAAAGGTCCTTATTCTTCTGCATAAATACATCTTTGAGTTGAGGGAAAGATGATGGGAGTTAAGGGAGTGATGGTGGAGTAGACAAAAGTTTTCTGGCCATTCTTTATTAATATTGAGCAGGATAATTGAGTTATGAATCAGATCTGAAAGTATCTATGCAAGATCATTTGTCCCAACCACCTCTCTTCACTGAGATGAATTGATATCCATGTAGAACATGACTTTAAGAATGGAGACTCCAAAATGTGCTTGTTCTAGGGTTTTATCATTCGTATAGCTAAGATCATTTTTTTATTTCTCTTAACTTTATTCATTTCTCATCTTATCATAATTCAGCACTGAATTAAGTATTTTTACCTGATACATTTTTAGCAATACTGATCAATTGTAGTTCCACCTATTTTTCTGAGCTTAAAAATGAACAGAGGAAAAATATTTTTAAAAAACAAGAATTTAATCTAAGCCTGACATTTCTTCAGACTTCCCTTGCTTAACCTGCTGCCCTCATTCATGTCAGAAGTCAGCATTATATTTGCCTTCTGACAACCCAAATTATAGCTTGTGACTCAGCCTGTTCCCTCACTTTTGTTTATTTATATAGTTGCATATATATGTATATACCTATGTTCCTTCAAAAATTGTTTATTATACAAACAGCAGAATGTTCAAAGGAAATAAATGCTTTGTATTTTGTTTTTAGACTAGCATTTCTTTAGTATACAAGTTGTACATGTTTATTTTAGGAAATTCAAAAATAGAGATAAACCAGAAAGAAAAAATTATCCCTATTCACACGATCCATAAATAATTTTCAAACAATTTTCTATGATGTAAGGTATATGTTTGTGTGTATTCTTTTATTATAGTAGTATATAGTATATGCACACTATGTACAATTTCTTTGCCTTGTTCACTGGTATATCATTTGGGTTTATAAAGTCTAGATCATCTTTCTTAATGGCTGCACAGTATTTCATTGTAGATCTATTTATAATTAATTTACCTAATTTAACAACCCATTGCCATATATGTCATTCCATTTATTTAAGTTCAGATAGGTCTTGTACTTTATGTCCTTTTGAAAAAGTGCTTTTTTTTTTTTTTTGGTGGAGAGAGCTAACAAAATTAGCTAATAAGCTTTGAAACTTGCATATAGACACATATCTGTTCCCTTTTTTCACCCCGAATATTCTTTCTCCAGGTTTCTCAGGTAAATTGTTTCTCCAGATTTCTTAGGTAAATTCTTCCTCCTTTTAGTTCCTTTTTTTGAATTTAAGAAAAGCTTCTAATTAAATTGTAGACTTAAGTATGAGGATATTAATTATAGCAATAAATCTATAGCTATGCAAGGAAGAAGACAGCTCTACATTTTGAAGGAAAATTAAATCAGTGCTATCAAAGTGTAGAACCTCTTGAAAAGGCATGTAGAAACTACCCATTATCTCCAGCTTCTCTCTTATCCTCTTATAAATAAGTGTGCTTTCTTTGTTGTTGTCATTGTTAAAAATGGTTTAATGTTTAGATGCTTGGGACTCTAAGTATAGGTGTTTCTCACTATACAGGACTGTATGCAAGAATCAAATAGATTACCGTATATTTTTAGATAAATCATTGGAAGTCTGAACTCTCGTTAACTGACTTTCCAAAACTCAGAAACTAGTATATTGCTTAGCAAAGGATCCCCGTATAATACTCTAAATTATTTTTTGTTATAAAATTAAATGCATAGTATTTTAATTTTATAATACTTAATTTTGCATAGTATTTTAATTTTATAATACATTAAATAGACTACATTGCATACCTATTACTGTTTTTGTGGAAATTAATATTCTAAATTTCGTACTGCTACCTTAAAAAATCAAGTGTGGCACAGAGCATGTTTTTAAGACTTTTATATCATATACATTAGTGTCTTGAGAGGTATTTTAATTCCTGAATTTGATTCAGAACCACCTCCAGGTTGAATAGTTTGAAGGAAGCTTTTGAGTGGTGCTAATTTTTATTTTGTTGGAAACTAAACAGAGCCCTAGTTTTCTATCTTCTTTGATATGTTTCATGACTTTCTCTCCTTTTGGGAAAAATATAACTATTATTTTTGGGAGGGGGGAGGTCTCCAAAGAAGGTTTGAATGTCATAAATTTCAAACTTTTATGTATGCCCAGAAAAGTTCCTCATACTCTTTGCGTCTCTTCCTCTGTCTTTCCAAAATTTATTTTTCCTCCTGCTACAGAACTTTTAAGCAAATATTCCCTCTTTTTTTCCCCTGCTTTAGCCAGTCCTTTTTCATATCTTATTTGTGACTGGTTTCTTTCACCTGTAGGATCATCTGATACTTGCCATGACTGTAGATTTTTATAAAAATTGGAAAACAAAAAACAAAAAACAAAAAACAAAAAACAAAAAAATTGGAAAAGAGTGCAGTAGGCCTGTGTAAACTGTTAGATCCAAAGGAAGATTGTATCAGAGTCTGCAAGCTTTAGCATGTGGGCCAGATCCAGCTTGTTTACTGTTTCTGAATGGCCTGTGAGCTAAAAATAATTTTTACATTTTTAAATAGTTGAAAAAAATGAAAAGAAGATTAATATTTTGTGACATATGAAAATTATGTGAAGTTCAAATTTAATTGTCCAGTTAAGAAGGTTTTATTGAAGACAGCCCCTCTCATTTGTTGAGACATTGTCAATGGCTGCTTTCATACTGCAGCAGTAGAGTTGAGTGGTGTAGCAGATAGTATGGCCAGCAAAACCTAAAATACCTACTATCCGGCTGTTAATAGAAAGATTTGCTGACCCCTGAGTGTACCACTGACTGAAATTTAATATTTTTTAACTTAGTATCTTTTTTCAACTGTAAACACTATGGATGGAGACAACAAAACTACTTTTTACATAAGATTTATTAGGTAAAACATTATAAACAATTTTTTATGAGTATGGTTGACATACAATGTTCCATTGGTTTCTGGTGTGCAGCATAGTGATTCAACTTCAGTACATATTATGCTGTGCTCACCACAAGTGTAGCTGTCATCTGTCACCATACAATGCTACTACAATGTCATTAACTATATGCCCTGTGCTGTGCCTTTTTTATTCCTGTGACTTACTCATTCCATAACTGGAAGCCTATTATCTTCCATTTCTCTTTGTCCATTTTGCCCATCCTCTCACCCATTCCCCCTTCCCTCTGGCAACCATCAGTTTATTCTGTGTATTTATAGGTCCAAGTCAGCTTTTAGTTTACTCATTTGATTTTTTTTTTAGATTCCACATAAATGAAATCATTTGATATTTGTCTTTCTCAGTCTGACTTATTTCACTACATTAAACTATACTGTCCATCTATACTGTCACAAATGTCACAGGCTCTCTTTTTTTTTTAGGCTTTGTGATATGTCATTGTGTGTGCATGTGTGTATATCATCTTGCATCTTCTTAATTCATCTGTTGATGAATACTGAGGCACTTCCTGTATCTTGGTTATTGTAAATAAAGCTGCAACACACATAGAGGTGCATGTATCTTTTTGAATTAGTGTTTTTGTTTTCTTTGGTTAAATGCCCAGTAGTGGATTTGTTGGATCATGTGATATTTCTATTTTTAATTTTTTGAGGAACCTCCATACTACTTTTCACACTGGTGTACCAATTTGTCTTCCCACTAACAGCAAGCATACAAGGGTTTCTTTTTCTCTACATGCTCTCCAACTTTTTTTTTTTCCAAATTTTTATTTAGATTCTAGTTAGTTAACATAGAGTGTAATATTAGTTTCAGGTATAGAATTTAGTGATTTATCACTTACATACAATAACCAGTGCTCATCACAAGTGCTCTCCTTAATACCCATCACTTACTTGCCTTTTTGATGTTAGCCATGCTGATAGATATAAAGTGATATCTAATTGTGGTTTTCATTTGCATTTCCCTGATGATGAGTGATATTGAGCATCTTTTCATGTGCCTGTTGGCCATCTGTATTTCTTCTTTGGAAAAATATCTATTTCGGTCCTCTGCTCATTTTTTAGTTGGTTTTTGTGTGTGTGTGTGTGCGCGGGTTTTTTGTTTTGTTTTTTTGTATTGCGTTGAATAAGTTCTTTATATATTTTGATTGTTAACCTCATATCAGATATATTATTTACAAATATCTTTTCCCATTCAGTAGGTTGCGTTTTTGCTTTGTTGAAGGTTTCCTTTGCTCTGCAGAAGCTTTTTATTTTGATGTAGTCCCAGTCGTTTATTTTTGCTTTTGTTTCCTTTGCCCTAGGGGACATATCTAGAAAAATACTGCTACCACTAATATCAGAGAAATTGCTGCCTATATTCTCTTTTAGGATTTTTGTCATTTAAGGTCTTACATTGAGGCCTATAACCCATTTTAAGTTTATTCATTTGTATGATGTGAGAAAGTGGTCCAGTTTCATCCTTTACGTGTAGCTGCCCAGTTTTCCCAGCATTTATTGAAGAGACTGTCTTTTCCCTATTGTGTATTCTTGCCTCTTTTGTTAGATGAAATATTTTGAATGCTTATTTTGTGTCAGGAACTATAATGAGCAGTGAGGAAGGAAAACTGAATAAGTAGGATCTCTTCTAGAAATTCATGGCCTAGTATTGTCAGGAGTTTTCCAATATCGATTGATTATTTATCTTGAAACCAGAGAATCTAATACTGCTCTATTTTATAGTTTTATAAATTATATTAGCTCTTATCAGTGTGCACACAAAAACTTATCTGATCGTATTCATCATGCTATTTAGCATACCAAGATTAGAGAAACAGGCTAAATATCCAATAATAGGATAGTGATTAAATAAGTTCTGAAACATCGGTTTGATGGACCATGCTTATTTATTAAAAATGATTTAGAGGTATTTGAGCATAGAAAATATTTGTGACAATTAAGCATGTGTGTAATATCCTAATTTTTCAAATAAAAAGCATTTTTCAGAACAGATTAAATTTACAGCAAAAATAGAAAATACAAAGATTTCCCATAGACCCTCTCACCCCCAAGGTTTCTCTTTCATTAGTGTTGTACATTTGTTAAAATTGTTGAGCCAATATTGATATATTTTATTAATTAAAGCCCCCATAGTTTACATTAACTAAGTCTTTGTGTGTTGTACAGTAGTGCATTTTGGCAAATTCACAGTCGTGTGTCCACGTTACAGTATCCTACACGATAATTCACTGCCCCAAAAATCACCTGTATTCCACCTTTAAAGTTCTTCCCTCGTCTCCAACCCATGTCAAACATTACTCTTTTTTGCTATCTTTTTTCTTCTTCATAATGCCATATATTTGAAATCATACTGTATTTTGTTTTTTTCAGACTCACTTTTTTCACTGAATAATATGCATGTAAGATTCCTCTATGTCTTTTCATCATGGATCATTTCTTTTTATTACTGAATAATACTGCCTTGGGTGGATGTACCATAGTTTTCTTATCCATTGACCTACTTGAAAGACATCTGGTTGCTTCGAGTTTTGGTAATTATTAATAAAGCTGCTATAAGCATTTGTGTGCAAGGTTTTGTATAGACCTAACTTCTCAACTCATTTGCCTAAATACCTAGGAGCACTGTTGCTAGATAGTATGGAAAGATTAATTGTATTTGCTCTGCATCCACACCAGCATCTGATGTCATCCATGTTTCAGACTTAAATCATTCTAGTAGGTGTGGAGGGGTAGCTCATCTTAATTCTCTAATGGGATATGATACTGATATCATAAGCTTATTTGCTATCTGTATATCTTCTTGGGTGAGGTGTCTCTTCAGACTGTTTATGGTACTTGGGTAATGATGGTAGATAATGATGGAATCAGAAAATACTTGATCTGTGTTTATTTTCTGGAACAGATTGTAGAGAAACCATCTGAGTTGGAGCATTCTGTTTTGGAAGGTTATTAATTATTGATTTAATTTCTTTAATAGCTAGAGTCTTATTGAGATTATCTATTATTGTGTGAGATTTGGTAGATGTGTCTTTCAAGGAGTTTGTCCATTTCATCTGAAGTTACCATATTCATGGGCAACTAATATGATTCATAATTTTATTATCTTTTTATTAATCATAGAATCAGTAATGATGGCCCATTTTTCATTTCTGAATGAATGATTTTTTTTTTTTTTACTTGAGTAGTATGGGTAGAGGTTTGTTGATTTTATTGATATTTTCAAAGAATTGGATAATGCTAATTTTTTTTTTAATTTTTTATTGGTGTTCAATTTACTAACATACAGAATAACCCCCAGTGCCCGTCACCCATTCACTCCCACCCCCCGCCCTCCTCCCCTTCCACCACCCCTAGTTCGTTTCCCAGAGTTAGGATAATGCTAATTTTTAAAAAGGCATAGAATATGTTAATCATTACTTCGGAATAATTGGGATTATGGATAGTTTTTATTTTCTTCTTCATAGTTTTTAGTATAGTTAGTATATAGTTTCATAATGAAAAATTATTCTTTAATAACATTGTTCATTGTCTTTCCTCAAGATCAACATAGTTATAACCACTTTTTCATGACCTTCATGAGAAATCTAGTTCATAGCCTCCTTTTTACTTTTCATTGAGCTTTGTCTTCGGAAACTTAAAATTTACTTCTTACGGTTAAAGGGTACTGAAGAGAATAAAAACATTCAAAAGATTTGTGAATATCTAAAAGAAAATGAAAGTAACACCAACTGAACTTGTTAGGTGTTCTGCATATGTTCTTATTTAATTTTTACTACAGCCGTAAGATGCAATCATTATCCTCATTTTAACAGATAAGGAAATTGAACCCCAAAGAAAGTAACTTGCCAAAGGCCACATATAGTATTTGGAAAGCTATCTCAGTACCAAGGCTCTTTAATTTCAAAGTCTGTTAACTTTCTAAGGTAGATAAGGTAAAATGATTGGAACCAGACTTTGTGAATATATATCCATGGTGAAAAGGTTGCTCTTTTGTTAGTCATTTACTATTAGTTTTTGTTATGACATTGCCTTTTATTAATAAGGCTATTTCTGTAAGATATATAATTTCACCCTTTTGAGTTTATACAACTTCATGTATTCAAAATGAGAGACATCTTATTTCAGGAATATCTGATTTATTGTCATATTTTGTTTGAGAAATCTTTGTTAACTCTTATGACATGAAAAGATTAATTTGGAGAAATCTGGCCTAGAGTTGATTTTTCAAATTTTGTTTTCCAATAAATAAAAAAATATATCTCATCATTTATTTGGACTCAAAACCAAAAGTTTTTGTAGAAAGAGTAGTTATTCAATATTTGTAAGTACAGTAGTTTGTTTTTTTTTTTACCCAGCAAAATTTAATGGCATTTATATAATTGTTGATTATTTGATACCATTTACTTAACTACATAGACATTTATTTTAATTAACATTTCTTTGAAGAACTTCTAAAATAACTGAAATAAATGAGATAAGATCACCATGCCCAATTTTATCTTATAACTGATAATTGTTTTAATTATTCCAAAGTTGTTCCTCAATTCAACATATTTATCACTAAAACTTCATGAAACCTTACAGTGATTTTTCAAAAATACCTCTTCTCCAGGAATACTGCTATTTAAAAAAATTCTAATGCTAGATATCTTTCATATTTTTTATTCATGAAGCCATAATAAAAAACAGTAAAATTTCCTTAATCTATCAGAATTGTTATGCTTAGCATATGAGTCAAGTTTTCACACAGTAATACTGCATAACAAATAGCTCTTAAATCTGTTGCATCCTTATGGATGATGTGATTCACCACTGGCCTTCAGGGATCACTTCTGGTGACTGCAAGTCCCAATCCGAAGGAGTAGTGAGTGTGTTTGGGCAAGTTCTTCTCATGTTGGATGGTGGAAACTCAAGAGAACTGGGGAAACTTGCCATACCTTTTAAAGCCTCAGCTTGGAATATATACTATCACTTTTCCCACATCGGTTCCCACTGATCAGAAAGCTCTGCCTCCCTAGTGAGAGACATGGCACAGTTCCACATTCAAGAGTATGAATGTATTCCTCTGTTATAGTGACAGGTCTTTCTTCAAAGGGTTGAAGAAAATAATAAACCTATATAACTACAATTCTAGGTTTTTAATTGTATAGATTGTTTAAACTTTTTGATTTATCCGGTTGTTTGCAGAAAGTGATCCATTTTCTTAAACTGATGTATTAAAATTATCTGTTTTACGAACTAGCCTTATTAAGTATGTTCGTGATTGTGCAGGATTTAAAAAAATAATGACTGATAATCCTGCTTTGTTAGTAACTAGCCTTTGCATCGTGTTTTGCAGTTTATAAAATATTTTCACATTTTTTCATTTGATCCACAAGTAAGTTAGGTGATGGGATCTTTATTTTATAGATATGGAAATTAAAACAAAAACTCTATAACTTGACAAGGTTACAAGTAAGTTCATTCCAGAAGGAAACTTAAAATCTAATTATCTTTCCATTACCCTATACTGGGTCTCATGCTCCCATTTCCTACCACTTCTAAGTGTAGATAAATATTAGGAATATTTCTGGACCACTGCTAAAGCCAAAGGGAACTATCACTACACTCTTTATACTCCAACAGATTACATTATCTTCTATTCTGACTTGTATATCTCGATTGATACAAGAATTTCTTGGGGGCTGATCCTAACTGGTATTTATTTATTACCATTCCCAAAAGGTAAGCTTATTTTCTATGTAGTTTAACAGAAACCTATATTCGACTTCATTATGTATTTCAAAAGTATGAGCTAGAATTACTGTGTTACCCCAGTGCTTTTCAAATTAGTACCAGTATAATTGCCTCAGATGATAATTGTTTCATATATTGGAGGTTCTATATAGGAATTTATTTGGGAAAGGAAATTGAAAGGAGTTTTACTGTAAGAAATAAGTTTGAAAAATCACTGTACCAAATAGTTAGGATGGCAGTGTTGTTATATCTTCATAAAATTTCTTCATCATAAAATGTTTGTTTTGCACAAACTTTCTAATATATTACAATAGTTGGATTATATGAAACATTCTTGTGAAAAAAATTCATGTTTTGTATTGAATAATATAGCTTGTTTACCTGCCTTTTACTTGAGCTCTTGCAACAACACCATTACACAATGTAATAAAAATCTGATCTGACTTTTTAGCGATGGATTTCTACTTTTTTTTTGGACAACATTCCATTTTCTCAAATCTGTGGACTTTTCTGATGCTTTACTCCCTTTCTCTGTTTTATGTTGCTTTCATGATGTGTAAAATTTATTTTTCCCCACACCTTCCTGTTTTGATTTCTTTCACAGTGAAAATTAAAAATTAATAGGTAATGATAAATTGAATCTTTTAGAAGGTTAGATGATACTTAAAACCCTATTGTTAGAAAATGAATTTATAACCAGTACATTGTTCTTGCTACTTTGTCCCATAATAGTGCAAAATTACTCTCCTTACAGCCTTCTTTGTTTATTTCTTTCTAGATGTCATCACTTTAATTTTAAAGTTACGCCTTCTCCCCTTACTATCAGTAGTTAGCTTTTTATATGAGACATTGCTGTGGAGAGTGGTAATTTTATTTGTATCAATAAAGTTAGTGTACTTAATGAATATTTTTCCCTCTTTTAAAGACTGTGAACCAGAAGAGCTGACTGACTGGTCTATGGATGAAAAATGTTCATTTTGTAACCTACAGAGAGAAGCAGTCAGTGTAAGTTTTAGTGCTATGAAATTATTTCTAAACTAATTGCACAATTGTAACACAATTTTTTTTAACTTAATTTGTTCTGAAAAGTGGTGACTTACAGTGGAAATTTAAATATTTGATTTTGGTAATGAGAAGAATTTTTTTAAAGTCTTTTGTTAGAAGTCTAACATTTAGCTTAACTTGCAAGTGAAATCACCGAAACACTCATCTTTTTTGCTTATTTCACATTTCTTCCTTATAGCTCCCTGACTCATGAAGTTCAGTTTAGATCTGATTTGTATTTGGTAAAGGACAGTGAGCTTGGAGGCTTGGTTTGGTTTGAGACCACCCTATAATCTGATTTCTTAGGAATCTGTAGTTGGAGGATAATGTGATACTACTATTTAGCCTTTTATTCTCTTGAAGTCGTTTGGATATCAGAGTTATTTCCTGTGTAAATGATTAAATATTTAGTGTCTACTATAAACAGGGCATAAACTAGGCAAGCAGCATCTTCTTGTATGTTGGGAAGTCCTAATTCTTTACTATTGTGAGAAAGGCTAAGAAGAAATGAGAACTTGAGAACTTGTACCCATTTGGGTCAGATTAGTGGGTAAACATACCTGCTTTGTTGTTAAACTCTCATTACTGGAATGCTTTATTATAGTAAATTTATTCAGCAATGTATTTTATCTACAGTCGCCACCTCCCTTTTGACTAGTTTTGCAAAGAAATAAAATTAATTTGGTATCAGAACTAAATTTCTTTTCTCCTGACTCCTGTCCCAAATTTTATGTTCTCCCTATGTAATTTGATATATAGAATAAATGAGCATTTAGAAAAATTTTTTCTTGCTATTTTTAATGGAATCACATGTGTAATAAAAATGATTTTTTTAATGTTTCTTTCTTATAATTTTAGGATTGTATACCATCTCTTGATTCTTCACAGTCAACACCAACGGAGGAACTATCATCTCAGGGCCAGTCCAACACTGAAAAGATTGAATGCCAAGCAGAAAATTACCTAAATGCACTCTTTCGAAAGAAAGGTAATATTGGTATACCTTGTCATCTAAAATTAGCAGTAGAAATATAGAATGTTTGTATTTTTCTTACACAAATTATTTTTTTTATGTGCCAGTCTTTACTCCATTTTTTATTATCCTTAGTTTTTCTTCATATTTTTGGGGACATTAGGATTCTCAATTACTGTAGCGCTAGTCTTCCTTTCACCACCCTTTTCTCAGTTCTCTCCTTGACTTTATCAGACATTTTCCTCACCTACTGAAATTTTTTTTATGCTTCTGGTCTTCCTTATTTTGTTGCTGTTCTCAAAACTTCAAAAGTTCTTTCATGTTCAATAAGTGGTAGATTACTACAAAGCTGTCTTTAGAAACGTAACAGTTAAATCATTTATCAGCCAGGTTGGAGTTTATTTGCTGGCTTGGGGCTTCACTGTTTCTTTGGTAGCTTGAATATTCTTACTTGACATTAAATGTCAAATGTTCTTTTTTGCTTCCTGTCTAAACTATTTAAACCAAATGAGGCTTGTTTCACTTGTTCACTTGATACATATGTATCAGAGAGAAGCAGTTTTTTTTTTTTTATCTTAGTTACTTGAGAAAAATATAGAACCTTCCATTTTTTGTTCTTGGTAATTTCTGCAGTAATAGAGTGTCTTAATTTTTACCATGTAGATCCTTGGAATGAGTCATGGTGTAGGGGGAATGCAGGGTGGGAGGGGTTATCATTCCACCTCCCACTTTCCAGAGATCAAGAAAAACATTATTTCATCTAGGTGTTGAACCTGCTGCTGTATTCTTCTTTGAAATTAGGTTAATATTGGATATTTTTCTATTAAATGGATAACCTTTAGATTTTAATCAGTAATGTTGAAAATAGTCTTCGCTTTTGAGCAAGGAGGCTTTTGTTTAGTCGTCAGTGTTACGAGTTCTTTTGTGTGTTGAAATATAAGACTCCTCTGATTAGAAGAATCATTAGTACATTAAAAAGCTTAAAGTTAAGGGGCACCTGGATGGCTCAGTTAAGCATCTGACTCTTGATTTCAACTAAGGTCATGATCTCAGGGTTATGAGACGGCACCCCTTGTCAGGCTCCGTGCAGAGTGGGGAGTCTGAGATTTTTTTCCTACCCTCTCTCTCTTCCCCTCTCCACGTACACACATGTGTTCTCCTTCTATCTTTCTCTCTCTTAATAAAAAAACTTAAAACCAAAGAATCAAAAAACAAAAACAACAAAAACCTAAAGTTAAGAACTTTTTTTTTAAGTGCAGAGGACTTAAAATCTTTTCCTGTGTGTTACTGAAGTGCTAAATGTTCAGAAATTGGCATTTGTCTTTAAAAAACATGTTCTTGGGCAGCCTGGGTGGCTCAGGGATTTAGTGCTGCCTTCAGACCAGGGCGTAATCCTGGAGTCCCGGGATCGAGTCCCACATCAGGCTCCCTGCATGGAGCCTGCTTCTCCCTCTGCCTGTGTCTCTGCCTCTCTATCTCTCTCTCTCCCTGTCTCTCATGAATAAATAAATAAAATTAAAAAAACAAAAAAAATAAATAAATAAAAATAAACCACGTTCTTCTGGGGCACCTGGATGGCTCAGTTGGTTAAATGTCTGCCTTCGGTTTAGGTCATGATCCTAGGGTCCTCGGATGGAGCCCCACATTAGGCTCCCTGCTCGGTGGGGAGCCTGCTTCTTCATCTTTCCCTCTTATGCTCTCTTGCTCTCTCTCCTTCTCCCTCTCAAATAAATAAATCTCTTTAAAAAAAAAAGTTCTTTCAGAATTTTCAAAGAGATTAACTTATTTGAAAGAGAGAGAGTGTGTGCACGCAAGCCAGGGGAGGGGCAGAGGGAGAGGAAGAAGGAGAATCTTACGTGGGCTCCACACTCAGCAGAGAGCCTGGTAGGGGAACTTGATCTCACAACCCTGACATCATGACCTGAGCCAAAATCAAGAGTCAGATGGTTAAACAACTGAGCTACCCAGACACCCCTAGAAATTTTTTATCTGAACCAATATTAAAAATATTTTTACAGGGATCCCTGGGTGGCTCAGCGTTTTAGCGCTGCCTTCGGCCCAGGGTGTGATCCTGGAGACCCGGGATCGAGCCCCACGTCGGGCTCCCAGCATGGAGCCTGCTTCTCCCTCTGCCTATGTCTCTGCCTCTCTCTCTCTCTCTCTCTCTCTCTCTCTCTCTCTCTGTGTGTCTCTCATAAATGAATAAATAAATAAATAAATAAATAAATAAATAAATCTTTAAAAATATTTTTTTACATACTTTAAGAACTTTATAGCATATTAATTTAGAGGATTTTATTCTGCCAATGTATTTATACTCACGAGAAGAGTTATGTAATAGACTTCTATCACTAAGAATGGGAAGAAATGTACACATTAACATACATGCACACAGTAAGTTTCATTCACCTTAGAACTCATTACACAATCTCCTTTTTCTTGAGTAATTTATAATGGTAGTAGCTAGAATTATCAGTAATAATAATGACCTATAATTTTTGATAGTGTGGAGTAACCTGTGCTCCGTTGCCCTATTAAGAGTAATCAGAAAACACTTGGTACTATTTCAGCTGATTCAAGCATCTGGGTCTTCAAGAGGTCTCCTACCAAAGGTTGGGTGAGTGTTCATGGATATTTAGTGACCTCTCCATTTGGGGATAATCTTGGTGATGTCTGAGGTCTTTGAAGGATTGCAGAGTTTTTAAGTGGAAGATTCTTACTAGTTTTTTTTTTGCTTTACTTCAGGTCTTACCTTTGTTAATTCCTTTATTTGTAGTCCAGCATGACTATCCAGATTTAATTAAACAAGGATTTTTCTACTCATTTACTTGGTTTTGATTTTGTTCTTTATTTTTAAATTTTCTTTGAAAATTTTAGAGGTTTCCAGTATGGTCCAATTAGGATAAAGGCCAGAAGATAATAATAGCAGTATCTTTAAGTGATAACAAACTCCTTCATTTGTTAATCCTTCTGTTAACTTTACATGGAAATAAAAGGTATAAACATGTTTTTAAAGATAAGAAACATTTCTGAGTCTTTGGTGTAACAAATATATTGTTGATAAAGCATATTGTTTGTGAAGTTTTGATTCCTGAAAAGTTCCCAAATTACAGCCACTTTCAGGAATTCTGGATACTCTTAACATTAGTGTCACTAATACTTTACATATACTGATCTTTTGCTCAGTTTGAGAAACATGTATGTTAATTATCCTGCCAAAACACAAAGAAATCTTTTAATAGCTTTATTGTAGCTTGTTTATTATTTTTCCTAACTATGGTTTTGAGACAATTATAATGATAATGTAATCTGTTATTAAGAACCCACTACACAGGATAATGATAATTGATGTCATCAGTTCTGATTGAGCACTAAAACCTTTTTATGCCTTGATCTCATTTAATCCAAAAACAATGTTGAGGTAGGTACTGTTATCATTTTAACAGGTAGAGACAATGAAACACAGAGAAGTTAACTAATGTCTTTTAGTTCTGTTATAAACATTTGAGTCCTCAAGAAGTTTAAAAAGAGTTAAAAAGTGTTCTGTGTGAGAAGTACCAAGATTTTTTTATGTACTAAATAGGAAAACTTTTCTGTTATCTACTACTTGGCCACCTAGGATTAGAATTATCTTAATTGCATTAGGCAGACTACAGAAGACCTATGAGAAATGCTATATTTCTCATACATTTCCATTTTTCCTTTAAATGAACTATAAACAGTTTTTATGATTAGTTTCCTAATAAAGTTTAATAATAGATTGAGGAAACTGAAATACTAAATACAGTTTGGTCAATCCCTTGTAATTAGAAGGTAGTCAAAAATACGTTTTCAGGAATAAATAGAATGGGGAGGTAGGTGGGGGTTAGCATTTAGTCCAGAGCCAAACTTCAACTAGTTTTGAATATTTTTGAGAAATTTTTCAAAATTGAATTCCTTCTAGGGGGTAACCTTAAAATTCTCTAGAGAATAAATTAGAATGAAGGCTCCATGATACTAGGCACTTTGTTTTATTAATTCCAGTATCCTCAGTATTTAGAACAGTACTTTTCATATCCTCAGTAAATATTTCTTGAACACAGATATGAATACTAATAAACTGCCCAGTATCTTCCAGCTTCTCTACATACTCTGGTATTAGTACTTGTTTTATTTGGAGAAAGAAGTTAAATTAGCATGCACGTATAATTTACCTTTCCCAATTTTGTACTTAAGTTTATTACTGTGTATATCAGTCAGTTTGTTTTGAAGTGTGTAGAAACATAGGCACAGAGATATAAAATGCCTTTTTCAAAGTATCCCCATGATATGTAAGCTAAATTATCCTGACTTATAGCTTCACATTGTCTGATTACCTGAAACAGTATAAGTTCCTGGCTTATGATTCAGGAAGATGTCTCATCTTTTATTTTTAAATTAAAGAAGGCTACTTGACTAAGTTGAAAAGATAGTATACACATAGTGGTTGAATGAATCATATTGCTAAATATATGATGAAATGAAATCTTTCTTCATCAAAATATATATGTTTCTCCTGCTTTATCTTTTATCCTCACACACGTTTAGCATTCATGTAACTGCTATTATGGGTTTTTTTTGTTTTCAGAGAGCTTTCCTGATGGATTTGATCCAGTTAGTTGAAAGCTGCTATTAACCAACCCTTTCCCCTTAAATTAATTGGTAGCCAGGTTTTATTTAAACTCTTTCAACCTTTTCTCAATACAGATCCTTTTCCTTTTAAACTCTTAATTTTCTAGTTTTATACTATATCAAATAAATATTAATATAGCTCACTAATCAGTTGGTTATGACTGATAATAAGGCATTTGATTTCTTAGAAACAGGGGTGTTGATCTTTTAGATTGCTTTTCTTTAAATGCAGGCATCCTTGAGTGACTATGTAGATTTGACCTGATTCATTCAAGCCCTGAATGTTTCTTATAGACATGTGCCTTTATGGGGTCATGTGGGTCATACATTGAATTAATTTCTCATATATGGGCTGCCTTTTGGAACTCTCAGGAAATTGTATATTAGTGCCATAAAATAATTCACATATTGTTACCACATTCAAAGGTGTTTATGAAAAGATTTTTCTTGTTTTGTCATATACCTGGAAGATATGAATGGAATCCTAAGAAAATACATTTAAAATTATAACTGGGTTTTTTGCAATTCCAGTAAAATCACCTTTCTACTGCAGTACCATCCATAACAGGAATTAGAGGCCAACTATTAGGTCACTCATTATTATCTAGATTTTTATCTCCTTTTATCTTTTTTATTCTTGAATTTGAGTCAGCTATCTATTACAAGCACCTGAATTTCTGTTTTGTCTTCTGGAACTTGTCTTTCATCCACAAAATCTCCTGTGTCCTCAGTCTTTTAATGTTCCCTTTATTTTATTTCTGTAACTCATCTACATATTCATAAAAGATGTTTTTGTAGCCCTCTCCCTTTCTGGCTGTTTTTAATTCTTTGCTTTATGTAATATAGGGTGATACCATTGGCAGGCAACCTCTAATATCTTTATAGCTGCTTTCCCATCGTTTATTGGCTCTTCTTAAAACTCTGAGCTCCTTGGAAGCACAGAACACCAAAACTATTTCATCTACATTATCATGTTGTGGACCTCCACCAGCATTTTCACTTTCTTCCTCCCAAATATTATTCCCATCACAATTCTTAATGACTTCAAATTTTATTTAGATGCTACATTAAAAACTCTGGCCTCTCAGTTATTTGATCTCTTAATTTCCAATGATCTTTTCCTCCATTCCCCTCAAGCCATCTTTACCCATTTTTATTCCTAGACTTGCCACCTCTCAAATCTTATTTCAACCATCTCTTTCTCTGTCTACAATTTTATTCCAATACTCCTTCCTCCTTTTCTTAACCTCATTATAACTTCCAGTCTATTGACCACACGGATTTTCACTCTTCATTGTCTCCTGGACATGACTTAAGACTTCACTTCTGTCCTTACTCAGCTTAGGTACTGTGCTTGATCACTGTGATCATCTTTCATATAAAATCTTAACTCTATTGCCTCTCTCTTCCTTTGTCATATTTGCTTGTTAGAACTTTCTCTGTGTCCAATTCCTCATTTATTACACACTTGCCCTGGAACAGCTGAACATGACTGGAATAAAGAACCCAATTATACTGACCTTCTCAGTCTCATTTAGTCCATTTCCTCTCTTTCAGGTAGTTATTTTATGTCTTTTTTTTAATCTCTCCAACAACCAATAATCACACTTGCTTTTTATAGCATCATTACCTTCTAACATATATAATTTACTTATTTTATTTATTGTTCATTGTCTTTCTTCTGCTGCTAGAATATAAGCACCATGAGGAATTAGATTTTGTATTTTTGTTGACCAGTGTCTCAAGCATCTGACACATAGCAGATGCTTAGTAAATACTTATCATCTATACTTTTACTGTCTTTACTTCTCAATTCTCCTACTCTTTTCAACCTGTCCCAATTAGAGTTTCTTTCTTAACACATCTCTAATTGTTTTATCAATTTCATTGGCAGTTCCATCTTGTACTGTTTAAAGGGAAGTTACCAGTTTTCATTTTACTTAACCTTTCAGCATCATTTGACAGAGTTGATCACTTCCTTATTCTGATTTCTATTCTTTTAATATTATTAGAATTAAAAGAATTATTTTTTTTATTCTTTCCTATTTTTCCCACAAATTGCTGCTTTCACATGCTCCTTGCTGGTTCTTAACTTCTTGACCTCTAAATGTTGAATAGTCCCAGAAGTTAATCCTTAGTTGTATTCTGTTCTGGATATACCTTAACTACATCATGGCCTCATTTCATCTTACAGCATTATGTGTGTGTTGATGACACCTAAATATTTAAACTAACCTTTTCTCTAGTTTTACCCTTTTATATGTAGCTGCCTAACTGATATACTCTTCATAAGATTATCTAAAGGCATCTCAAAAAATAAAAAAATAAAGGCATCTCAGAATGACCTATCTAAAACAGAACACTTGGTTTTATGCCCCTAAAATCTTCCTCCGCCCCAGACTTTCCCATCTTAGTAAACTATATCATTCTTAGCCTAGTTGGTCAGCTTCAAAAGCTACAAGCCTTCCTGATTCCTCAGTGTCTTTCATACCCACATATAACCTAACATCAAGTCTCATTGGCTCTGTCTTTAAAATTTACCCTAAATCTGGCCATGTTTTGCCACTTCTGTTGCTACCACCCTAATTCAAGATACATCTTCTCTGGTATATACTATTAAAGAGCCTCATAACTCATGTCTCTGCTTCTACTTTTCCCTTCCCAACAATTCATTTTTATACAGAGAAGGCTAATATATCTAAAGCCTAAACCATGGGGCACATGGGTGGTCAGTCATCCAAGTGTCCAGCTCTTGATTTCAGCTCAGGTCATCATCTCAGGGTTGTGAAATCGAGCCTCACATTGGGCTCTGCGCTCAGTGGAGAGTCTGCTGAAGATTCTCTCTCTCTCTCTCTCTCTCTCTCTCTCTCTCAAGTAAATAGATCTTAAAAAGAACAAAGAAAGCCTAAACCAGATCATTAATTTCTCTGCCCAAAAACTTCCAGTGACTTTGAATGTCACTTAGGATAAAATATGTCAAGGACTCTAGTTGTGCCTCCTTTTTTTTTTTTTTCTTTTAAGATTTTATTTATTCATGACAGAGAGAGAAAGAGGGAGAGGGAGAGACACAGGCAGAGAGAGAAGCAGGCTCTCCATGCAGGAAGCTTGACGTGGGACTCAATCCCGGGTCTCCAAGACCACACCCCAGGCCAAAGGCAGCACTAAACTGCTGCACCACTGGGGCTGCCCTTTTTGATCACATTTCTTATTGCTCATTCTTTTGCAGACTGATGGCTTTTTGCTTTTCCTCAAATGTGCTAACCTTATTCCTATGTCAGGGTCTTCATACTTGCCTCATACTTGCCATCTAGAATCCTGTTTCCACAGTGAGCATTGCTCACTCCTTCATATCACCAGACTCCTAGCTTTGACCATCCATGCTCCACTCATTTATTTATGATAACTCATCTCAGTCATTCTCTTTTCAATTATTCTGCTTTTTTGTTTGTTTGTTTCCCAAGACTTTCTTTTAAAGTCTGTTACCTGCTACTTCTAGAATGTAAGGACCAATAAGACAGGGATTTTGTCTGTTTTGGTATATCCCCAGCACCTAAAATAGTATCTAATACAGTTAATGCTCAGTAACTTAATGGAGTGCATGTAAGTCATTTAGAAAAGGAATGTTTTAAAGATCAAAAGCAATGCTTTAAAATCATGATTCTCTATCCACAGTGTTTTAAAATGTGATTCACAGCAATAGTAGGTAGACCTTTACAAAATTTGTAGTGAGACCTTGAAGGTAACAAGCAAGTACCAATATCCTAAGATGTGCTAGGAATCAGCCTAAAAAACTAAAAATATAAGTGATTCTAAATTTCTCTCAGCAATATTTAGTCAATGAATTATTCTTTAAGTGGTTTGCACAATCCTAATAACATTTTGAGGAAATTATTTAAATTTTGGAGAAGCAACGGTTCTTCCATTTATCTTTATATAATTCTTTGCGAATTTATCTAAATTATTTCTTGCATATTCTCCTTCAATTGAGAAAATATAGTTCACTAGGTAAAAAGGAAGACCTAATTCTCAGCAGAGGTATAATTCTAGTTGGCGCCCAATTTTATTAATTACCATCTGTCCTTGGGTATTATTTCTTCCCAATGCTCTGTCTCTAATATGTCAGATAATTAAACCAGCTTGTATCAAATATGTGTAGTAATCTATGTGTGCTATTCAAAACACTTTATAACCAGAGTCCTACTAACCAGAGTATAACAAGAAAAAGCGCTTTTATGTGGAAGTAACAGAAGAACCAATATGTGCTGTTTTAACTATTGAGGATTAACACATTATTTTTTAAATCTTTGTGTAATATTTTTATGGTTTTCTTGAGTGACTCATAAACTCACCAACTGTATATCACCTGTGTGTTCTTTTATAGAATACTACCATTTTAGTTCTTGTTTTCCCTTGAGTATGGCTTTTCCCAAAGCAAGACTGGCATGTTGGGCTTTATAAAACACATTTCTGTGCATGTTTAGAGAAATTCATCTATTCAGCAAAGATCTGGTAAGCTTCTTTCTACATGCGGGTACCATACCAATTAACAGAAGACCAAAAACTATCCCAGTCCTCATGGGCTCTTATATTCTAGTGAGGGAAAGCAGATATTAAACAGGTGAGTTGTATTTGTGGTTGAATGTGCATGTGTGTGTACACATACACACATATCTCTAATATACATGGACACATATGAATATATATACACATATATATGTGTATAAGTGCTCTGGAGACAAAGCAGGTAGAGCAGCTTAGGAAATGCCAGGAGAGAAGTGATGATCACAGTTTTACAAAGGGCAGTCAGATGACATTTGAGCAAAGATGTAAAAACAGAACAGGGTAGCGAACTACTGAAATCCTAGGGGAAATGCATTTCAAAAGTTAAAGATAATACCAGTTTTGAAAAATTATAGATGAATCATGTGGTGGTGATTGCCACTCCCCTTCCTCAGTTTTAAAGATTATTTTGCTTTTATTTATTTTTTTTTATTAAACTTTTTTTAAGATTTTTTATTTATTCATAGAGATGCAGAGAGAGAGAGAGGCAGAGACACAGGCAGAGGGAAAAGCAGGCTCCATGCAGGGAGCTCGAGTGGGACTCCATCCAGGGTCTCCAGGATCATGCCCTGGGCTGCAGGTGGCACTAAACCGCTGAGCCACCGGGGCTGCCTGATTATTTTGCTTTTAAAGACCAATCTAAAATGAGAGCATTTTAAAGCAGGCAGAAGATTTAGAGATTGTTTCTGTTCCTTTACATACAAAGAAATCACAGTTATATAAGTTGACCAAGGAACATGTGCTAAGTAAATAATGAAATAATGTAAGATAATTAGTTATTACCAGTAGCACTTAGTAAAATTTTTTAAAAGGCAATTGTTTGTTTGTTTGTTTGTTTGTTTGTTTTTCATGAAAGACACAGAGAGAGAGAGCGAGGCAGAGGCAAAGGCAGAGGGAGAAGCAGGCTCCCTCCATGGAGCTTGATACGGGACTTGATTGATCCCAGGACCCCGGTATCACAACCTGAGTCAAAGGCAGATGCTCAACCTCTGAGCCACCCAGGTGCCCCTAAAAAGGCATTTTAAAAAATGTTCAACTAATGTATTATAGAGTTGCCTGAGTGAGGTTTTATGGAAAGAGATAGAAGCTTTAGTCCCTGTTGCTGCTTGGGTGGTGAGTAATGTAAGCCAGAGTGAGCCGGTGAAGTAGTAAACAGGTAAATTCAAATGCCTGAAGTTCATCAATGTCTGAATCCCTGGAAAAAGCAACAGTATTTAAAAAAAAAAAAAAAACAGAAATTAAAAACTATCAATGGATGAACTATTTAAGTTCCTTTCACTACCAGTGTTTCATCTCCTGGTCACCTAAGATTTTCCTTGCAGTTTCATTTTTTCACATGTGGAGTCTTCTATCATAATCAAATTCACTTGTAGCCATAAACATTTTATCTGTTATGATTCAAACTGATGATGAGCATCAAGTTGAAAGATTTTCTCAATCATGAACTCCTCACTGTGTGGTGTTAGCAGTTCTTTAACATTTTCACTGTCTAGATCATTAAATCTAGCCTCCTTGACAAGATGGAGGACTTTTTGTTTTATATTCAGCATTTCCTTTAACTTCTAGAGTTAACAAAAAAAAATGCTGGTTTCTTTCGTGCATCTTATATTGTTTGTTGTGATACTTCTTCTGAATTCTCATTCACCTAAGACTATCTTTTTACCAAAACTTTTATAAATCCTGTATCTAGAAATGTCAAATGTATTAGCACCCCGCAGCAGATACTCGTACTCAAATGTGAAAAATAAAAATCTGTATCATGTGGGCATAGCTACACTGATCTACTTTGTCAGAATATAGCCCGCCATAGGGGACAACCATGAGATGGGACATAAATGAATTTACTATTGTTTTAATAGCGTCTAGTTTCTACATACCTCCTGTACTTCAAAAACATCTCTGCAGTGAGAGCATTATTCTCATATTTAAGATGATGTGTGATTCATAATACATCATAGTGTATGAGACTGTAGACCTTACCCATTGGCTATTTAAGAGATTTTAAAGGATAATTTTGATTCTGCAAAATGATTTTTTGTCAATTTTTGAAAACTCTACCATATTCCCTACGTACTCTTAAAACTTGATATTCATATATTTGAACTCTGGAGGCAAGGAGTATCTTGATTTTATTTTTTTCCTTTTCAATTCCTTATAAATACTTACTGTTTTTTGAATTGTTTTGGCTAAAGATATAAAAAACACAGAAGACACTCTTTAACATGTGGTACCATTCAATTTATGAACAGCTGATTATACATTTAGAAAATGATGAAAATAGGGGATCCCTGGCTGGCTCAGTGGTTTAGCACCTACCTGCCTTTGGTCCAGGGTGTGATCCTGGAGTCCCGGGATCGAGTCCCACGTTGGGCTCCTGGCATGGAGCCTGATTCTCCCTCCTCCTGTGTCTCTGCCTCTCTCTCTCTCTATGTCTATCATAAATAAATAAATAAATACATTTTAAAAAATGATGAAAATGTATCTTTTAAAACGCATCTATTAAAGAATGCATGTTCATGCACACTGCCTTTATGTTATGATGGAATAACATGGCTCAGCTGTCTATGAGTTTTTAAGTTTTTAAGATACCATAAAGCAGGGCACTTGATGGGATGAGCACTGGCTGTTATGCTATATGTTGGCAAATTGAACTCCAATTTAAAAAAAATATGTAAAAAATAAATAAGTAAATAAAATTTACATAGAGGGAAAAAAAAAAAGATACCATAAGGCAGTTTGGTTCAGGCATATTGCCACATGTCTAGGCAAATACAGGAGGAGCCTACACAAAAGATGATGCAAAAGTGGTTTCCTAGTCAGCTTTCACCTTCTCAGTTGCTATATTTCAGGTGTCTTAAGATTTTAGTCTATGAAATAATATGTCTCTAAGATTTTTTATAAGAATTGATATGTATAAATTTATTCATAAATTCTCCTGCCACAAATTTTATGTCTGTGTTAGATGCTGTGAAAATAAAGGTTTGGTTTTTAAAAACTTTTTGGAAGAATCTATGTGTCTTAGAGGTCTGCTTTTCTCTGGTTTTTTCTTTTTAAATTTTGTCTCTAAGTTTTCAAGTTCTTCATGGTATTTTAAGCTACAACATTTATAAAATAAGTAAGATTTATTTATTTAAAGCGTTTATGTATTTGAGTGAGAGCAAGCAAGCACCAGCAGGGGGAAGGAGCAGAGAAGCAGACTCCCTATGGGGATCCCTGGGTGGCTCAGCGGTTTAGCGCCGCCTTCAGCCCAGGGCTTGATCCTGGAGTCCCGGGATCGAGTCCCACATCCGGCTCCCTGCATGGAGCCTGCTTCTCCCTCTGCCTGTGTCTCCGCCTCTCTCTCTCTCTGTCTCTCTGTCTCTCTCGTCTGTCTCATCTCTCATGAATAAATAAAGTCTTTAAAAAAAAAAAAAAAGAAGAAGCAGATTCCCCACTGAGCAGGGAGCCTGACCTGGGACTCAATCCCAGGATCCTGGGATCATAACCTGAGCCGAAGATAGACAGTTAACCAACTGAGCCACCCAAGCACCCCTAGTTTGTATAATTTTAAAACAGTGATTATCTCTGTGTTACATACCTAAAGATAGCAGGTTGTTAGGTGAGTTTAGAGTAAAAACTACTGACAAATTTTTTGTCCATTTTTTTTAAGAGATGTCATTTTTAAAGTGTAAATATAGAAAAATGTCATTACACTTGTAAGTAACATGTCTGAAACTTTAATCAATAATACTTAAATTATCTATTTCCTCTTGATATCTTAAAGGTTAAACATGATTGCAGTCTCCCTGGAAATTTAAGACAGCCCAACATACTAAATTGCGTGATATTAGAATCTCAGGATTAGAGCCTTCTAAGGGAAAAAGTAAACTTTTAATGGCCAGAGAAATTAGCCAAGGACTGAAGTATTTCATATGTCCTGAACTGGCATAAAAAGGTGAAAGAGTATGCTGCTTTTCAGCTAATTTTTTCCAGATAATTTTCTCCATAAACTGTAGCTTTATGAATGAGAAAATCTAGTGTAAAAACTACCTGAATTATAGGCCAGATACTGAATCAATCTACTATCTCTTGCTGTTTTATAAAATGTTGAAGTTTTGTCTTCTCATAATTTTGAGTCTGATATTTTCAGATTCTTAATCTCACATAAAGATCATTTTTAAATGTAATTTTATAGCATTTATTAAACATGCTCTAACACATGAGCTTTCATTTCTGTCTCATTTAATATGATATGTAATTCTGTTTTAACGAATCACCTATTCCCTGTGGTACTTTGGAACCTCATTTTTTCTGAATTTCTCTTATCAACATACAGGGAGTATAGGATTCTAGCAGAGAATCAGATACCATACTTGTGAAATGTGATAAGTTAGTTTATAAATTGCCATCTTGCCATTTTTAGCTTATATATAATTTGAACTGTCCGTTACAGTTTCCTACTTGCTCTTGGCTAGTTGTGCATTATATCCACAGCATGCTCACACTGTTTTATAAGGCTTATTAGTTAGTAATATTGATTTTTTAGTAACAATTAGCAGTTACCCCTGCCTTTTTCCATATAAATCCATATTTTTATGGGCATGTGTGAGTTTTCCTCCTTCAGATGTTTTGAGTGAAGTCTTCTAAAATGTTTCTATCCTTGACAGAAGGAGCAAAGCATAAGCTTTACAATGAACAGCTATGGATTCAAATCTTCCCCACCGTGTGTTATGTGATTCTGACAAATGTCATACCCTTTTTGTGATTTATCTTTCTCATCTGCAGAAAAGGCACAATAATTACAGCTGTTTATACTCTATTGTCTGTCCTCACCTACCAAAAATATAGTTTTGCTAAAATAGAAGATATTAGTTTAGATTTTAATGTTTTAGTCATTGATATGTATACTATGTGTTCATTAGTAGCTTCTGGTAGAAAGACTGTGGGCTATGGAGGCAAATCTAGATGTGTTGCTTATAGTTTTTTTTCCCCATTAAATTAGCTGTGATAAAAAAAAATTAGCTGTGATATTGGACAAGTTATATAATACTCTATCATTGTGAAGATTAATACAAGGTAAATGAAACATTCAGCTTAATGCCTTATTGTAATGGGCATCCAGTGAGAATAACTCCATGGTGGATTGCACTAATTTTTGTTGCTTTTGTTGTGTGAGCAACTAAGCACTGGCATCTAAATGACCTGCTCTAATCATTTGTAGGCATAGTAGTTAAAAGGTCAGATTTTAGATTAGACCTAGAGTCTAGTCCTGGCTGAACTGCTTATTCAGCCTTGTGTGACCTCAGACAAACTTTCTAACATTCTTCAGACTTGTTTCCATTTTTTATAGAACAGGAATAATTCTAGCTTTTTCAAAATGATTATTGTGATGATTAAGAGAGCTTGATGCAAACTCACCAAATTGTATATATTAATTATGTGCAGTTTTTTTGTTTTTTTTTGTTTTTTTTTTTTGTTTTTTTTTTTTTTTTTATTCATGATAGTCACACACAGAGAGAGAGAGAGGCAGAGACATAGGCAGAGGGAGAAGCAGGCTCCATGCACCGGGAGCCCGACGTGGGATTCGATCCCGGGTCTCCAGGATCGCGCCCTGGGCCAAAGGCAGGCGCCAAACCGCTGCGCCACCCAGGGATCCCTAATTATGTGCAGTTTTTGTATACCAGTTATACTTCAATAAGATGGAGAAGCAGAGATAATATATGTAAGGACACAATAATCTAAAACTGCTGTTACTGTTATTTATTAGTCATTATCGTCATTACTTAGAATGACACTAAATCAACAAAGGGAGATCATTGGAGCTTAGCTGCCACATTAAATCTTCTAATTGTTTAGAATATCGTCCTTAGGATTCCATGAATTAATAGCTAACATCAAGACCATAGAGTCTCAAAATAATGCTTCAAAACTGTCAGCAGTAAATGTCATATTCTTTGGATGCTCTGAGGAAGTAGAATTGTCAGCAAAATAGGATACAAATTACAGTGTTCTTTGTGTGTATTTTGTACAAATAAAAAGTCACTTTTGTGCTTCAATTTCTTAGTTGATAAATGGAAAACTTTTTGCTAAAGTGTGTTGACATAGTTAGCCTTCAATAATCATTGAAGAGTGAGGCACTCTGAGGGAAAATTTCAGCATAAATAATTTGCAAAGCTGGCCAATTCTGGTAGCTATTTTTCTAATTCTTTCCATATTCTGAATGCTCAGAGAACCAAAAGTAATTTTAAAATATTAATAACAAAGTAAAAATCTCATATGAATATGTTTCTGTAACAAAAGGACACATTTTCTAAACCAAAACAAAAATTTTGGAGGGCTGTTTATTATGTCAGATTGCTTTTTACTGTAGGCACGGGTAATGGAGAGTCTGCTTTAACTAGAAATGTTAAAATGCAGGGTGCCTGGGTGGCTCAGTAGGCTAAGCATCTGCCTTTGGTTCAGGTCATGATCCCAGAGTCCCCAGATCCAGCCCCACATGCTCAGTGGAGAGCCTGTTCTCCCTCTCCCTCTGCCCCTCCTTCTGCTTATACTCTCTCTCTCTCTCTCTCTCTCTCTCTCAAATCAATAAATAAAATCTTTTAAAAAAAGAAATGTTTAAATGCTTTTGTATATATTTTTAAAAATTTATTTTTTATTTAAGCCATCAAGATGTTAAAGTGATTTGCTCTAAAGTTACTTCTGTTGTGAAAACACTAAATTGGGCTGCCAGTGTTTCTGATGAGCAACTGGAACCGTGGTGCTAGCCAAACATGCTAGTGAGTGTGATCATATGTTCTAATTATCTGATATTGTTTGAGCTCCAAAGCTTTTGGGTGTGGTATGCCATACTGGCTCTTGATTTACTTTGCACATACCTCATTCCTTCAACTTAAAATACTCTAGAGTTCTACAGAACCATCTGTGAGCCCATATTAAATGCTAGCTTTTTTTTTTCATGTGAGTCTTTATCCATACTTGTTTTTCTAAAAGGCACACTTACTGTTCTGACAATACTGATTGAAGGTGTTTGTAAAAAGAAACACTCTGTCTTTGGTAGAATAATGTTCAGTGCCTACCCAGACTAAAGTATGTTTATGGACCTCTTGAAATCATCATTTCTTGTAGTTATTGGAGCTCAGAGTTATAGGCTTTACACGTATATAAGATATAGAGAAAAAACTGTAGATCTCATTGACAAGTCTGGGGTTCTTCCTATTGCATCCATTTCTTTGACTTAATTCTTACTAACCCTGGAAATGTTTTAGACTATTAATAGAGAGTGTTCCTTCATTAATGCTGAGTGTTTTGTTAGAGCAAAAAATTATTTATCATCATGGAGCAATGCTATAGAACAGAGCTTTCCAAAATCATTTGTGCATGAAGACAGGGATTAAATAAGATGATCCACTGGCGTACAGGAATTCTATTTACATCAATATGCATCCTTAATAAAATAAAACTTCTGCAGTGAAGGGAACCAAGATTCTTGGAGAAATGGTTGCTTCTATTGCTGGGATTGGGAAAATAGAAAAAGAGTTCAGAGCATTTTGTGGTGCCAGCAGTAAGGAAGTACTCAGACAAGGATAGGAATATGTTGGGTGAGACATGGGAGCCAGTGTGAAAGAGCTCCCAATGGCCCAAATAGTTCCACTATTTGAACAAAATAAGTAACAATATAATTCATATAAAGTCAACAGCAACTTGACCAAGTGATGAAGGGTTAACATAACCATTAACAAAACATATTAAATCTTATTGGTACACTGATAAGATGCACTCGAAAAGGCACATTGCTTCTGCAGTAGATTGCCAAAATGCATTACTTGAAGTTAATCATGAAAAGGTTTCACACATATTAAGGAACATTCTTCCAAGTAACTGAACAGAACTCCTCCAAAATGTCAGGATAATAAAAGACAAGGAAAGACTGAGGAGCTTTCACTAATTAGAGGAGACTAGGGAAACATGACAACTAAGTGCATTATGGGATCCTGGATTGGATTTTGGAACAGAAAAAGAATGTTAGTGGGAAAACTAATAAATTCAACTAAAGTCTGTGGTTTAGTTAATAGTATTATACCAGTGTTAACTTCTGAGTATTGATCATTGGTTATATAGGATGTTGATTAACATTAGGAAAAAGTTGAGAGAAAAATATATATCAATTCTTCCCTGCTTTTGAAACTGTTCTGTAGTCTAAAATGACTTCAAAATTTAAAGTATTTTTTAAAACCATGATAAAAATAAGGTAACATATCTTATCTTTGATAAATGGACCAGCAATGGAACCCTTACTTGGGGCTTATATCTGAAGGTCCTGAGAAGGTTCCTCATATAAGAAGGGATTGATAATGGAGCCTTATTCTTTGGTTTGCATTCTGAGTATTATGATATATTGCAGTTTAGATGGTCTAGTTAAATGGACATACATATACTGCTATGTAGTTTTATCTGAATTACGTCCAAAAAATATGTAAGTGGCCTTAAAAGATTGTATCATTGATGAACCTTTCTCCGAGCACATGCTGTGCTTTGAGATGTTTGGCTCATGATAAGAATGTGACTGTGTAATTTATAAATAATACACATATTTTAAAGGCACATTCTCAAGTTTGTTAATTGGTGAGGTTAAACAGTCAACAAAATTTGAAAACTTTGCTCTGAAGTATATTTTAGAGATTGATGGATTATTTCTAAGTCCGGAATTGGTGAGCTGACTTAATGACTAAAAGATCTAAGAGGGAAACTTGTAGTCATAGCAGAGTTGGACTTTTGCTTTAACAAGGTTAGGAGATTCACAGATATAGTTGTTACTTCATGGCATTAATGAGGCAAAAACACAGGGAGCAGGATGGATAAGAAGGAGCAAAATAATTTAGGACTAAAAGATAATACCATGTCCATATCCTTTTTTAAGGAAAGCTGTATAGGTAAGTAACCACATTAAGCTGTGGTGGGCCATGGCTTTTACTAAGACCTCAAGTGGTTGTACTTGGAAGTAGGACTGCAGGGATATCCTTTTACAATAATGGTGTGAATTCTTATGATCACATTTTTCTATTCTCCTTTCTCCCCCCACATCCCCCTAAAAAATGTAGAGATTTTATAGTTCTGTGTTCTCTATGTTCCTCTGACCTGGTGGATTCCTCGTTCTACATGGGCAGTTAAGACGATTAAATCTGTGGAATGAAGAGAAGCTTCAGGAAGCCCATGTCTATTCATTTGACTTTGACTTTGTATTTATCTTTTGTAGTACATGTTTAGTAGGGACACAGGAAACAAGCTGACAGTGACATACCCACGTCCCCTCCAGCAACCATCAGTTTGTCTCCAGGAGTTAAGAGTCTCTTGTGGTTTGTCTCCCTCTCAGTTTTGTCTTCTTTTATTTTTCCTTCCCTTGCCTATGTTTATCTGTTCTGTTTCTTAAATTCCACATTCTTATTTTTCTATGTCCTGTAAATTAACAGAACAGGTTAGCTTATTGCTGAATTGTTTATGCAGTCCTTACTCCCTTTAAAGAATAAAGAGTCTGGGGGCACCTGGGTGGCTCAATTGGCTAAGTGTCTGCCTTCGGCTCAGGTCATGGTCCCAGGGTCCTGAGGTCGAGTCCCGAGTCAGGCTCCCTGCTCAGTGGGGAGCCTGCTTCTCCCTCTCCTTCCCACTCGTGCTCTTTCCCTATCTTTGTGTCTCTCAAGTAAGTAAATAAAATCCTTTAAAAAATTATTAAAGAGTTAAGAGTCATTCATTTATGAAATTTATTGAATTACCACGTGTGTGGTACCATGGCAGATTACTGTGAATAGGTAAGTGAGTAAGATTCAGTGCTTAGTCTCAAGGAGGACACTGGCAGGTTATAGTAGGGTACGTGGAGGTAAAACAGAAGAGTTCACATGCTCTTGATTTGCATGTCATCTTTAACCTCCTGTACTCTACTCACCAATGTGGAAATTGACCAAATGAGCCTTGATGCCCCTCCAAGATCTATATAAGATCTTTATGTTGTATCTTTAAAAAAAAAAAAAATTATCTATTTATTCATGAGAGACACAGAAAGAGAGAGGCAGAGACATAGGTGGAGGGAGAAGCAGGCTCCATGCAGGGAGCCCGACGTGGGACTCGATCCCGGGTCTCCAGGATCATGCCCTGGGCGGAAGGCGGCACTAAACCGCTGAGCCACCCAGGGATCCCACATTGTATCTTTCCATACTAGATTGCTCACACCTAGAGAACAGAAAATATGTATTCTTTCTCAGTGTCTCTTTTATTACTGTGCTTCTAACAAAGTAAAGTGATCTTCAGCTAAAATACACCTCTGTGCATCTGTAGCTATCCCATTATTTTCTAGATAATGTTTTTAAAATACTTTTTAATAGTAACGTATTTGCATTTTGTTTAGAGTCTCATTCCATTTAAAATAAAATGTAAAACAACATTTGGGAAGGTCTTTTATGACTCATATTCAATAGACAGAAAAGAGCAATAATAGTAGTTCTGCCAATTGAGTATTAAACCCCACGCCTCAGTTTAAGTTTCTGCTTGTTACTGAAAATTAGATACTTTACCTGCTCTTGTCACGTCGAGTACAATACATTTAAATCCTACTGTAGGATTAAAAGACGGGATGACACGTGTACTATGTAGTACATACAGTAGTACTTATCAACTTTACTGTTTTAGAATAGTTTTTGAAACTACTAAAAACCTTGTTTTGACTTCACTCTATTGTAAAGTATTAGGTTTTCTTTGATAGGGAGTGTGCTTTATAGTACTTTTACCTTTCTAGTTGTTTCTATTTGTTTTGTTTGTTCCTGAGAATTGCCCCACGCCCCAGCTTTAGCAGATCTAAAAGATTATCTGGAGGGGCACCCAGCAGACTCAGCCAGTAGAGCAGGCGACTCTTGACCTTGGGATTGTGAGTTGGAGCCTCACGTTAGGAACAGAGATTAAAATAAAAACAACAGGGACACCTGGGTGGCTCAGCGGTTTAGCCCCTGCCTTCGGCCCAGGGCGTGATCCTGGTGTCCCGGGATCGAGTCCCGCGTCGGGCTCCCTGCAGGGAGCCTGCTTCTCCCTCTGCCTGTGTCTCTGCCCCTGTCTCTGTGTCTCTCATGAATAAGTAAATAAAATCTTTTTTAAAAATAATAAAATAAAAAACAAATCAATAAAAGCTTGTCTGGAGATACTGGTATCTGTCTGGGTGCCACAGCAGAGAGTTCTCCAGCAGGTGTCTTCTGCAGCACGTGTGCCATTCCCAGCCATAATTCCCCCACGGTAGCCTAGCCTCTGGACACTTCGCCCCGAAGCTCTGTTGAAGGTGCCTGTGGGAGGAATGAGGTATTCTGTAAACAACGACTTTGTTGGGTCAGAGATGGATACGACTTAATAGCAAGTGCCATGGCTGCTGAGAGGCAGAACAAAAGAGCCTATCCTGAGAAATGACTTGGCATTCCAAATAATTCTAGTCATATTTTTCCTATAATACAGACTGCTACGTAGAGAAATATGAGCGGTAAGATAAAGTACCTGGAGTAATGTGTCTGACTGCATCCCTAAAAGAATGAAATGGTCTACCCCTCCTGTTCAGTGCCATGATGAATGGTTTCCTGTGCCTAGGGTAGCAGTTGGGCCAGCTGAAAAGACTCAGGCCGTTACTATTCCTCTGTTTTGACCCTGGTTGCAGAGCAGAGCATATCAGTAGATTTTGGTAAGATTTGGAAGCTGGGTGAAGGAGGATGCGAGTGGAATGTCTGGTACATAGAATGATTATTGTATTGGCACTCTGTGGTTATGGTGGTTTATCAGGTGATTCCTAATAGGGTACATATTTTAAAATCAGTTTAAATACTGTTGTGATTTATTTTACTGTAAATAACTCAAAAACCTCTGCACCTTTTCTACATTACTGTGCTTAACAATACTGTTCCCTGATCTTTCTCATTCTGCTTCACAATTGTAAGAAATGAAGCAGAAACTGTGGGTACAGGATTTTATCATTACAGATTAAAACCAGCATTTGCTATTTTGCTGCTGTAATTTCCATGATACTGTTTCATTGAGGTTTTATATCTGTTTAATTTTACGTCCTAACTCCGTGGTTCTTAACCTGGGATACTCCTCCAAAAATTCATGGATAGGATTTCATGGGAGAAAAAGAAAATGACATCTTTATTTTCACTGACCTCTAACTGAAATTTAATTTTTCCTTCAAATATAAATATTGACAATAAACAACAGTAGTAGTAATACCCGTTCCAGCAATAAAAGTCCTAGCTGTTTCCTTGACATATCTTAAATTATTGTTTATAATTTTCACTATTTCAAAATTGTAGATATTAGACTTACTACTTAATCTTATATTTTAATGCATTAAGAAAACACATATAACAGTATCTCACTTTAAAATTTTTTTGACAGTTGTATTTCAGTATAGTTGGTTTCTTTTCGAATCCTATATATTTGTACTTTTAAAACATGACTGAGTAGGATTCCATAGTTTTGACCATACTACTGAAGATGTCTCATACAGAAAGGCGTAAGAATTGTCTTCCTCCTTTACTGTTTGATCTTCATGCTGCCCCCAGAATGTTATACCTTAACGATAATAACTTATCCTTATAATAATTATGTCCTTATAATTATAATTTATATGTACACATATATGTTTATGAAAATATATGTATTCATTTTTCCCCTTTCCAGATCTCCTCCCCTTTCCCAGCGTCAACATTTAACTTCTATTTAGATGAGCCACAGCACCTCACCACGTTCCATGCTCTTTTCTAGACTTCTTCACATATGTATTATGGGAGGAATTTTAAGTTAGCGAATCTAAACTAATTTTCCTTTTTAAGCCTTCTCTTTTTCTTTCTGTGCTCTCCATTAGTTAGTGCTATTGACATCTTCTCACTCAGGATTAACATGTAAGAATCATTTTGTATTCTTTGTTCTTTCTTACTGTCCTCTGAAAAGGGTTATTAATAAGTAGCTAGGGATTATTGATAAGGCTGCTATGAACATTTTCATAATTTTTGGACATCTGTTTTATTTCTCTTGGGAGAATCTATAAGAGTAGAATTGCTGGGTCATAATGTCGTTGTATATTTCTAAATATACTAGAAACTGTTATACCATTCTCCAAAATTAATCATTTTACAGGCTCATTAGAAATGCATGAGAATTCTAGTTACTCCAGGTCCCGGTTAGAACACAACTACTATTAATCAGTCTTTGTTACTAGCTAATCTAGTAGGTGTGAAATGGTGTCTCATTTTGCTTTAAATTGCATTTTCCTGATAACTAGTAATGTTGAATGCCTTTCCAAGTTCTTACAGGCAGTTTGCATATCTTCTCTTTTAAAGGATCTCTTCCAAGTCATTTGCCCCTTTTTCTCTTGTTGATTTGTACATACTTTTTATAAATTCTAGAGACCGGTCAATTTACAGGTCATTCATGATGTTTGAATAGTGCTTAAACCTTGTTGAAGTGCATTTTTATCTCCTAATTCGTTCAACCTTGTGAGATTAAAGGCATAGTTTCAATATACTCCTTGTGGGAGCTGAAGAAACTAGACAAATGAAACTAAGCTGAGACTAAGAAAACTAAGAAAATAAAAAGGGGATCTCTGAAAAGTTGAGAGAGGCTTAGTGACTTTACCTTTTTGAGGTGGGCAAATTATTGTGTATCTAAAATGTTTTGTGTAACAGATTAAGCCTTTAAACACATAAAATGAAATAAAATCGTATTTACAAGGTCATTATTAGGGTTATAAAATGCATTAATTTGTAATATCCAGTATTAATTCGTAATTTCCAGGAATGGAAATTTGAAGTTGTAAGGTTAAAGCTTTTTTTTTAAGTCCTGTCATATGTAAATATAAATACATAACCTCATTCGAAGATGATATTAAAATTCTACATGTGTAGCAAATTTGTAAATGTAAGAACCAGGTCAGATGACTCTCCTGGCTACTTCCTTGACTTATATAAGACTAGACCAGACTTTGTTTCACTTTATCACTCTAGTTCTTTTTCTCATTTGAGAAATATGTAGGTAGGCTTATCAGTGGGTAAATTGATAATATAACGACTTAGAAATTTTTTATATATGTCTTAGCTATGCCTTTTAATTGTGTGAGCAAGAGTGTGTGCTGCTGTTTGTCCTCTGGTGTTTTGTTAACATCTTTTCCTGGAGAATAACTAGGAAAGGGAGAGGAAATCTAAGTCTGTAAGATTTTCCCGTTTATGGCTTCTGTCACAAGAGATTTTGGGTAAAGTAAGGATGAAATCATTAATGAAAATCAGGTGGTTTTTTTTTTTTTAATTGAGAGATTCAGTTAGCCATGTTCTTCTTAAATTTTCTTACAGATGCTTTAAAAAGTTAGATATAAGGCAGCCCCTGTGGCTAAGCGGTTTAGCGTCCTCTTCAGCTCAGGGCCTGATCCTGGAGACCTGGGTTCAAGTCCCACGTCGGGCTCCCTGCATGGAGCCTGCTTCTCCTTCTGCCTGTGTCTCTACACACCTCCCCACACTCTGTCTCTCATAAATAAATAAATAAATAAATAAATAAATAAATAAATAAATAAATCTTTAAAAAAAATAAAAAGGAGCCTTGATGGCACCTTAAAAAAAATTAGATATATTAATAACTACTCTTTATATTGTGGAATTATCGTTTCCTCATAATATAGTGCAGTGATTCCAGATGTTAACATTTATACATTTATAAATGTTTCTTTTCAAATATTTTTTTCTAGTTTGGTACCGTATGGATGCTAGAATTTGTTGAACCATATATAGAAGTGTGTTATGGTATGCTAGGAAAATGATGGTGACATAGTGTTGGGAAAATGTGTCTGAAAAACTTTAAAATGATTAGAATATTATCCTATAGCAATGTTAGTTTGACATTAAGGAATATGGGAGGAATAGAGGCCCAACTTAAAATGAGGATAAATACCTCTGAATTGTTTATGGGGACTAAAAAGGCATCACATATTTAGAAATTCTTTAACCCTGTATGTAAATTGTATGATTATAAAATGTATATAATAAATTATGAGATTATTACAAAATAATGTAAACTGACCCATGCGTACCGAGCATGTTGATCTGTACCATATTTGTTCAGTTTAATCTATTTAATCTGTCTACATTTCTGCTGGTAGTAATAGGGAAACTTCTATAATTACTGTATGTGAAAGGAACTTTGGGGTTGAGGAGAAACTACAGTCCTCTTCTCTAATTAAACCAAATATTACCCTAAGAAAAATAGAGACATTTCAGTAGCAATGACTCCTGAGACGTGGTGGGGTAGAGTTAGAAACACATGCACAAAGAGAAAAGACATGGATCAAGTCTTTCTTCCCCATCTTCTTACAAAATAGGTCTCCTTCTTTATTTGAACTCTCATTACCTGAACTCAGAAACTGAATAAATTTAGATAAATTTTCAAATAAATTTCTCTCTGTTGAAAATTTGGAATCAAATAGGTTCTAATGACTGCAAACATCCCTTGCTACCTGACCTTGCTCTTTAAACTGTGAATTCAAGAACCAAATAAATTTGAGTGATACTTGTATTACTGTAAGAAGACCATATAGTTAAGTAAAGAATACAGTTTGGAGATTAGAAAACTGATGTTCTAAACTCTACCACTTGCTCTTTCTGGATTTTTGTTTCCTTTCTGTACAATTATGAGATTAGATTAGATTTTGTCTCTCATCCTGGTGGAGCCTAAAGTCTAATGGTCCTGAGAGTTTGTAAAAAGTCATATAATTACTTGTAATAAGACTGTAAGCCAAACAAAAGTTTCCTTTATATTTGGTTCAAATTCATACTACTGTTTCTTCATAAAATTTGCCAGACAGAACAACTTATTAGCATTGCTTTGAATTAAACTCAATAGGGAATTGAGTTATAAAAGATTGGGAATCACCATGCTATATATTGTCCAAGGTATATTTCCCAAGGTGTAGGTGACTACAGTTTTCTCTTACAGATTAAGATTAATACATTTATTGTGGACAAATCAGAGATCCATCAGTGTCTATAATTTTATATTAACTAGTAATGTATAGTACACTTTCAGGGGATTTACTTCCAAGACTGGTTTTCAATTACTGTGTTCTTAGACTTACTCTCATGTTGTTCCACCACTGCAGTTAAACCATTTTCTAAAAATGTATTGATCAGTTTGGTTGGAACTCTAATATTTTTTTTCTTAGAAATAAATGTTAAATAGTAATTCTCAAGTACAAAGAATGATATTACCATTATGGTAATTGAGGTATAATATACTACTTTATGTTACTATTGTAGTCACATGCTGCCATTGTTGATCATTTGTGTTCTGAAAATTGGATTCTAAATTTGGAAATAAGAGAATACATTTTACTCTTCTCTCCAGGATGATTCTTTGGTTCCTTCTTACCTTATATCTCTTCTCTCCTACCTCCATCAAAGCAGAAGTATATAATATTTGGCTCCATTAATAGGTAATGTACTTAATAGCTAGATGCCTATATAATATCACTTTAAAGTGATATAAATTAAGATAGGAGAAGAGATTGTTTTTTGCAACTCATGGCTACTTCATTTGTTCTCTACAAAACTGCATATTATTTCAGCTTGAATGCCAGGGGGTGGATAGACGATAGTTGCCTGGTAGGTAATTAACATGTTTTCACCCTCTGCTTTTTAGAAAGACATAATACTTGTTTTCTGTCTCAGTTTGAGGAGAAAATGAATTTTAAAATGCCTTGATGCTACAATTAGTGAATGCTTTTAGTCTATGGAGAAAGACAATTTACTAATGAGATACTTGCTCACTAGTAGTCAAGAAGTGTCAAATGGATGTGCTATATAGTTGTCAAATGTGAACTGGAATTTGGTTTTTAAATAGCTTAATGTAGCACCTTTTTTATTTACCCATAATGTAGAATTACTATTGCTCCATAATTTTTCAGATCCGCATTCCTAGATTTTCATGATTATTTACTTATGGGATGATATAATTTACATCTAAATGTAGCTGTCTGTAATACTTTTTTTTTTTTGTTTAAAAGTCAATTGTATTATTCAATGAATAAATACAATCGCAAAGCATGTATCAACAACATCAAATCTAAGCCTTATGAATAGTGCATCTTGCAATTCCTTATTCTAAAGGATCTCTGGTGCCATCTACTGCATAGCTTGTTAGTGGAAGAAAAGTGTGTGATATCAGGCGGATATTTCTGTTAATCTGATTTTTTGGGGTTTTTTTAATTAATAGACTTCATTTTTTAGAGCAGTTTTAGGTTTTACAGAAAAATTGAACAGAAATAATGGTGTTCCCATACTCCCCTGCAGTTTCCCCTGTTATCTTTTTTTGTTGTGGTACATTTATTATAACTGATAACCAATATTGATTGATACATTATAATTAAACAGAGCCCCTAGTTTAGGGCAGCCCAGGTGGCTCAGCGGTTTAGCGCTGC